>NC_091693.1:3802708-4106562 GCF_041296265.1 Equus caballus | reverse complement strand
CTAAATAAAAGTGCACTACTGCCAGACCTTGAGAGTCCAAGAAATCTTTCTTTCGACTCTTCGGCTTGCCAAGCCCAAATCAGCTTGACTGTGGGTTGGCCTGGGATCTCCGGTCCCCAGGAGTCAGCTCATGGGCAGCAACACCCTCCCTTCCAGCCGTGAAAGGGGCACAGCTGAGCTAGCCCCGCTCAGGCAGTTTTGGGTGAATGCAGATGTCAGCAGGAGGAGGATTCTGGAGGCTCTGAGGTGGGTGAGCCAGCCAGGGCCACAGAGGAGGAAAGCTGAGACCGCCCAGGGGCCCACCCTCCTTGAGGCCGGTGGACGCTGACACTGCCCCCAGGACCCCGCCCCCAGGCGTGTGTCCCTTCGAGCCCGCAGCTGGGGTCTTCCTTGTTCCCTGGGCTCCAGCCCTGACCGCAGCCTCTGCCCAGACAGGCGAGTGCTGGCCCGTTCACCTCGGGCTCCAGAAATCAGGCCCGTGGCTTCCGAGGGCTGACATTACAAGTAGGGGCCTGAATCAGGCATTTTCTTCCTTTTAAAAAGTTTTTCCCCCCTTGATTCATGTCTAACTTACATGCGGTGAAATGTACAGATCTTTAGTGATCAGTTTGATGAGTTTTGACAAAGTGATCACCCGGAAGCTTCCCTCTTGCCCTTTTCCAGGTGGGCCCCTCAACCCTGGGTCTCTCTCCCTGTGGATTGGTTTTGCCAGTTCTTGAACTTCATGGGAATGGAACCACACGGTGGTGTCTGAGCCGGTCTCATTGGCGGGCAGATCACACCTTACAAAGGGCTTGCGGGCAAGTTCACAGCCCCCGAGTGTTCCTGTCCCTGGGGGCCTCTGGTGTCCACCACTCCCCACTTGCAGCCCCTGACGCCCCTGGCTGGGCCCCCAACCCTGTCTTCACTCTTAGCTTTGGGGAGGAGCCCCCTTCTGCTCTGCCCAGCCAGGAGGCGAGTCCTGAGGGCCTTTCCTGTTGGGCACCTTTGCTAAATCAGCTCCATCCCTGGGCTCCTCTGTTAAGGATGTAAAGGTAGTGGCTGGTGCATCGGACCTGAGCCAGGTCTACCACACTGGCTGTGTAACCCTGGGCAGGAAGGTAACCTTTCTGCGCCTCCATTGTCTCCTCTGAAAAATGGGCATGATAATGGTTTACCTAACTCATGAGGCCGTTGCGAGGATGACTTGATTTACTACAAGCAAAGCCCAGGGAAAAGGGCCCCGATGTCGCCCCTGCAACGGCACGGGGTGAAAGCCCCTGGGACCCAGGCCTGTTTGGGGCTGTGCCGGCCACACCGGAGGGACAGGGCTGGTCAGACCGCCTGAGCTGGGGCCAGGTGGCAGCACTGACTCTCCGCTGCCTTCCTTCCCGTCCCAGGTGGGCCTGCTCAGCGGCATCTGCATCATCGTGGGCACCATCATCGGCTCTGGGATCTTCATTTCCCCCAAGTCTGTGCTCAGGAACACGGAAGCCGTGGGGCCCTGTCTCATCATATGGGCGGCTTGTGGGATTCTTGCAACACTGGGTAACAAAGATGCCACTCCCCAATGAACGCTCCTTTTTGAATGTGGGGACAGGCAATGCGAGCACTGTGCGTGTCCTGGCCTTGCTGCTGCTGGGGTCCCTTTCAATGCTGGTGTGCAAACAGGTGTAAATGGCTGCACTGACATGGCCACATGTCCAATGGCCAGGACTCAGGGCAGTCCAATGAGAGAGCACAGTGGGGGGGCCCTGTGAGCACGGCCCCCGAGGGGAGGAGGGCTCCCTCTGACCAGGGCCACACCTCCCCAGGGGCCCAGGGAACGCCGTCCTCTCCGTGTTCCAGGTGCCCTGTGCTTTGCAGAGCTTGGTACGATGATCACGAAGTCCGGGGGCGAGTACCCTTACCTGATGGAGGCCTTTGGGCCCATTCCCGCCTATCTCTTCTCCTGGACCAGCCTGTTCGTCATAAAGCCCTCGTCCTTTGCCATCATCTGTCTCAGCTTTTCTGAGTATGTTGCTGCGCCCTTCTACTCGGGCTGCGAGCCTCCTCAGGTTGTGGTGAAATTCCTGGCTGCCGCTGTCATCCGTGAGTACCCAAGTCTGACACCCCGGGCAGGGGTCAGAAAAAAGTCCTGGCACAGATGATGTGGGGGACTCTGGCCTCGGCTCCTCCACGTCCAGAAAGAGGCCGAGTGGGCCTGGAGGCACTGGCGAGAAGCAGGGCAGGGTCTGGCTTTGGCCCAAAGCCTGTCACCCTTTGGTGTCCCTGCTCTGCGGGCCGTTGGAGCTGTCAGGGAGGGGTGGCCGCAGGCTGTCCTGCAGGGTGGCGCTTGGCTGGGGCCTGGCTGCTTCTCCATTGCCCTCGGAGGGTGGCAGCCCCAGCTGGATTTCAAGGTCCTCATCAGGTGTATTTGATGAATGTGGTGCCAGAGAGAGGAGGCTGGGGTGGGCCTGGCAATAGAAAGGAGACTCTTTCCAGGGCCTTAAGAAAGGAGGGAGCTGTTGAGCCCATCGACACAGAATGTTGCCTCCCCCCACCCCCCGACTCTTCCCAGTGCTTATCACCACGGTGAACTCGCTGAGCGTGCGGCTGGGCAGCTATGTCCAGAACGTGTTCACAGCGGCCAAGCTGGTGATCGTGGCCATCATCATCATCAGTGGACTTGTCCTCCTGGCCCAAGGTGACCTGGGGCTGGAGGGGAGGGTGGGCCACACACGGCACAGACCTCCTCTTCCTCTGGTGGGCTTGCTCCTAAGCATATCTCAAAGGCAGGAATTCAACAGGAAGTCTTTAGTTTCCCAACTTTTCAGAGTTTGTTTAGTAACCTGAGGTCGTAAGTCATCCCTTTCTTTCACACGGGGATGATGCAAAGTCCCACTCTGCTCAGCTGACACCCGCTATGCACTGTCTGGCTTAATTACAGGGAATACAAGGAATTTTGAAAATTCTTTTGAGGGCACAAGACTGTCCGTGGGAGCCATCAGTCTGGCATTTTACAATGGCCTCTGGGCATATGACGGATGGTAAGGCACTCCTCACACGTCACAAGTCTGGTCGTGGGGTCCTCTAGACTACCGTAACGGAAACCCCATGGAAAGCCACAGCTTCTCCTTGCTGGGGTTTGGCAGGACCCTAAGATTCACTGTCACGTCTCCCTTTTGTTAAGCACCCCACCCCTCACCCTTCTGTTCTCCTCGGACCCCAGAGACACTGAGACCCCTGTGCCTTTCCCAGCCCCTCACGTGGCACCAGCCTTGACAAAGTGGTCCGTGAGCAGGCAGGGCACAGCCCTGTGCCAGCGGCTTCACCAGACACACACAGGCTCTGCTGAGTTGGAGGTATTAAGGGCTGCCCAGGCACCTGACAAGGCAAGAATATTCATAGCACTTCTGTTTCAACCTTGGAAACACTGGGTTCAGTCAAGGAAATTCTGTTACATCCGTTACAGAAGAAGTGTGGCCACCCGTGACGCTGGGCTTTCCCACATGCAAAGCATCCGCAGGTTGCATTCTCTTTTCAGATCAAGAATCTTCCCTTTTCTTCAAAGCACCTTGGGATCTCATTACTCCCGATAATTGTTGACAATTCACATGATTCCCTTGAAGAGCAAAGACTCACCCAACAGATGTGCAGACCTTGGTAGCGCCGCCATCCCCAGGGCTTTCTCCAAAAGGAATTACCCTGGAATTCCTGCAGGAGAATTTTCTCTACGGCGGAGAATCTTAAATGGCACCAACAATTATTATTTTGTGTTTCACAATCTTAGCAAAGAAAGTCAAAGTTTTGTAACTCGTGTTACTTTTCTTTGTCTAGGAATCAGCTCAATTATATCACAGAAGAACTTAGAAACCCTTTCAGGTGAGAAAGCTGAGTCAGGCCAGGAGACGAGGGGCAGGCAAGCGTTCATCTCTCCTCCTAAGCTACAGCGGAACTGCTTCCTCCTGTTAGCCCAGGAGCCCTTCCAGACAGCGCAGGGTTTCTTCTAAGCTCACTCACGTTCTTTAGAGTTTCTTTTGGGTAGTGGAGGGGTTGCTGAGAGCAGGGGAGAACTCTAACTGCATTCTGGCTTATTTTGCTTTATAAACAATTCAGTTTTACTGCCCTGAAGTCCTAGAGAGGGAGGGTCTTTCTCATTTGAAAATGTCACATGGCCCTGCTGGGGCTCTGCTGTTCCACAAGCCCCCTGCGTCTGGGTGGGCCTCAGGAAGGGCAGCTGTGACCCCAGCCCACCACAAGGAGCAGGTGAGGGCTGGCCAGGGCAGGTGGGGAGACAGGACTGGACAAAACAACAATTTCATGGGTCTCTCATGGATGCTCTGGTCTGACCCTGGGCCCCCGGGTCCCTGCCCCTCCCAGAAACCTGCCCCTGGCCATCATCATCGGGATCCCGCTGGTCACAGGGTGCTACATCCTCATGAACGTTTCCTACTTCACTGTGATGACCGCGACCGAGCTCCTGCAGTCCCAGGCCGTGGCCGTGGTGAGTGGCCAGGGTCTCTGCGGGAGGGTGCTCTGGCCCGTAGGAAGGGGACAGGCAGGGTGTAAATGCTCAAGCTGAGGCACCCTCACAGGGGAGGAGGGAGGAATCATCTAGAGATGGGGAGTGAGGGGGTTAAGGCAGCACCAAAGACCTAGGTTTAAAGATCTGAGGTTAACCGCCAGCGGGGGGACGGTTCTGCCTTCCCAGCACGCCCATGGCCCCAGCACAGGCGCAGAATATAGCTAGAGCAGTGCCGGACCTAACCAGGGCTGGGTTGTGACAGACAAGTATGAGGGAGAGAAAGTGCAAGGCAGCAAGTGAAGGAGGGAGTGATGACAATGGACTGCGGAGTGTAGGCGGGGTAGGGAGGCAGTGAGGACGAGAGGGATGGCTGTGGGGACTGTGGAGAAGCCAGGTGGGGTCCACCTGCTGGAGGCCTCATGGAGTGGGGGTAGGACAGGAAATGGACCAGGAACAGACCATAAGGTGACAAGGACGGGGCGCAAGGAGAGATGCAGCCTCGGTCAGGATGAGGTCACTGACCGTGAGAAGAGGCGCTGAGGTGGCAGGGAGAACAAGGTCATTCTGCTTGAGGAGGTCAGGAAGGGACACTGAAATGAGGAAGAATCATGACGGAGAGGGGGCGGAGAGGTTTCTGTGCCCATCACAGGATGCCAAGATGCTCTGCAAAGGAGGAAAGAGGCCCCCTTGTTCTCCTCCTGGGTGGTCCTCAACTTTCCTCCCCAGGAGGGGGCAGAGGCTGTGCCCACCTCAGGGGTGGGGCCGGGCCCTCTAGGGGGCACAGCAGCCTTCCTGGGGCGCAGGGCTCTTGGCGGCCATGCAAGCCCCTCGGGACTCCTCTCCCGTCTCTCGCCAGACGTTTGGTGACCGCGTTCTCTATCCAGCCTCCTGGGTTGTCCCGCTCTTCGTGGCCTTTTCAACCATCGGCGCTGCCAACGGGACCTGCTTCACGGCAGGCAGGTAGGGGACCCTCGCACCTGCGTGGGGCAGAGGGCGCAGAGCCCTTCTCACACTTGAGGCAGACAACCTCGGGGCAGAAATCTTCAGGACTCTGCTTCACGGCACCAGCAGGAAGCCTGGAGTCCAGAGAAGGGAGGGAAAAGCGTGGACCAGCTGGCACTGGACACGGCTGGCCCCACTGAGGCGAGGCCCTGGGTCCCCATCGGGGGACAGTGCTGCCAGCTCCAGCACAAGGCAGAGCTGGGTGACACAGCGTGAGAGGCGTTGGTTCACGCCTAGTACTTTTCACCTGGAGCTTTTTCTCACCTAACGATATTGCTTGAACATGTTCTCATGTTAATGTACACAATCTACATCAGGAACTGGCAAACTTTTCCTTAAGTGCCAGACAGTGAATATCTTGGGCTTGCAGGCCATGTAATCAGTCACAACTACCCAACTCTGTCTTTGCAGCACGAAAGCAAACGGCTGTGGTGTTCCAGTAACACTTCATCTGCATAAACAGGCACGGTTTGCCAGCCCCTGCCAACCCTCTGACCCCCTGGCCTGGAGATGTTCACCGCAGTGTTGTGTTCCACTCCACGACGTAGCATGATCTAACACACTTCCGTTCTTGGGCTGGGTGGGGGTTGCTTTCAGAGACACTGCTGCAGGGGACCTTCTTGAACATGTCTGTGCCCGGTTGTCCAGCCTTCTGACTGGATACATTTCTGAGTGAGACTGCCGGAGGTGATACACTTAGATGCTTAACGGAGGAACATGAGACCACAAAGGCATCCTTCTCGAGCCGTATCAGACTGGATAGGTAGTGCCAGCCCTGCAGCTTTTCTTCTTCTAAAGCATTTTGGCTATTCTAGATTCTTTGCATTTCTATACGAATTTTAGAATCAGCTTGTCCGTTTCCACGGACACGCCGTCAGGGCTTCTGATCAGGACTGCGTGGGCTCTGTCCATCAGTCTGGAGAGGCCCAGCAGCTCACAAGCATTGATTCTCCAGGTCTGTGGCACCGACTGTCTCTCCCTTTATTTGAGTCTTAATTTTTTTCAAAAATGCTTTTTTGAGTAGTTGTCGGTATCCATATTTTGCATATTTTGCATATCGGCATATTTTGTCAGATTTATCCTGAAATATTTCATATTTTTTCATGCTGTCATAAACGGTATTTTTAAAAATGTAAACATTTTCAGTTTTTACTGATAGTTTGTCGCTAGTATATAAAAACACAATTTCAACAGCTTTATTGAGGTATAAATACCATAAAACTCACTCTGTCATTGTACAATTCAGTGATTTTAGTAAATGTATACAGGTGTGCAAGCATCATCACAATCCAATTCTAGGACATTTCCATCACCCAGAACGTTCTAATTGTAGTTACTCCCCACTTCCACCCCCAGCCCTGGGCAGCCACTGATCTCGTGTGTCTGTAATTTTGCCTTTTCTAGACATTCCATCTAAAGGAGATGGTACAATACATCATTTGCATCTGGCTTCTGTCACTTAGCATATTATTTTTTAGGTTCATTCCTTTTAATTGCTGAATGGTATTCCATTATATGGCTATACCACATTTTGTTTATCCATTCACCAGTTGATTGACGTTTGGATTGTTTCCAGTTTGGGCTATTATGAATGCTGCTGCTATGAATATTTTTGCACATATCTTTGTGTGGACATACATTTTTCTCTTGGATAGATTCCTAGGAATAGAGTTGCTGGATCATATAGTGAGTTTATGATTAACTTTTAAAGAAACTGCTTAACTGTTCTCCAAGTGGTTGTTCCATTTTACTTTGTATAAGCAACGCAAGAGAGTTCCAGTTTCTCCACATCCTCACCAACACTTGGTACTGTCTTTTTATTGTCAAAAGACAATTTTGTTTGATTGTTGATTATTCTACTGGGTATTAGTATGTCACTGTGGATTTAATCCGCATTTACCTAATGACTAATGATACTGAGCATCTTTTTGTGTGCTTTTTAGCCATTCATGTGTCTTCTGGTGAAACATCTGTTCACATCTTTTGCCCATTTTTAAAACCGGGCTGTTTGTCATCTTATTACTAAGCTGTAAGGGTTCTTCGTATACTCTGGACACAAGTCTTTTATCAGGTATCTGATGTGCACATATTTTCTCCCAGTCTGTGGCTTGTCTTCTCATTTTCCCAATGTTGTGTTTGAAACACCAATGTTTCTAACTTCGACAAAGTCCAGTTTATCCATTTTTTTCATGTGTCGTGCTTTTGTTGTCATAAGAACCTTTGCCCAAGCCAAGGTCACAAAGCTTTCTCTTCTGTTTTATCCTACTTTTATAGGTGTGGCTCTTAGGTTTAGGCATATGAGCCATCGTGAGTTAATTTTGTATAGTTCTGCACCTGTGCGGCTTGGGGGTCAGACAGGGACTTGTGCTATATTGACTTACGTTGGATATAATTTTTATGGGGTCAAATCCCAGATTTCTGAGTACTGGTTTCTGAGTTTTCTATCTCCCATAGACAAACCTTCCTCTCCCCTTTCAAGAATACCCACCTATGTTTTCGTCTACATTTCACTTTAGCTCTTTGATAATCTGGAATGTATTTTGAGGTGAGGCATAAATCTCACTCTTTTCCCCAAACCTTTACCATGTCGTCCCAATAGTATTTACTAAGTAATCCAGCCTTTGCCCTACTGGTTTGAAATGCCACCCTTAACATTCCCAATGTGCTTGGCTCCCTTCGTTCCACTGAGAGGTGTCTTCCTGTGCTGTCATCATCCTCAGTAAACAGTTGACGGCCTCAGCGACACGAAGTCTAGGAGAAGTGGTGCTCCCCTGGGGGACTGCTCCCTCTCTGTCTTGCATTCCAGAGGCACTTACCATAATTTTGTCCAGTTCCCAAAGTCCGGCTTGCATTTTAATTGCATGGAATTTATATAGTAATTTGTGGAGAACTGGTAGAATTTAAAGCGTGAATTCACAATGTCATCCTGAGTCTGTCTCCCTCCATCTCCTTACTTCCCAGCTCCACTGACTTGTTCTGGGAATTAACTTAATACCGTGTTTGTCTTTTCAAAGTGCAAACATGTAGTTTCAAACAGATAGGCCTTTTTGGCCTTTATGTTCCTGACTTCTAATTTTACTGTATTGCAATCAGAGTGTATGATCTTTATGACATCACTTCTTTAGAAGTTTAAAGACTTCCCTTGTGGCTTGCTGTCGTTGTTATAAATGTTTCCTGTGGTCTTGAAAATAATGTGTATTAATGTCAACTAGTTTTGTTTTGTTTTTTTTTTGAGGAAGATTAGCCCTGAGCTAACATCCGCTGCCAATCCTCCTCTTTTTGCTGAGGAAGACTGGCCCTGAGCTAACATCCGTGCCCATCTTCCTCTACTTTATACGTGGGACGCCTACCACAGCATGGCTTGCCAAGCGGTGCCATGTCTGCACCTGGGATCTGAACCGGCAAACCCCGGGCCGCCAAAGCAGAATGTGGGAACTCCACCACTGCACCACCGGGCCAGCCCCTCGACTAGTTTGTATCATCGTCAGGCTTGTACCTTGACTGTTCAAATCTTCTGCTCTCAGTGGCTTTGTCCATTTTTGCCTTCTATGTTTCAAGGGCCCCCATTTTTTTTTAAAGATTTTATTTTTTTCCTTTTTCTTCCCAAAGTCCCCCGGTACATAGTTGTATATTCTTCGTTGTGGGTTCTTCTAGCTGTGGCATGTGGGACGCTGCCTCAGCGTGGTTTGATGAGCAGTGCCATGTCCGCGCCCAGGATTCGAACCAACGAAACACTGGGCCACCTGCAGCGGAGCACGCGAGCTTAACCACTCGGCCACGGGGCCAGCCCCATCAAGGGCCCCCATTTTTTATATCTTCTTGGTAGACCGTGCTCCTTTTCAGTAGAAACTCTCCCTCTTTTTGCCTTGAATTCTATTTTGTCTGATATTGATTTTGCTGAATCAGCTGTCTCTGGGCTGCTATTTTTGGTGACATGTCCCCTCCTTTCATCTTCAGCCTCTCAGCATCATCTGGTTTTGGTTTGTGTCTCTTTCAACAAACCCAACCCAAGAGTCTCTAGCCAGGCAAGCTGAATCTATCAATGTGTTTACTGCTGTAGCTGGATTAAGTCCTAACACATTCCTTTGTGTTTTCTTGGTTTAAAAAAATCTTATCCTGCTTTATTATCCATCATATTTCCTTGATTCCTTTCTTTCTTCTGCTCATCTGGAAGTTATGTTTCTATTATTTTAGCAATTACCCTTAAAATTTAACACAAATACCTAACAGAGTCTGTCAGTATCTCAGTTCTCTTCCCTTGCCTACAAGGACTCTCCCTTTCACATCGTCCAGTGTATCAGCTACACTTTGTTTATAAACCCACCCCTGCAAGGAAAAGTTCATCATGACAAAAATAAAAAATCCAATATACGGGCTGGCCTGGTGGCATAGTGGTTAAGTTTGTGTGCTCCATTTCGGCAGCCCAGGGTTTGCAGGTTCACATCCTGGGTGTGGACCTACACACCGCTCATCGAGCCATGCTGTGGTGGCATCCCACATACAAACTAGAGGAAGACTGGCATAGATGTTAGCTCAGCGACAATCTTCCTCAAGCAAAAAGAGGAAGACTGGCAATGGACGTTAGCTTGGGGCCAATCTTCCTCACCAAAACAAACAAAAAATACAATACATATATACACAGCAACGTGTTTGATTGCTGTTTCCTTAACATTGCTTCTTCAATCAACTCCTGAGTTCAGTTTTGTCGTTGTTGCTGGGCTAGACTTTTTAATAGTTTCCAAGGAGGACTGGAGAATTGTAAATGTCTCATAGTCATTGTTTATCTAAAAATGTATTTATTTTGCCAGTAGTCTTGAATGATAGTTTAGCTACACAGAATTCTAATCTGAAAATGAATTTTCCTCATCACTTTGAAAATATTATTTCTGACATGTCTGCTATTCTGTTTGTTCTCATTTTGTAGTTAATCTTTTAAATTCAGTAGATTTTCAAATCTTCCTTTTTGCCTTACACTATAATGTTCAGATCAGGGTATGTTTTTACTTGTCTAGAACTGGGCTCAATGGCAGGCTGCGTGTTTTCAATTCTATAAAAGCTCTCCGCTCTTCTCCGAATTTGCATTACCCCCATTCAATGTGTTTGAGCTTCTTCCTCTTTCTTACTTTACTGTCTACATTTTCCATTTCTCTATGCTTCCTTCTCAGAGCTAGCTTCTATTTTTTTCACTTGTATCTAAGTTATCTATGTTAATTTTTAAAAAATTTTATTGAGGTCATAATAGTTTATAATGTTGTAAAATTTCAGTTGTACGTTGTTATTTATCAGTCACCATATAAATGTGTCTCTTCACCCCTGTGTCCACCCCCCAACCCCTTCCCCTCTGGTAACCACTAATCTGTTCTCTTTGTCTGTGTGTTTGTTTATCTTCCACATGAGTGAAATCCTATGGTGTTTGTCTTTCTCTGTCTGCCTTATTTTGCTTAACATAACACCCTCAAGGTCCATCCATACTGTTGCGAATGGGATGATTTTGTCTTTTTTCTGGCCGAGTAGTATTCCATTGTATAAATATACCACATCTTCTTTATCAATCATTGGTCGATGGGCACTTGGATTGCTTCCATGTCTTGGCTATTGTGAATAATGCTGTGATGAACATAGGGGTGCATGAGTCTCTCTGAATTGCTGATTTCAAGTTCTTTGGATAAATACCCAGTAGTGGGATGGTTGGATCATACGGCATTTCTATTTTTAATTTTCTGAGGAATCTCCATACTGCCTTCCATAGTGGCTCCATTCCCACCAGCAGTGGATGAGGGTTCCCTTTACTCCACATCCTCTCCAACATTTGTTAGTTTTTGTCTTGGTGATTATAGCCATTCTAATGGGTGTAAGGTGTATCTTTGTGTAGTTTTGATTTGCATTTCCCTGATGATTAGTGTTGTTGAACAACTTTTCATGTGTCTGTTGGTCATCTGTATATGTTCTTTGGAAAAATATCTGTTCATATCCTCTGCCCACTTTTTGATTGGGTTGTTTTTTTGTTGCTGAGTTGTGTGAGTTCTTTATATATTTCGGAGATTAACCCCTTGTCATATATACAATTTGCCAATACTTTCTCCCAGATGGTGGGTTGTCTTTTTTTTTTCCCGAGGAAGATTAGCCCTGAGCTAACACCTGCCAATCCTCCTCTTTTTGCTGAGGAACACTGGCCCTGAGCTAACGTCCGTGCCCATTTTCCTCTACTTTATATGTGGGACGCCTACCACACCATGGCTTGCCACACAGTGCCATATCTGCACCCGGGATCCAAACTGGTGAACCCTGGGCTGCTGAAGCAGAATGTGCGCACTTAACGGCTGCACCACCAGGCCAGCCCCTTGGGTTGTCTTTTTATTTTGTTCCTGGTTTCCTTTGCCTTGCAGAAGCTCTTTAGAGTGATGAAGTCCCACTTGTTTGTTTTTTCTTTTGTTTCCCTTGCCCGACTAGACTTGGTATTCAAAAAGATCTTTCTAAGACTGATGTCAAGGAGTGTACTGCCTACATTTTCTTCTACAAGTTTTATGGTTTCAGGTCTTACCTTCAAGTCTTTGAACCATTTTGAGTTAATTTTTGTGTTTGGTGAAAGATAATGGTCTACTTTGATTCTTTTGCATGTGGCTGTCCAATTCTCCCAACACCATTTATTGAAGAGACTTTCCTTTCTCCATTGTATTGTTCTCCATTCTCCACTGTTCTCAGCTCCTTTGTCAAAGATTAGCTGTCTGTAGATGTGTGGTTTTATTTCTGGGCTTTCAATTCTGCTCCATTGATTTATGTGTCTGTTTTTGTACCAGTTCCATGCTGTTTCGATTACTGTAGTTTTGCAGTATATTTTGAAGTCAGGGATTGGGATGCCTCCAGCTTTGTTCTTTTTTCTCAGGATTGCTTAGCTAGTCAGGGTCTTTGATTGCTGTCGATTATATTTTTAACTACATTTTTACTTTTTTAGAAATTGTTTCACTCCTCTTCCCTTTTTCTAACATGTTGAAGTCTTTCAGACGACTGAATCTTCAGGAGTTCTTGGGGGAACTAAGCTTGCACCTGCTGACTCGCCCTTAATTTGTCTGATTTTTCAAAAATATGGAAGTTGTGTACAGCTTGGATTTACAAGTGCCGGCACTCTGTGTCTGCTTCTCTCAGGTGCTCCAAGCACCGGGTCCACTGGCCCTGGACTAGGTTTCACATTTGTTTCCTGCATAACTTTTAGGACTCAGATAGCTACCTGCTCCTAGAAAGGGCCTCCCCAAACCATCCCCACCGTCTCCCCGACTTAGGTGACTCCTCGGCACCAGGATGCATTCCTCTCGGATGCGATTCACCTCCTCACTTCTCCAAAACTCACTCCCCTCCAGAGGCTGGACTCCTACTGGAGACGCCAGGGTCCCAACTTGGTCTCTTTGTCTGCGGCCCTCCTCGTGAAGCTGAGGACACACTGGCTCCGTGATGGCGCTGCAGCCTGCTCGCTCGTTGACTGACTTCTGTTTCACTGCTTTTCCAGGCTCGTTTACGTTGCTGGCCGGGAAGGCCACATGATGAAAGTGCTCTCTTACATTAGCGTCCGGCGCCTGACTCCAGCCCCTGCTATCATCTTTTATGTAAGTAGGAATTCCGCCATAAAAACACCCCCTCCCAGGCTGAGGGGCCCTCAGTTTGGATGGAGAAGTAAACTTGTATTGCTAGGCATGACCCCGGTTCCCTTAGTCCTCGACATGACACAGGTATATAAAGTGGCCCAAGACAATTCAAACAGTTTACCCAACCTCTGCTCCTTGTTCTGAATGGATCTGTGAAGACACTGAGTCTTCCAAGCTTGTACCCTCTACACTTCTGACACGTACATCTGTGTGTTCTCAGTCCCTGGGAACAACTATATAAAAACCCACCAGCTTATGGGGCAGGTCAACAAGGCTTATTACCAGGTGGCTACTGACAAGAGCTTCTCGTTATGGTCCAATAATTTAGAAGTCATGGGATCCTTGTGCAGTGAAGGCCCTTTGACATCTTCTAATTGGAGTTTCTCAGTGGGGGGAGAGTCCTTGATTGTGTGCAACTGTCTTGGGCACCTGTGACCATCCACGCTCTAGATTCTGAGCCAGACTCCTCCTCCCACCCCAGAGGAGAACCACTGCTCTCTGTCAACCTACTCCCTTTGAAGATGAGGAAGCAGACCCAGAATTGCAAGGCCCTTAAAATTACAAGTCCAAGGCCATGCAGCTAATACAGGTCAAGACCAGACCTGGACAGCCTGAGTTTCACAGTCCAGGGCCCTTTCCCATGATGAAAACTCTCTGGAAGGAAAAGTCATACTTACGAAGTTAGCGCAATATACACACATATTTTGTTCTTCTCCTGCTTAAAATCCCAGCTTCAAAGAGTCACAAATTTTTCCAAGTCTGTCCATCAGGCCTCAAAGAGAATACCTACCATAGCCAAGGCAGGGTTCAAACCCAAATATAATGGGCTACATATGAGGTTTCTTTCTTGCTAAAGTGTTTATCCACAGGGAAAACTGCTTCCTCAGACTTCTGTGAAGCGATAAGGGTAATGTTTTTATGTACTAATGACCTAAGCATTCATTCTTCTTTCTACCAGGGGATCATAGCGACTATTTACATCATTCCTGGTGACATAAACTCATTAGTCAATTACTTCAGCTTTGCCGCATGGCTGTTTTATGGCCTGACGATTCTGGCACTGATTGTGATGAGGTTCACGAGGAAAGAACTGGAAAGGCCTATCAAGGTAGGTTTAGTGCCCCAAACACCACAAGTGGCTTTGATTTCTTGAAATGAATTAGACAGAGGTAACTATTTTAAATTCTAAGGGCATGCTTTCTGTTTCCAACCTGACCCTATTCTTGAGTATCATGTTTTAGAGTGGGGTGTCCTCTTCAATTCATCTCATATTAGAGTTTACAATCCAATTAGCCATCTAACTATTAATTAAGTTATCAAGAATACCTGTGACCCATCTCTCTAACCAAAGCAAGATGCCCAGTTCTGCCACTTCCAGCATCTCCCACGCACACACTTTCCATAGACTGACGGGGACTTCTGAATTCTGGCCCCAGACCCGTTCCTGTGCATCCAACTCCTAATAGTCCACACTTTCAGTCTGCTTGGGGCTCCCTGCGCCTCCCTGCTTGGCTGGTGTGGATCTATATACCACTGAGGAAGAATAATTGATTTTGTTCTGCTTATGTTAGGGGCTTTTTTTGCTTTTTGTTGATAAAACAACTGTGCTGTTTAATTCTTATGATAAAAACAAGTGTAGATTTAAGAAAAAGGCAGGCAAGCTGAGGGCTTAAGTCACTAGGACAAGAATAAGGACAATGTCTGTGGCTGTAGGATGCTGTTCCAGTGGTCTGCCTCATGGTCTTTCTGGCACTGTATCTTGGCCATCACCCAGTCTCTGGGGTCAGCTGAGGCATGAAGCAGCCTGCTCGGAATCAGGCAGTTCCACCTCAATCAGGTCATCAGCAGGCAAAATCATGATTTTTGATAAAAGCTCATATTTTGAATTGGCACAAAATCCCTCAAACAGAAATAAAGAGAGTTGAGAGAAAATAACTAAGGAGACAGGGAAAAAAAAAATCTAACATGTGTGCAATTGGAGTCCCTGAAGAAGAAAATGAAAGTAACAGGATTCTTTTTTTTTTAAAGATTGGCCCTGAACTAACACCTGTTGCCAATCTTTTCTTCTTTTTCTTCTTCTCCCTAAAGCTCCCCAGTGCATAGTTGTATATTCTAGTTGTAGGTCCTTCTAGCTCTGCTATGTGGGACGCCGCCTCAGCATGGCTTGATGAGCAGTGGTAGGTCCGCGCCCAGGATCTGAACTGGTGAAGCCCTGGGCTGCCAAAGTGGAGCGTGCGAACTTAACCACTTGGCCATGGGGCCAGCCCCGTAACAGGATTCTTAAGAACTATAATTCAAGAAACATTTCCTGAGGAAGGAGGGAAGTGAGAGGGGAGACCATGAAAGGAGGGGGGACTTGAGCCAACATACTAAAAGGCATACACTGGAACTGGGGAATCTGAGCTACAAAGAAATATATTCTGATAAAGTTATGGAGCTTTTAAAAAAATTGCTTTGGGTATCCACTCTCCCCTTCCTGTCCTCTCTCTGACCCCAGTTCACTTATAAAGGAAAGAAAATAATATACGCATCTGAGTTCCCATCAGTAACACTTCACACCATATGAAGACAGTGGAGGAACACACTGAAGGGAATCAAAGAAAGAAAATGTAAGGCACGGCTGTTATATCCAAACTGACCTTAAGAATAAAGTTAGCAACAGGAACAGAGTGAAGGCACGTCTCGTTACATGAGAACTTCCTGAGGAGACGCCTAGAGAAGGAGCTTCAGAAACCACAAAGTCACTGGCAGATGGTGAAGAGATTTAACTGTCAATAACTAAGACTAAAGGATGGGAGATAAAGAAAACGGAAGAGTATGTAAATGTTAAGCGCTGACAATATAATACAACAAAGATGGAGGAGAAAGCATGTGAAAGCATGCCAGAGAAACTGCCTTAGGATACCATTTAAAAGTAGACGCTGGGGGAAAAGAAAAGAAGAATTCCTAGCTAATTTCATTACTGATTATAGACAATATATTTAAAAAAAGAGACTAAAGTATTATATCTATTATTTATAATAGTAACTCTTGGAATAAATACACAGAATTTATAGACACTAAAAGATATATCAAAAAATAATAGAGACACACACATAAAAGAGACCATATGGTAAAGATCCTATACTACATGAGTGAGAAGTTTCAAATTGCATTCCAAACCCAACCCAAGTAAGAATCACGGGCCGGCATCTTGAAAAGCATGAGGCATGTGTGTCTCAGATGCTGCAAGACATTATTGCAACAAAGGGAGGCACGTGTTAACAACCAGACTCGCTGACTGGTCCCCAGGACATCACTGTAAGAGCGGTTTACTTCCTGGTGGAATACACGTTGGGTATATATATGCATCTACTGTGTTTTAGTTATACCTGAGGACAATTGGGAATTTGGGACTTCATATGATACCTGATAATTTTTGCCATTTAAAATAATGGAAATAGGTCCCTGGTGAGAGTTTTCCCATAGGACGTCACTCTGAAGGGCGGAGACTGACAGTAAGTAGAAGATGCTTGTATACAGAACCATAACACAGCCTGAGAGAACGGAGACTTACCAGCTGTATGAAGAAACTGGCTTATTCAGTTTAAATGGGCCTAAATCAGCCATTAAAAGATTTCTTAGGCAGGTTGACAAAGCTGTGAAAAATTAAAAATAAACAGATAGTCAAAGAAATAGCAGGCAAATGAAAATACACAAAACATAGGTTGTGATTTTATCAGAGAAGCACTCAGGCCCAAGGCACAAAGACCATTTAGTAATGTTAACAGCTAAACTTGACAACCAAGAGCTAACAGTTATGGAAATCTTTCACCAAACCACACACATCATCTTTACGAAGCAGAAATTACAGGAAATCCAAGGATTTCACACACACGCCAACAGGAGGATTTAAAACACCTCCCTCAGCCCAAGACAGATCCAGCAATGTCACTAAAGTGACAGGAGATGTGAAAACTAACAAGGTAGATCTTAGAAATTTATACCAAACTCTGAACCCCAGAATAGCAAACAAGTGCCTATGGGACATGTCTGAAAACTGACAGTCCTTAATGCCACAAGGAAAACCTTGATTAAAAAAACTAGAAATAATGCAAACTACATTCTCTGTCTCTAATGAAACAAGAAATTACTTTAAAAAATTAAACTTTTTGGTCCAAGAGGAAATAGGAAATGAAAATACATAAATTCCTAAACATAATAATGAAAACAAGACATGATCTATGATTGAGGCTTGGAGGAAGTCACACTGCCTTAAATACTTATATGAATAAACATGACGACCGATTAAATAGGCAACTCAAAAGCAAGAAAAAGAACAAAGAAACTAAGCACAGAGAAGGAATTAATGTATGCAGAAGAAAGAACTTAAGGTTCAGTGAATTATCTGATTTTTAGAAAACATAAACTGCTTTGTAGTCCAAGAATGGGAAAACCTTTCCTATGACTCAAAATCCAGGAGTAATAATGAGAAAAATGGACAAACACAACCCAAACAAAATAAAAATTTATGCATTGAAAAAAAAGAGAAGGAAGTTAAAAACACATACATAACATGAGGAGAATATTTGCAATAACATCACAAAAAAGGGCTGATATCCTTAAAGCGTTCCCAAAAATTGAGATAAGAATTACCAACACCTGACATGGACAAAGATATAAAAAGTTCAAAGAAAAAATGCAATGACACTTAAAAATGAAGGAAATGAGCCCACGAGCTCAATTTTGCTCCTGACAAGAGCATGCATAGCAGAAGTCTAATGCAATACCATGTCTTGCCTATCAGATGAGCAGAGATCCCAAAGTTTGGCCACACTCCATGGTGAGGCCATAGAAACAGCCCTCTCTGACACTGCTCAGGGAATACAGGTGGCATCACCACTATGGAGGGCAAGTTGGCACTATCTAGCAAACTTATATGTACATTTACCTTTTGACCCAACCATCCCATTTTGAGGTAATCTATCCCAAAGTGAAATTGGCAAAAATACGAAATACAGACAAGGTTATTTATTGCAGCATTACTTGTAATAGCAAAAGATTCAATACAACCCGAATGTCAATTAATGGGAGACTGGTTGAATAAATTTTGGTATATCCACATGTAGAGTGGTATGCAAAAAGGATGAATGAGAATTTTATATACTACTATGGCATTATCTCTAGAATATATTAAAGGAAAAAAGCAAGGTGTAAAACTATCTTCTAGGTGTTTGCTATCTTTTATATGAGGTAGTGGAAGTGAACATAAATATTTATGCTTATGCATATATGTGTTTGTTTTTGTCAAAAAGAAATAATGGAGCCAGCCCTGATGGCCTTGTGGTTAAAAGTTTGGTGTGCTCCACTTCAGCGGCCCAGGTCAGTTCCCAGGCACAGAACCACACCACTTGTCTGTCAGTAGCCACGCTGTGGTGGCAGCACACATAGAAGAATTATAATGGCTTACAACTAGAATATACAGCTATGTACTGGAGCTTTGGGGAGGGGGAAAAACCAGGAAGACTGGCAACAGGTGTTAGCTCAGAGCAAATCTTTCCCAGCAAAAAAGAGAGAGAGAGAAGGACTGATAGCAGAAATAAAAAAGAAGCTTAAAAAAAAAAAATGAAAGAAAAAAAAGCAAGAAAAAAGTTTAACATTATAATAGTAAAAAAATAAAATATAAAAGGGAAAAAATGAATCCTTAAAAACTGGAAACAAATGGAGATAAAGAAACTTTACTCCATAACAAGTAGATGACATGACCACACGGAAAAAATCATTGCTGGAACTAATTGCTGATTGAAGTGCAGTGTTTTGAATGACTCTCCCTGTGGATTATATTCTGCAGTTAAATGTTCAAGTTCACATTGCTACTGCAGCAGTGGCATTGCGGGAGTGACTTTCACATTTGTCATAGGCACGTTGTAGGTAAAGCAAATAAGTAATTATGTTAAAGCCATTAGAAAGCTAGATTTTCAGAAGCATAAGGAAAAAAGACATAAGCCTAAAGTAAAGGAAGGGAAAAAGTGCTATCTTATAGTTGAATCAGAAATATCAGCATGAATTCATAATTTTTTTTCCTTCTTGAAAAAAATTATTTTATCGCTGTCCTTGTAAAAGAACAACGAGTCCTCTATCACCCAGATTGTGGGTTCTGAATGCCATTTCCGAATGAAAGGCAACAGCTCCCTGGAGAAACGCAGACTCCAGATCTGGTGGGACTGCCTGCCTCCCCTGCCCCGGAACCCACTGACAGTCCGACGTTCATGAAGGGCCTCTTGGTGTGTTACAAAAGGAAGCGCTCTGTTCCAACTTGGAAGCATTGTTGCCCTCAGACCTAACTACCCACTTACAGGACATGTGAGGGAGAGAGGAGCAAGTTACCAGGCAAAACTAGAACGAAGAGTTCAGACAGTCACGCGCCACTTAACGACGGGACACATTCTGAGACACGCGTTGTTAGGTGATTTCATCGTTGTGTGAACATCACAGAGTGTACCAACACAAACCTAGATGGTACAGCCTACCACACACCTAGGCTGTATGGCACTCATCTTCTGGGACCATTGTTGCACATTGCCCAAGGTGTTGTCATGCCGCGCGAGGGTGTAGCACAAATCATCCAATTCCTACAACGAATCAACAAGACGAAAAAGAGGGGAGGGGATAAACATGTTAAAGACATCAAGTCCTCACCACTTAGAGATGTACGCTGCATATCTTACAGGTAAAATGACACGATGTCTGGCGTTTTCCTTATATTCTAGGGAAAAGAAAAAGAGTAGATGAAATAAGATTGGTAAAATTACTTAAACACCATTGAGATTGGAGGAGGGACACACGGAGTTCATTACGTCTTTCTTATCAGTGTTGGGTTTTGAATGAAAATGCTCTAAAAGAAATGCACATGGCCGAATCACGACCCCACGCTGTTTTCCCCCAGGTGCCCATCATCATCCCTGTCTTTGTGACTCTCGTCTCTGTGTTTCTGGTCTTGGCCCCGATCATCAGCCAACCCGCGTGGGAGTATCTCTACTGTGTGTTATTCATGCTGAGCGGCCTCATATTTTACTTCCTTTTTGTCTACTTTAAGTTTGGATGGGCTCAGAAAATCTCGAGTAAGTATCCACAGGGGGACCGTCGTGCTGTTAGTCAAGCGTGGCCACACATGGCATCCTGCCACCTCATCCGTCCTGACTCTGCTAAGACATTCTTCTCACAGGGTCTCACGCAGCTAACAAGTTTCACCTTCTCTTCAGGAGGACAGATGCCCCCTTCCCCTCTGTGTGACACCTCTGGGGGCCAAATGTGGCCTCCTCCTTTGTTCCCATCAATTTCTGTAACCGGTAGGAAGGGAAAGCACCGTTTTCTTTTCTTATTGTAAAATACACATAAAATTTGCCATCTTAACCATGTTTAGACATACAGCTCAGTGGTGATGAGCGTATTCACATCCCTGTGCATCTGATCTTCAGAGCGCCACTTTCTTTTGCCTGATGCACAGACGTCATATGAGCGGCTCCGTGGCATCCCAGAGACACACCGAAAGCTGACTGAGCTGGGATGAAGCCTGAGCCTTCTGGTGCCAAGGCCACAACTCTTGGTTTCCACTCAGCAATCCTGGTTCCTCATCTATTTTGGGACAATTGTTGCTTAAAAGTTTAGCTACGTTAGCCAATTTTGCTTTGAAAAAGCAAGCAGTGGTGCCAAAGTACATCAAGGGTCCCCGAAGCGCCTGTGTCTGCACAGCATTCACAAGGCATTACCCCGCACTTCACAGTAACTGCGGGAAACTCCGCTGACACAGGCCTTCCAGGCCCTGGGCACCCTCACCAGGCCGGCCGGCAGCCTGTCTGCTCATCTCCCTCTCCCCGGCTGAGTCCCTGGAAGGCGGGAATTGGGCCTGTGCACAATTTAATCCTGGATCCATACAACAGCCCTATTTATTGAGTAACTGTGATTAAAAAGCCGCCTCTTGAGTGGGTGCTTAGCAACGGGGGGAAGTGCCCAGTAACCGGGTCAGGGGCACACGGGAGGAATTGTGGGTGCCTAGCAACGGGGCGGGGGGGCTCCCAGAAAAGCGAAGAGGCAATGTGGCTGGAGGTAGGGGGCCTCCTGCGGGGGACCTGTGGACAGCTGGGTCGGACTGGTGGTCTGCCTTGTGGGGCCCCGAGGCCTGGGCCCCACTGGTGGGGGCCATGTGGGGGTTCTTGGGCCCAAAAGCTTCATCAGGATGGGCCCGGCAGAGGTGTGGGTGAGGAAGACATCCGCCGGGCACGGGAGGCCCAGATCAGGAAGACACCCCGGCCCCAGCTGAGTGACCGCTCTGGAGAACGCAAGGTGCCCGCCTCCCGCATCAGCCGCTTGGCCAACTTTGGGGGACTGGCTGTGGGCTTGGGACTGGGAGCGCTGGCTGAGGTGGCTAAGAAGTCCCTGCCAGGAGGACATCGACAATCAGAAGGCAGCTCCCGGCCAGGCTCCAGCCCGTTGCTGTCGGAGGCCAACGCCGAGCGGGTTGTGCAGACCTTGTGTACAGTTCGAGGGGCCGCCCTCAAGGTTGGCCAAATGCTCAGCATCCAGGACAACAGCTTCATCAGCCCCCAGCTGCAGCGCATCTCCGAGCGGGTCTGCCAGAGCGCCGACTTCATGCCCCGCTGGCAGATGCTGAGAGTTCTCGAGGAGGAGCTCGGCACAGACTGGCAGGCCAAGGTGGCCTTTTTGGAGGAGGTGCCCTTTGCTGCTGTCTCAATTGGGCAGGTGCACCAGGGCCTGCTGAGGGACGGGACAGAGGTTGCCATGAAGATCCAGTACCCAGGCGTTGCCCAGAGCATTCAGAGCAATGTGCAGAACCTGCTGGCGGTGCTCAAGATGGGCGTGGCCCTGCAGACCTTGCAGCAGGAAGCGGCTTGTGCCCAGAACTTCAGGCAGCTGTTGGCGGATGACCCCTTCTTCCGGGTGCCGGCTGTGATTAAGGAGCTGTGCACGACGCGGGTGCTGGGCATGGAGCTGGCCGGAGGGGTGCCCCTGGACCAGTGCCAGGGCCTGAGCCAGGACATCCAGAACCAGATTTGCTTCCAGCTCCTGAGGCTGTGTCTGCGGGAGCTGTTTGAGTTCTGATTCATGCAGACGGACCCCAACTGGGCCAACTTCCTCTATGATGCCTCCAGCCACCAGAGCGCACCAAGCACCCACTGTCTGCCTCTTGACAGCGATGACAAGACATCTCTGATCCTCGCCTTCTGAGTTCCCTGTCCAACAGGGGGACCCGTGACCAGACAGTGATGACCTAGAGGCGTTAGGCCCATGATGGGGAGGCCCAGGCCAGAGCAGGCAGTGATCAGGGAGGCACAGGGGGTTGTGGGGAGCCAGGGAAAGTGGCCCACCCAGCCCAGGTGGCAGAGGGGGATCAAGCAAGGCTTCTTAAAGGAAGTGCCATTAGAGCCGAAACCAGAAGTGTGAGAAGGGACAGCCGTCCAAAGAGGAGGGAAGAGTGTTCCCAGCCGAGGACACAGAGTGTCCACAGGCCTGGGGGGAAACTTTGGACGGCAAGACTCTCAGTGTGAATGGTGGCCAAATGGCTCTCAAAGTGGTACGTACCCAGTCTGTCCCCTGCGCAGCTCCCCAGCACCCTTGGGATCAAGTCTGAGCCCTTTGCCGAGTATGCTGTCGCCCGAGTCTCCAGCCTCAGTCCCTTGTCATCCCCTCCCCCCAAGTACATACCCCCTGCATCCTCTCCTAGGCTCATTCCCCAGGGAGGTGTTTTTCTGACTCTGGGGGAGATACAAGTTCTGACATCGATTTATTGGGTCTCAACAGTATTTTTGTTTTAACGGCATAGAATAGAAAATAGCAGTGTGTCGCAGATGGGAGGGATCCGTATTATTTTGTGACACTTTTGTTTGACATTTACATGTGCATGAGCTCTAGCACCCAGCGTGATCTGTATTTCTTACTGTGGGTTGTGATCGAGAGTTTGAACTCACTGCCCTAGAGAAACTCGTACATGTGTGTTCATCGAGCACTGTTTCTAACAGCAAAACCCAGAAACACCCAGCATGTCCATCCACCAGATAAATGCATTGTTATATAGTCACACAGCAGAGTCTTCACACAGCAGTGAAAAATGAATGAACGAGCTGGAACTGCACGTGGCAATGGAATAAATTGCAAAACCATGTCGGGCACCGAAAAAAAAAAAAAAGCCGCCTCGTCCCTTCTCCTCCAGCTCGTCTGCGCAGGGCAGGACGGCCATCCCTTCAGGCCCTCCTGTGTGCTTTTCATTTACATACATACAAGTTAGGGAATCTCACAAGGCATGAAAGCACAAAACCCAACTGGAAGGCAGTGAAGTTGACCGTGACTGAGACGGGCCAGCGGGGCCCGGGAACGCCTCTCTCTAGCCTGGCGAGTTCAGACCCCCCCCTCAGCCTCCATTTCCTCATCTGTGAAATCTCGTCCCACCACTTACCTGACCATGGGGTTTTAAGCAAGACAGAATGTGTTTCATGTTGATTAACAAAGTGAAAGCAAAAACAAAATATGGCTTTATTATTTCCACAAGGACTTGTCTCCTTTCTCCAACCCCTAAACTCTTCACTCTGATCCAAACCCTAAGCTGAGAGAGGGGCTGCAGACACCACTATAGCAAGGAAGGAACGTAGGACTCTAAGAAAAACAGCCAGTTTCCCATGCCTCTGAAACGAACCTGGATTTGATCAGACTGAGAGAATCCAGGCAGGAGGCCTTACAACCTAACGGTACAGAACGTGTCTTATTTCTCAGCTTTAGAGTAGTTAGCCAAGCTCCTCCCTACAAAAACCACTAAGAAGCTGGAATTGAGGAGGTGAAAAGAATGAACAATATATATTTTAAACAAGAGGCAGTCTCGGGGACTTCAGACTAGAGAGTCAGCTCGGTCAGTGGTAGTTAAATATATTCCTGGAATTGAGTCATTCAGATTTTTCCTGCAGAGAAAACTGTTTGGTGGCAATAAAATATTTAGCAGGTTCCTAATGCCTTAATGGGAAATAACTTATCTCCAAAGAACCACGGTGGCTGCCGGTTCGGTTCTGCCTGCCCGTGAGCGCCGGTGGCCCCGAGCGCGGGCTCTAGCGGACGCGCCACCAAGCGCACAGCAGTCACCGCTCCCGCGATGAGCGGGGAAGCTCACTGCCAACTGCAGCCTTCTAACCACACGGTTTCGTTGGTTTTCACCCCAGAGCCCGTCACCATGCACCTTCAGATGCTGATGGAAGTTGTCCCAGCAGAGGAAGCTCCAGAGTAACACGCTCGGCCTCCCGGAAAGCGTCCAAGCTCTGATGAGTTTATTTTTGTAAGCAATATTTGTGGTTATTTCCTCCGGATGCTTTTCTTAAGAAAACACTGCACTCAGATGTTTATAATGCTGTTATTTTCAGATGCCCTTAATTCTCTGGGTGGGGGTTCGACTAGGAGCACTGACGGGTGTCTGCTAGTCAGCCGGCCCAGACATGGCCCAGCAGCAGGCCGACGGCGAGGGAGGGGCTGGGTGAGAGTCACCACCGCGCCGGCCACTGCTCCACGAGGGGCTCACCACACCTCCTTCAATAAAGGGCATTCTTTAAACTCGGTTATCAACAAGGTATACATCTGTCACTGTAAAATGGGTGAAACTTCTGCTCTGATCGAAACAGATGTTTTAAATACTGAAGTACAAATGTTTGACTACCTCCTTGCCCCTCCCGAAAGTACTGCCACCCCCCATTTAACCCGGGATGTACCTGGCAGTGCTGCCCAGGCAGAACGTCGAGGCCCCCCGCAGGGCTGACCGTCCAGAACTACCCGCACGCAGCCCGTGTGGCCGTGTGGCCACGAGGGGCGTCGTCATCAGGGGGAGCAGCGCGGGCTCCACGGCAGCCTGCACTGGCATTTTGGTCAAACCCGAAAGGGCACTGAATAAAATTCTATTTTGCATTTGGCACTCAGGGAAAATACTATCTGAAAAATGTAAAAAGTAACATTTCTGTGAAAACATGGAAATTTTATTGATATACTGCAAAAGGCTTCATGCTACAATTGACTAGGTGAGCAATTTTAGAAGCAGAGACACACAAGTACTTTTACTTTGCATTTCAGAAATTGTCCCAAAACACGAAATCAGTACATATTAACAGCAGAACAAAATAACAGTTAGTAATTGTTTCCATTTCACAAGTCAGCATCCCAAGTCCTACAGTATAGGATTCGGAACTTCGAACAGTAGAAATTTAAATTCTGAAAAAAGAAATCAAGATTGAAACACCTAGCCCTCCTGCCCCAATATTTTTGTCGAGCTGGCTGTGAACGCCACACGAGAACGAGCATCATGTCTTCTTTGAGAGCAGGGCCCCATCTGTACATGGAAACACGTATTTGGGCAACTCTATTACTCGCTATTGTTATTTGCTATGTTTTACAAAAGAGACTGCGTACAGCCGAGCGTAGACTGCCATGGCCACGAATGCCAGGGGATGCCAGGGCGGCTCAGGAGGCCTGGCTGCCAACACAAAGGCCTCAGCAGAGGGAGCAAAGCTGCATCTACAGAAACCACCTCCTGAGAGGGACACTCAAAGAGCTCTGCTGAGCCAGAACCTTTGCCAGCAGAGCCACCAGAACCTCGTACCTGTGAAGAGCCTGCTCAATTTAGCCAAGGCAAGGGAAAATCGCCACTCTACTTCATGTGCCAATTTGACAGCTGCCAGTCAACCCACGGGAGTCACGGCAGCAGCGAGGACTTGCTCCCAGCAGCGGTCCAGGCTGGACACCACGTCCTCCCTCCAGAGGGCACAGGTCTCACCCCCATCACGAGCCTCTGTGTACAACAAAGGTGCCGACCCGGTGGCATTCTGGGACACTCCCTGAGGCAACACGAGGCTGCGCAACGAGCGGAATGTCTTATTTTACAGATGAGGAAACTGAGAGCGAGAGTGTGACCAAAACCTGCTCACAGGACAGCCCGGTGACAGAGTTTACCTCTCAGGCGGGGGCTGACACTGGGACGTACACACACTTGGGTGCCTGTGCTTTCTGATGAATAAACAGAATAAAGCTCCCGGGGCAGCCACCACAGTCATGCTCTAGCAGCGTTCTCTTCCACTTCTAGGAAAGCTGCCAGACTCACGCTGAAGAAGTGCTTTGGGTTTAAATTTCCCAGCAGCTCACCTTTCTAACTTTTTAATCAGCATGAAAAGTCAGGTTCTGGACATTCCCACATTTAAGTGGTAACAACCATGCACATTCATCCCAATAACCTCGTGACCTGGGAGCCACAGCCTCACCCCAGGATGGGGTCCTAAATGTTCTTAGGGTCATCACATCCAGGTTCCAAGGGCCACCTCCCGGCACCCCACTGGTCCTTTTCAGCCCCATATGCCCAGGACCTGCAGGCTCGGGGTTCTTCAGAAGCAGCAGCTTTATCACCAGAAGGCCCTGGGTCTGGCTGGTACTGCTGAGGCAACCCCATTTTATCCTTGGCGTCTGTCTTCATGAGCAGTGAACTTACTCTGAGTAGCCAGCGATATTTCCAGAATACTGAAAGTATTAGCACACAGTTATGCTGAATCCCCACTATCTCACGGTTGAAAGGCTGTTAAGCAGTCCTGAGTATAAACCTGTAAGACAGAAACCTCAATTTATACGTACAAGACCAGTTTTTAGAAGTGTACTGAACGTAGGTCTAAGAAAAAAATGAACAACTAACTCCAGAGAGTACAATTCATTACCCAAATGCCACGGTCTGCTCTTTATCCCTCAGCTTGAGTGTGTCAGGATGGGCTTCGTGTGAACGGCAACGAGCAGGACAGACTGTGTGTGAGCTGGGCTTGGGCTGGACCAGTACTTTCTGTGTCTCTGCTTTTCCCTGCTTCCACCTCCTTTGAAAGTCTTCCCACGAGCCCATTTTTAAATCACTTCAGAACTTCTCACCATCACAAACCCCAGTGGCACAAGGTGACACTCAGTCCTCACTTCTCCGTGAGGTGGGGAAGCTGGACTGGGACTGTGTGGTCTCCGAACTCTGGGTCCCAGCTGCATCTGCTCTGGTGCAGTCTGCCTGCCCCTTCAGGCTTTGACTCGTGTCCTCATTCACTCTCACTTCCCTCATCTCGGGAAGTTTCGTCACTGCTCTCCACCCACTCTGTCACTTTGCCAGAGAGATTTTTGGAATTTACAACTAAAAGAGTTAGAAATTATAAAAAAATATGTTAACTATCGACGAATTAGCAAATCTTTTTTCCCCCCGTTATTTTGGTCAATGAAGAAAAAGTCCCTTGAGTTCTAGTCCCTCGATTTTATGACTTATTTTCTATTTTCATTATTTGAGGCAAGAAATAAAGCAAGTAAAATGTGCCTGCTTGTAAATACATTACTCTCCTAGGAAAAATAGCTGTAAAAGTGTTATAAGAAAATATGTTTATAACCAAGAGTTGATACATCCTCAAACCAGAACGTTTTGCACCAAGATCAGCCACAAGGAGAGGACTAATTCCTAAGGGCTCTACGTGACGAGCCATTTCCACAGAGGCCGCCGCCCGAGGTCACGCCCGCCCCACGGCAGCCAGGACCCACAGCTCCCCAGGGAGTGGGAGCACCGGTCTTACCCCTGGAGAAGTGGCTATCCTCTTCACATTCTTCCCAGTGATCAAAGTCAAAAGCCACATTCGGATTCTGTTCGACACAACAGTTCACATTAGGTGAGAGAATAAAACAGACTGAGGGTGCGAGCTGAGCATCAGTTCGTGCCGACTCACCCGCTGTTTGAGTAAGCGACACCACGACTCCCGTCTCGCCTTTGCAAGAGTGATGACAGGTTCATCATTTTGGATCATGCATTTGCAATCATCTTTTATGATGTTGGCCTGCAGCTCCATATCAGCCAAGTAAAATTTCTCTCCCACCCAGGCACTAGGTTTACAAAAAGAAAGAACGTCAGCCTCTTAAAATGTTAGAAATTATTTATATTTTATTTAAGATACACATAAACCTACCTGAACACAACTCTATTTCTGAAATATTTGCATTTGCAATCTTTTACATTCCTTAGTCGTATCTTTAATATGACCACATCGTCTTTTTGGAACCACTTTATTTGTGGGTGGAAGCTAGAAGAAAAGAAGGCAGCTTACACAGAGTCATCACTATTCATTCCCCAGGTAAGGAAGGAAAACACTCCAACAGTGGACGGACATACCTCTGCAGAGGCCCTGTAGTTTTGTTAATGGGAGCACCTCCAGTGTCTTCAGGTAAAGCGTCTGTACAAGAAATCACAATTTCCTACAGGTTATTTATATGTAACTCCATAATGTAGGTACATGTACGTACTTTTTTGTACTTTATGCAACTTTTAGCTGAGGAACTACTCACTAAGAGTATAAATTTCACAGTAACCCAAGCATCCAACTGCAAAGAATAATTAGAAAAAATTTAAATGCATGTCACTTAGTAAAACTAGTAAAAACAGGCTTTGACAAACATTACAGTTAATCAGGAAAGTAAAATTACTCTCTGTAAAGAACTGTGTTACAATCAGTGGCCAGAGGATAGAAATGCTGACGCTGCTCTGCTGCCATCTTAACCGGCTAGGACCCCACTCAGACGACTTCTGGAGAGGTAGCAACATACACAGGGAACCGCTGCTGAACATATTTTCTAAAACAACGCAATTTAAACTCAATCTAAAACATTTGAAAGTGAAGACTTGAGCAAGAATGTTTAGAGCAGCTTTTAATACCAACAGTCAAAAACTGCAAACCTCCACATCTATCAACAGGCGAACAGATAAATAAACTGTGGTATATTCACACCATGGAGTACAAGTCAGCAATAAAAACGCACACCACTACTTGCAATAACCGGGACGAATTTCGCAATGCTGAGTGAAAGATGCCACAAGAATGTGTACTACGTATCTCTAATTCAGCAAAACTAATAGTGACGCAAGTCAGAGCAGTGGTTAATGAAAAGGGTTATAGTTGGGGAGGTACATGAAGGAGACCACTGGGGTTCTGGAAACGTTCAATAGCTTGACTTGAGTGTGGTTAATGGACACACACATTTGTAGAAGATTCTGACGAGCTGTACACTTAAGATCTGTGCACTTTACTGCATGAACATTATATCTCAAATAACAAAAAGGAAAAGTTACCCAAAAACCCATTGGAAGCTGAACTGCAAAAATAGGAAGTTAGGTAATATCAGTTTATGTCACTTCTATAATTCATCTAAAAGTGGAAAGCCTAAACAGTAGAAAATTCCCCAGCATGAGTGATTTGAAGTTACCCATCTTTTAAACAACCCACCATGCTTCTGGTCTGCTGAATTTGCCTCGCAGGCCGCACCTCTTTCTGAGCCCCTGTCCCCTTGCCGTGCGTGCTGCCGAGCGGCATCTTCTGCTGACGTCCTGGAGAGAAACGGCAGAGGTCAACCCCGAGACGGACAGGCAAAACCTGGCTCTACAGGGCATCCCAACGAGAAGGGCAGGTGGCAACAAACGCCCGTGCAGTGCTTCCCACCACGAGCCACAGCGCACACAGCTCCCGGCTCACGCACAGGTGACACGCAGCGCAGCCGCTCTGCTCGCTGCAGCGGCCCTGGCACCAGACACAGAGCAGGGGATCGAGGCGCATTATCAGAGAAGTGCAGTCACTCGTTTACCAAAATAAGTCTCCTTTAAGTCATTTAACTTTGAGAATAATGTACACCACTACCCACTTCAAAGGGGATAAAAGGGCGGGAAGCAACAGCCCCCTCCTGCCCTCCCCCCGCCCCAGTTCCTCCATCCCTCTTCCCAGACACACCCTCTTGCCAGTTTGGGTCTGCTTCTAGAAACATTCTTGCATAAAAGAGCAAAGCCTGCCGTCTGTATCTTTCTATCTAAAACACACGCACACGCATCTCAACACACGAGAACCTACCAAGTTCACTTTCTGCCCCTTGTTTTGTTGAACTTAATAATGAGAGATTACTTCATATCATTTAAATTGTGTTTTTCTTTTGTTTTTTTGAGGAGGTAACCACATTCATGTGGTTTAATATTTTAAAGTAAATAAAAAGGTCTACACAGTGAAAAATCTTCCTCTCACTCCTGTTCCCCAGCCACTCGATTTCCTTTCTCGCGGGTGACCACGTAATTCACTTTTTGTGCATCCTTTTAGAGAGAATTCAAGCCCAAAGGAGCAAAGCTATATGAACACACATACACACACACCCATGGGGCACGGGGTGTGCACGGGGCTCTCTGAGGGGACTTCCGATGGACACGCATGAAGCCTGCGTGGCACGGCACCCCCCAAATGGTGGAGGGCGGCGTCCCATGTTCCAACCACCCGGCAGGGACCCCTCCCCAGGCCTCGTCCTCCTCAGCTCCGTGCAGCACCAGCCTCACCGCCCACCCCCTCCCTCCACCACGGCTCTGACTTGCTTCACCAGACCCTCAGCTGCTGGGGTTCTGTTCCTTCCTCCTCACACACGCACCCACCTCTGACTCTCCTCGGACCCCAGCAGACCGGAGCCTCCCCGACTCTCCTGAGCTCCAGGCTTGCACCTTCAATCACCTTACACTAACATGTCCCAAACCAACTCACAACCTCCTCTTCTCCAACGAGCTCTCTGGGAAACATCCTGTGACTGTCAACCACGCCACATCCTCCCCGTCACGGGGGCGCAGCGTCACTGGATCACGCTCCCTGACGTCTGTCAGTCACTACGTCCAATGGCTTCCAGGTCTTTCCAGTCCCCAGAATCTGTCGTCCTTCCCGACCTCTACGGAATGGTGCCATTCTCCTCGCTTCTGATCCAGACTACCACCACAGCTTCCCGACCCGCCTCCTGAATGGGGTCTCTGCCAGGCAGACTCCCGCTGTGGACTCTCATGGTCCCCTGCGCTTCTCTCCACCTTGTGCTGATGACCACAGGTGTGCCATACTCCTGCACAACCACAACGCCACATGTGCAGAGGGACTGAGCAGAGAGCTTTGCACAGACCTGGGGCTCAACAGCAGTTACCGTGTTTCACGTAAGTGATCAATCTTTGTTTTGATTAAACCTACCAAACTGTAACAACATCTTCATTTTTAAAAGAATATCTTATAAGTAAATATGGAGGAAACTTTGTTTCCTGAAAGTGTGTAAAAACCAACATGTATCCCAATCCCAAAGGTACCCAATTTTATTAAGAGAAAACTAAAACATTCAGACTACATCTTGGTTTTTGCCACGTTCTTTGAAATTCCCCTACTTTCGGCAGTAATTTAGGAATCTCTCAAGGTCACCAATGATCACAGCACTAGTCAGTTCTCAGTCCTCCTTCCCTGGGCCCCTTGACTGCACTGGCCCCACTCATGGCTCCTGCTCTGTGCAACGCCACGCTCCCCGCCGTCCTGGGTTGCCCTTCTCCCAGGCTGCCCTCTGCACTGCAGCCGCGCCCCCTCAGGCTCCTCTCCACTGTCCCCACAGCCCCCCATTGAGCCCAAGGCTCAGGCTTTCGACCCTCCCTCCTTCAGGGCTCTCATCCAGGATCCCGGCTTCCAATACCCAGCATGTGCCGACAGGCACCACGAGACCACGCCCTCACTACAAACAGAGTCAGAAACCAGCTATCGCTCACCACTTGCACAAAAGCTCGCTAGTGCAAGCCATGTCAGTCCGTCCCGAATGCCTGGCACAGCCTCTGTCCCCCCAGCCTGTTCTCAACACAGCAGCCAAGAACCTTTTCCTGAGTCATTCCCCTGCTCCAAACCCTCCTGTGGCCCCACCCCCTTAGCGTGGGAGCCCAATCCTTGCGATGGCCCCAGGGTCCAATGACACCTGGCCCCAGGCTGCTCCGACCTCTGCAGCCAAGTTCCCCCTCATTTGCTGCTCTCGTCGCTGTACCTTCCCCCCTGTTCCTGGAACCAAGGAGCCACCAGGCCTTCCCTCTGCTGGCAGGAGTCTGCTCCCAGATTTAGGCCTGGGTCAGGCCTCCCCTCTTGTGTCTCTGCTCATGCCTCACCTTTGCAGCTCCAAGGCCACCCTGTCTTCCTTTCTGCATTAATGCGCTCCATCTCTCAGACCACCAGCAGGCCCACCATGTATTTTTGTAACTTGTTTGTTTATTGTCTGTCTCCACTAAAATGTGAGATGGTCCTTCATCCATTTTGTACACTACTGCATCCCCAGTAGATATTTAATATCAATATCAACAGATATTTACCGAGTAAGTGAATTTTAAAACATCAACTTCACCTAATGGCAACTTTAGTTAAAACTATTTATCTGTTGATTAGATCAACCGACATAAAGTTAAACTGGAGAAACAGCCCAGCATCTTGCTACCAAGACACATGTAGGGCAAAATGGCAGAGGAGGAGGCTCTGAGCTCCCGTGTCCCCACAGAAACACTGAAGGAACCAGCAGAAGCTGTCTGAACCTGCTGTGCAGGATCCCTGGAAAAGAGTCAAAGGTGGACAGCAACCAGGCAAATGCCCAGGCAAGAAAAAGGCAGCTCGGAAGCAGAGGAAGGTTCTGGGGTGTCACTCACCTGTGCCCCCCTTGGCTTGGGGTCTTGGGCAGGCAGCAGCCTGATTCCTGTCCCCCTCAAGGCAGAGAGGGCAGAGAAGACTATCGGCAAATCCCTGTGAAGTCCATCCTAACCTGTCGGGGGACAGCTGAGGGACCCATGCAAGATGCTCGTCTGTTCCACAAAACTTGGAACTCAGGCAGCACAGCGTGAGCACTACCTGGAAAAGGCGACTGCAAACCCATGGCCACCTGGGGGCAGGCAGCAGGCCAGGAGACACCCCACAGCCCTGCTGAGGCCCCGGGGAAGCTGGGGGAACCTCTCGGGGAACTAGGGCATTCAAAAAGAGTACCAGCAGGGGTTAGGAAGCCACGTGCACGCCAGGCAAGATGCATGCTCAGAAACGTCCTGAGAAGACCCCAGCGTCACCTCAGGCTGATTTCTAGGCAAGGATGTGGAGAAAATGGGATCCTCTGTGCACTGCTGGTGGGAGAGTAAAATGGTGCAGTGGCTGCGGAAAACAGTTTGGCAGGTCAAACAGTTAAACACGGAATTACCACATGACCCGGCAATTCCGCTTCTGGGTGTACGCCCAAGAGAACTGAAAGAAGGGACATGGGGAGCCATTTACACACCGGTGTCCAGAGCAGCACTCTTCCCGATGGCCACGTGTCCACTGACAGATGAACGGAGAGACAAAATGTGGTATATCCACACACTGAAATATTGCCAACCTTCTTAAGGTTGACAATGCTGACACATGCTACAACATGGGTACACCCTGAAAACATTATGCTAGGTGAAATAAGCCACACACAAAAGGACAAATATTGTATAATTCTACTTATACGAGGTACCCAGAAGACGGAAACTAATAGGTAACCCACATTGTTTAATGGGCACAGAGTTTCTGTTGGGGATGGTGCTAAGTTCTGGAGGTGTATAGTGGTGGTGGTTATAGGACACTGTGAGTGTCCTTACTGCCACTGAAGTGTATACTCAAAAACATTGTAATGACAGATTTTATCCATATTTTAACCACAACTTGAAAAAAATGAGGAATTTTGCTATGTATATTTTAATAATCAAATACATGCAACTTAAGAAATGACTGTTAATTTTGTTAGATGTACTAACAGCATCTAGTCGAGTTTATAAAGGCCTTACGTGGCTCCACCTCCTCGCCAACAGTGGTGTTTTCTTTCTCCCGTCTCTGGTGGGCATGAAATGGTATTGCACTGTGGTTTTAATTCACATTTCCCTGATGACTAATGAGCTCGAGCACCTTGTCATATATTAATTATTGGACAAGTAATTAACTGGACAGTGTGAAGTGTCAGTACAAATCTTCTCCCCAGGTTTCTACTGGGTATCTGCAGTTTTCCTCCTGACTGGAGGGGTTCTCGATATGAGTCCTCTGGTGGACACACACGCCGTGTCCATCCTCCCCTCCGGAGCATGCCAGGGCACTTTCACAGCCTTGCATACTGCTTGTGGAAGGGCAAACTGGCACAACCCATTTGGAACACTGATGGGCAGTAGCTCTAATTATGACTCAGCAATTCCATTCCGTCAGAAGTACACCCATGAATGCACCAAAACCCATGTAGGAGAATGTTTAAAGTGCCACTTGAAGCAGCCCAGAACTGGAAATTTCTCCCATCCACAGCAGCATGGGTAAATAAATGATGGTAAATTCATAGCACGGAATATTATGCAGTGATGAGAATTTATGATCTATAGCTACATGCAAAATATGGACGAACTTCACAACAATGCTGAGCTGAAGAAGCCGGATACAAAACAGACACACTGCGCGATTCCAACCAAACAAAGTACAGGCTACGGCAGAGCCATCCACGCTTTCCTGAGTCGGGAGAGCGGCGGCCCTCGGAGAGGGAGCAGGAGGTGGCTCTGCTGGTGCTGTGCTCAGAACATCCACCAAACGACACTTAGGATGTGTGCACCTTTCTGGCTGTGTGCTGCAATAAAAAGCGTGGCTTGGGGTTCAGATAAAACAAGATTCCCCAAATCTTGGTAATTACTGAAGCCGAGCGATGGGAACATGGAGACTCATTAAACTATTACACTTTCAAGAAAAGATGGCTGTAACACTTGAGAGTTCTAATTCCACAAAACAGCTCTTCCGAAAGGGAGATAAAAATCTACTTACAGGGTTTGGCTCAGGCTTTCTTCACAAGCTGGCATTTTGGCTCCTTTGTATAATTTTTTCAGTTGTTCTATATGTTCTGAATTATCAACGCCCATTCCCATTGACAAAATTTCAGCTCGAACATTATAATCAACAACAGAAGTTTTCAAATTGGAAAGCTTTGTAATGTGCACCTAGAAGCAAAGAAAAAATACAACATTTGCAGGACCCACACTTTGAACTTTCCGTGGATCACGGACCCTCACCCACGGCCTCTCCAGCCCACTGTGCAACGTCTGATGCACTTGGGCACATGGCGCAATGTGCAAGGGCCTCCCACTGCAGCGTCCAGACTGTTTCATCACTGAGGTGCCATCAGCATCTTCCAGGGCCCAGTCCCACACTGCGGAGATATGATCAGGTCTGGGGGGCGGCCAAGACTGAATCCTGGGATAAAACCCCAAGACGAGACCAATCTGTAATGCTGTAACCACACACAAAATTCTTAGATCTTTCTGATTTTTACTTGAGCATTTTTACCTCTCTTAACAAGGAGGATCCTAAGGCTCAGAGTCCTTAGGTGCCCAGAAAGGGCCTACACCACGGCCCTAAATCCTGCATTCTGACAGTTTCCTCTACTACTCTTTTCTGCAACCCAAACATTCTCATCTATTTCAATTCACGTAAAATTAACTAAAACATGAAAATCTACAACAGTCTGATTCCCGTTGACGGGAGGTGCGGACCCAGCCCTGGATGTCCCTTCCACGGCAGGGGAGGGCAGGCCAGGCTGGCACTGGCTGGGGCACCTTCCTAAGGGAACACTGGGAATGTGTTGCCATCTAGAAATGGTGGAAGAGCCTCTCTCCACTCAAACTGGGGACCGAGCTGTCTGGGTGGAGCAGGTGGCAAGGGTGGGGTTTGTCCCCGCTCTGGTGCACCACGGCTACCCACTTTAGAGCTGCAAAAGCTTACTTGTGAGGTGGGTTTCCTCTTTTTGCTTCACTGTCTAAGCTGTAGCTTCAAAAATCCCTGCTTAATAAAGTTTCCATTTTTTCTCTGATAAAGAAGAACCACAATACAGACTATTACAACATCAGCTAAGACCCCAAATCTCTTCACTTACCTGCATTGGTGATCTCTCCCTTTGCTCCTAAAAATCATTTTTTTCCTCTTACTCTTAAATCTTATAACCAAACACCTCTTTTTAAGTGTTAAGGCTTTCCCAATCTTACAAAAATAACTTTCAGCCAAACAGTTATGAACTGAGTTCCTTTAAGTCTTATAAATAATTATAATAATTAAGACTTAAGTCTAACAGAGCAAAACTTTGACTTGAAGAGTTTCTGGGGTGCTAGTAGAGAGGGGGCGCTGAGCCCCTTAATTCCACGTCCCGGCCTCATGCCCCTCGTCAGCTCCACAGGGAGCAGTCTGTTTACGGAGGGAAGCCTGTGCCCCGTGCACATCCTGGCACACAGGAGGCTTCTCAATAGATAGCTGGCGAATGAAGGAGGTGGAAACCTGGACAGAACACTACTCATCTTTGAAGGCCGGAGGACTGGAATCCTCCACATTACAGATCACGTGCCCGGACTTCAGGATCATTTACAACTAGACACACGGACCACGGTGCTGCTGAGGGCCGTCACTGACCCAGGGCCCCCCCCCGGGGTGGACGGAGCCTGTGAGGTCGCCGGAAGAGCACCCACCAGCAGTGAAGAGTGGAACAGAACAGAAATGTAAATAGGAGAGACTGTCGCAGAAGGAAGGACAGCTTCATGGAGCGTCTGTCATGGTTGTACGTGTGAGAGTGTCACTACACACACACGCCCGTGAGCGCTGGGTTACAGGGTAAACCCACAACCAAATTCATGACCCAAATAACGTGAAAAACCTCTCCCGGCCCCAGAGCCCCCAACAAGCCTCCATTTACGTGAAGCAATTTTTCAAGACACAGGTTGGAATAATTTGGACAATTTAGGGGCCCATTCAAACACAGATTTCTTTTTAAGCAAACTGCATACTTACCATTGGGTCAATCCAAACTGTATTTCCCAAAGCCATTATCACCTTTGCATCATGCAGTTTTCCAATAATTTTATGATGAATGTACCGAGTAACCTGAAAGAAATACTTCAGCAATTTATCTGAAGCTTTCAGAAAATCCCTTATTCAGCATATGCTATACGGTTCTGCAAAAATTTTTCCATCGTTTCATTTGAACCTCACAACCACGCCATGACGTAGGTCATGGAGGCCACCACGCCCCCAGTGGACAAGAGTAACAGTGCAGTTTAGCGAGGACAGAGGCACAGGGCGAGTTTCAAGAACAGGTCAGCGCCTTTGGACTCCTAACCCCACGCGTTCCCCACTGTGGACGTGTCCCCCCACTCCCACTGTGGACATGTGTCCGCCAACTCCGCTGTTAACTGTCAAGCTGTCTTTAAAGTCTGGATGTTTATTCCTTTGGAAGCTCAACAGGAGTGAGGAGGAAGTGTTCCTGTAGCTCCAGCGATGGAACCAAGTGAGGGAGCTGCTCTGCACAGTGACAGTGGCACCGAGGGGCGCTGGTCCTCCTTCCTGTCCCCCCTCCTGAGTGCGTGGCTCTTCCTCTCAAGGAGGACCACAGCAGTTAGACCTGTCTGAGCAGTCTTTCAGGCACGTTTTAACTCCAATAAAGCAGAAGATGGCTCATCGTGATTAGATTATTTCCATCTCCCTTGAACTTTGTAAATTAATTTGGAAGAATACAGACAGGAGAACCTTTCCCCATTTCTACAGAAGACTCCTCTTCAAGAAATACTTGTGGTCAATCATCCTGACAGATCGAATGTTTCCTGAGGGTGAGGACCATGACCTTCTGGCTAATGGCCACATCCCCAGAACCCACATGGCACTGGCACACAGTGGACACTCGCTAAATACTTTGCACAAAGGAAAAAGACTGCTATTTAATAAAGGCTCTTTTTACTAAACTCCCAACAGTAAGGCTGTGTATTCATCCTGTATTGTGGAAACATTCACCTGTGTATTTCCTGGGTAACGTTTAACCTTGTTTATAACCCAAACTCATTTTACTTTGCCAACTATAATGGCTTATTTCATATCCTATCAATCAGATCACACAAAATTTACCCTTCTTTCGAGGAATCAGGAGCACCACTACGAACAGGACGCACTGCTCCCATGATGAGCAGGACTGTCTGGCCAGCCTCTACCCTCACCCGTGGACAGCCACGTGAGCCCACACACACCACTCTTCCGTGCCCCATGTCTTGGCACAGATAGTTTTCTTCACCTTCAGTGCCTTATCCAGTCCACAGGCTCACCTCGGAGATACTGTGGGTTCTGTTCTAAACTACTACAAAACAACACTGCAGTTCAGCGAGTCACAGGAACTTTTTTGGTTTCCCAGCGCATATATAAGTTATGTTTACATTCTACGGTAGTCTAGTAAGTGTGCAGTAGCATTATGTCTAAAAAAACAATGTATATACCTTAATTAAAAAATACTTCATTACTAAAAAATGCTAACCATCATCTGAGCCTTCAGCGAGTCATAATCGTTTTGCTAGTGGAGGGTCTTGACTCAGTGTCAACGGCTGCTGGCTGATCAGGGTGGTGGGTGCTGAAGGTTGGGGTGGCTGTCGCAATTTCTTAAAATAAGACAACAGTGAAGTTTGTCATAGCGATCGACTCTTCCTTTCACAGATGATTTCTCTGTAGCATGTGATGCTGTGTGACAGCGTTTTACCCACCATAGAGCTTCTTTCAAATTGGAGTCAGGCCTCTCAAACCCTACCGCTGCTTTATCAACTGAGCTTATGTGATGGTCTAAATCCTTTGTTGTCATTTCGACAGTCTTCACAAGGAATAGATTCCATCTCGAGAAACCACTTTCTTTGCTCATCCGTAAGAAGCAACTCCTCATTGATCATGAGATTGCAGCAATTCCGTCACCTCTTCAGGCTCCATTCTAATTCTAGTTCTCTCACTGTTCCCACCACATCTGCATTTACTTCCTCCACTGAAGTCTTGAGCCCCTCAAAGTCATCCACGAGGGCTGGAATCAACTTCTTCCAAGCTCCTGTTAATGTTGATATTTTGACCTCATCCTATGAATCAGTAATGCTCTTACTGGCACCTAGAATGTTGGATCCTTTCCAGAAGGTTTTCAATGGACTTTGCCCAGATCCCTGAGGGGAACCACTATAGAGCAGCTACAGTTTTATGAAACGTATTTCTTAAATAACAAGACTTGAAAGCCCTTGTTCCATGGGCTGCAGAATGGCTGTTGTGTTAGCAGGCATGAAAACAACATTAATCTCATTGTGCATCTCCATCAGAGCTCTTGGTGACGAGGTGCATTATTGCTGAGCAGTAATATTTTGAAAGGATCTTTTTTCCTGAGCAATAGGTCTCAACATTGGGCTTAACATATTCAGTAAACCATGTTGTAAACAGATGTGCTGTCATCCAGGCTTTGCTGTTCCATTTATAGAGCACAGGCAGAGCAGATTTAGCATCATTCTTAAGGGCCCTGGGACTTTCAGAATCGTAAATGAGCACTGGCTTCAACTTAAAGTCTCCAGCTGCATTAGCCCCTAAAGAGTCAGCCTGTCCTTTGAAGCTCTGAAGCCAGACACTGACTTCTCCTCTCCAGCTATGAAAGTCCTAGATGGCATCTTCTTCCAATATAAGGCTGTTTTGTCTACATTGAAAATCTGTTGTTTAGTGTAGCACCTTCATTAATAATCTTAGCTGGATCTTCTGGAGAACTTACTGCAGCTTCTCCATCAGCACTTGGCTGCTTCCCCTTCCACTTTTATGTTATGGAGAGGGCTTCTTTCCTTAAACCTCATGAAGCAACCTCTGCTGGCTTCAGACTTTTCTTCTGCAGCTCCCTCACCTCTCTCAGCCTCCACAGAATTGAAGACAGTCAGGGCCTTGCTCTGGACCAGGCTTTGGCTTAAGGGAATGTTGTTGCTGGTTTGCTCTTCTATCCAGACCACTAAAACTTCCCGCATATAGCAATAAGCCTGTTTCACTTTCTTGTCATTCATGTGTTCACTGGAGTAGCACTTTTAATTTCCAAGAACTGGCACAAGAGGCCTGGCTTTTGACCTGCCTTCCTCATTAAGCTTAATCACTTCCAGCTCGTGACATAAAGTGAAAGATGTTTGATTCTTCTTTTCACTTGAACACTTAGAGGCCACTGTAGGATTACTGATCGGCCTAATTTCAATATTGTTGTGTCTCAGGGAACAGGGAGGCCCGGGGAGACGGGGAGAGACGGGGGGACAGCCAGCCGGTCAGTGCAACAGTCAGAACACACACAGCATTTATGGATCAAGCTCACCATCTTATACAGGTGTGGTTGATGGCGCCCCAAACAATTACAATAGTAACATCAAGACCGCTGACCACAGGTCACCATAACAGATATAACACTAATGAAAAGGTATAAAATATTCTGAGAATTACCAAAATGTGACACGGAATGAGGAAATGCTGCTGGAAAAATGGCATCGCAGAGTCCCTCGAGGCAGGGTTGCCACAAACCTTCAATTTGTAAAAAAACAAAATATCTGCGAAGTGCAATAAAGCAGAGTGTGACAAAACGAGGTATGCCTGTACGTGATGACATGCTAGTTGCCGTCCCGAAGAGCCCTTCCTGTGGAAGTTTGTCTGGACTCTCTCTCTCTCTCCTGTCCATCCTCCCAACTCCAGCGGGATGACCTGGCCTCTGCAAAGAGTGTCGTCACCGATGTCCCCCTTTGACACGGGGATCCACTTCTGCAGGTACTTACACTGTTTCTTCTCCTTTAGCTGACAGCCAATTTATTTTATCATGACACATATTTTATGCCAATTCTAAGTCCGTGAGCACTAAAGACAATGATGTGAGCTGTCCTGGCAAGGGTACCCCTCGCCTCTCCGAGGGCTCAGAGCTGGGTCTGTGCACCGCGGCCGTAAGGGCACCCCTGCAAGAGCAGGGACCCAAGCAGACTGCAGCCTAACTGCCCAGCAGCATGGACCATTTTACCTAAACTCAGTACTCTAAATTCAAATAAACCTCCATTCTGTGTATATTCTGGGTTTAAATATATTGTAAAAGTCAACAAAATTTAAAAAGCCCAAAGAACTCACCTTGGGATTCCATTCGATTTCGTTGTCAGCGGGCTTCACTCTACAAACAATAAACTCCACCGCCTGGGGCGGCAGCGCGTGGAAGCGCTCGGGGAGGCGCAGCAGCTGCTCCCTCGGGACGAGTGCAGTCCTGCCCTCATCAATAAACTTCACGAGGACGTTGTTGGGGGCCCAGGTGTCATCTTTTTGGCTTTTCTCCAGCACCTGAACCCTGGAGGAAGTAGTGGCGTCAGTTTAACACAGAGATTCTAAAATGACAATAACCTTCTCCTCAACTCACCCACTAAACCCAAAACCTACCAAAAGACCCTTAAACTGTATGGTTTCACTCCAAACCAGAGAAAAAATAAGCGGATGCTTTACTGGATTAAAGTAAGCCTAAGTATAAAAAACACCTAGTACGTCTGAACAGAGTAGATCCCTTTATCTGACAACACAATAAAAATCCGCAGAGCATATTAAACTTTCCGAGGCCCGGTCTGGGTCGTCCCCAGGAGGAGGGGGCGGCATTCGAGCTGGGCGGGGGGGAGCAGGCACGGGCGGCCGAGTGCCCAGCTGCCCTGACACAGCGACATCACCTCACCAGGCTCAGTTCTCCTATCTGGAAAATGGGAGTGAGACCCACTTCACAGGAATTCTCTAAGAATGGAGTGAGTTAAAGATGTACGTGTATGTGGCACACAGCGACAGCTCAGTCCACGTCGGTGTATAAACGCCACACCGTCCTCCACGCTCTGTGCTCAGGAGCCGGGGCTCAGAGGGGTCTCACGTGCAGAAGTGGGCCTGGTGCGTGCGGGACACGACGCTGCCACCACCTCCTGGGAGGCAGCCAGGCTTAGTGAGAGCAACTGGGTCCAACGGACAGAGGTGAAGACAGGGGTTCAACACGATTTAAGGCTACCTCACCCTTCACAACTTTTAGAGATGAAATGAACACACGATTTTACCTGTGAAAAAGTGTCTTTTCTGCTAATCCATATAATCCAAGTTTCTCCACCTTCTCAACAGTCGTTTTATTACTGGAATCCTCAAAATACTCATTTATTTCAGCATTAAGAGTTGCGTAAAGATCCACATGTTTATCAACGATACGACCAAAGTAATTTGTTGCATTCAAAATATACAAGGGTATTATCTGAAACACACAGCAAACACATCCAGAAAATAAACTCAGTCAAAACCAAGGCCGTGACCGCAGAAACCAGCACCTGACCACGAGCCCACAACACACAAACAGGGGATTTAAAGATAAACTAGGGAACTGGCCAGAAAGCAAAACAAAACAAAATAAAATAAAAACCTCACCACACCCACAAATAATTACTTTCACTTTAAATCTAATGGAGGATTTTTTTGGTAAATCTTACTATTTTATTTATTTATTTATTTTTTTGAGGAAGATTAGCCCTGAGCTAACATCTGCCACCAATCCTCCTCTTTTTGCTGTTTCTTCTCCTTTAGCTGACAGCCAATTTATTTTATTTTATTTATTTTATTTTTTTTTGAGGAAGATTAGCCCTGAGCTAACTACTGCCAGTGCTCCTCTTTTTCGCTGAGGAAGACTGGCCCTCACCCAACATCCATGCCCATCTTCCTCTACTTTCTATGTGGGACGCCTACCACAGCATGGCTTGACAAGTGGTGCCATGTCCGCATCTGGGATCTGAACTGGTGAACCCTGGGGCGCTGAAGCTGAACGTGCGAACGTATCTCTGCACCACTGGGCCGGCCCCATAAACCTTACTATTTTCAAACTTCATTTTTAGGGCCAGCCCCGTGGCCTTAGTGGTTAAGTTCAGCGTGCTCCACTTTGGTGGCCTGGGTTCAGTTCCCAGGCCTGGACCTACACTACTCCCTGTCGGTGGCCATGCTGCGGCCGGTGGCTCACATGCAGAAAGAAGATTGGTAGCGGATGTTAGCTCACGGCAAATCTTCCTCAGCAAAGAAAGAAAACCACTTCACTTTTAGTTCTGTGAATCTTTGTTTACTTTTTAACTGCACTCTATAAAAATCCTTCTTAGCGTCCCCGTCTCTCGAGCCCTTTCTGACCTTTGTTCACGTGACAAGAAGTGTTTGATGATGAGCCTGCTGAGCACGAGGCACTAGGGACACAGAGAGGAAGGCCCTCGGCCGCCCGCGACTGGACAGGCGCCACGGCTGGTGGGCGGTCAAGACGGCAGCTCCCACAGGCAGGTGTGCAGGGTGCTGGCGTGTGGGGGTTGTCCGCAGGCACGCGTGCAGGTAAGAGTATGGCGGAGGCATCGTAGGCAGGGTGCAAACGCTCTGCACAAGGTGGGAGCACCGGATGCCCAGAGCAGATGCCAGGCCCGAGAAGTGCCCACCTTGTGGCATGGCAGAGACAGCAGTGCTGGCCGGAGGCAAGGCAGATGGCTGAGGTCCCCCTTTGTGATCAAAAGGGGGTCAGATCTCACAGGGCTGACCCTGGAACTGGCCCTCCTCTGTGGTCCCCTTAAACTTCACTATGTGCTTCTCTCCCACTCTCATTGCGAATGAGCCTTGGCCTGTTCCACAACCACATTAACTCCTACCTCAGGGCCTTTGCACTTGCTGGCTCCTCTGCCTGGAATATTCTTTCTCAGTTCTTCCCACAGCTGGATGCTTCTTATCATTTGGGACTCAGAGCAGTTAACCCCTTCTTGCAGAGTCTCTCCCTGCCTATAATTTCCAAAGGGTCCCTCTCGGCCCGGCACACTTACACCAGCACACGTTTACTACTTCACCATAGGCATCTCATCCTCTTCCTGGATAGTCACCACTGGAAGCATCTCTTTTCCCACTTGTCCACTGCTGACCACGCCCACTGCCAACCACGCCCAATGCTAACCATGCCCACAGAGGACAGGTGACGTGTCTGTCACTGTTCCCAAGCCAGCTACTCTGCAGTGCCGTGGAGAAAGCTGCCTTAATGAGCCCCCGGTGCTGCGCAGGCCCACCCCATCTCAGGTGGGAGTCCAGTATCCTCCCTGCCCGGCAGACGGTCTCCTCCCGGGGGAGCCTTCTCCCCCATGGTCTAGAGGCCCCAGCGGTCTGGCGTTCCAGACAACCACGCACTGGGTGATGGCAGACAGTGCACATGAGGGGATACAGAGGATGAGAAAGACACTACAGTGTCACAAGAGATGAGCAGGCACAACATACACATCAATAAACACATTTTTAAAAAGAGGCAATAGACGAAAATGCTGTTGGTATTGTTTTAGGATGACAGGGAGAAGGGGCAGAGTTTCCTTCTCCTCCATATTTCCCAAGTTCAAAGGCTCTGTGTTCAGCCTAAGGGGCCTCAGCACACAGGCGTGAACAAAAGCCAGGCCCAAGCTGGCGTGGGTCTGTGGCAGCGGCCTCTGCGTGGCATTAGCACATCCAAAGACATATTAAGTTGGCAGAGGGAGGTGCCGAAAAGAAGCTTGTGGACTGGACTCTCTTGATGGGAGGAGGAGGGCATGGACTGGGTGGCCAGCTCGTCCTGGCCTGTCTGGGGCTTTCCTGGTTTCAGCACTGAACATCCCATGTGCCAGGAAACCTCTCGGTCCTGGGCACACTGACAAGGTCCCTTCTTTCCACCCACCCTGCCTGTTTTGATTCCACTCCCCCCGTACCCCTGCAAGTAATGAATTCAGTTTGCGATGGTTGCAGGATACAAGGTAAGGCTACAAAAATCAACTGAATTTCTAAAACAATTAGAAAATCAAGTTTAAAGGAAAATAACATTAACAATAGCATCCAAAACCATGAAATACTAGGGATAAATTTAACACAATAAGTACAAGATCCTTCTCCTGAAAATTAGAACACATTGCTTAGAGAAATTAAAGATGCCCGAGACAAGTGGAATGATACACCATGTTAATGGACTAGAAGCCTCAGTAGAGTTCAGATGTCAATTCTTCATATTAATCTACAGACTCAGCGCAACGCCAGCCACAGTCCCAGCAGGCTTCTGAGTAGAAGCTGGCAGGTGATGCTAAAATTGTATACACGTCTGTAAAGGAGGAGTCAAAGGATACTGAAGAAGACGGGCCAAGCTGGAGGACTTACCTATCAATTTTTAAGACTACAAAGCTACAGGGACTGGCCCCATGGCCGAGTGGTTGGGTTCGTGCGCTCCGCTTCGGCGGCCCAGGGTTTTGCCAGTTCGAGTCCTGGGCGCGGACATGGCACTGCTCACCAGGCCACACTGAGGCAGCGTCCCACATGCCACAACTAGAAGGACCCACAACTAAAAATGCACAACTATGTACTGGGGGGCTTTGGGGAGAAAAAGGAAAAATAAAATCTTAAAAAAAAAAAAAAGACTACACAGCTACAGTAATCAAGCCAGCGTGGTACTGTATAAAAACAGACAAATAGACCAAGAACAAAATAAAGAGTTCAGAATTCACATATATAGTCTCCTGATTTATGTCAAAGGTGCCAATGCAATTTAGGGGGAAAAGAAGGTCTTTATAATAAATTATGCTTCAGCAACTGATGTTCCATAAAGAAAAAAACTCGTCCCCTATCCACACGACACACAAAAGTTAATCTGAGATGGATCATAGACCTAAATATAAAACTATGAAGCTTCTAGAATAAAACACAGGGGGTAATTTTTGTGACTTTAGGGTAGGCAAAGATTTCTTATGGAATGAAAAGCATAGCACGTGAAATAAATAAGTGATAAACTAGACTTCATCAAAGTTAAAAACTTTGCTTTTCAACTGGGAGAAAATATTTGCAATATATCTGACAAAGGAGATCCAGAATATATAAAGAACTGTTAAAACTCAACAAGAAGAAAACCCAAATGAAAAATGGGCAATGAGTTCATAAAAGAAGAGAAAGACATGGCCATTAAGCAGTGAAAAGATGTTGAAGATTCTTTACCACCAGGGAAATGCAAATAAGCTGGTGGTGCCAATGCAACAGAGTGGCAAAAATTAAAGACTGATAATACCAAGAACTGATGAGAATGTGGACCAACTGGAATTCTCATATGCAGGGCTGGTGAGAACATAAAATGGTACAACTACTTTAGAAAACTGTTCGGCAGTTTCTTATAAATATACTCTTACTGTATGGCCCAGCAATTCCACTCCTAGGTCTTTCTAAAGAGAAATAAAAATGTATGTCCATAAAGACTTGAGCACAAATATTCATAGCAACCAGAAACTGGAAAGCCAAAAGTCCATCAACTTGTGAACAAATTATAGTGCATCCATATAAGGGAATCCTACTCAGCAATAAAAAACAGCAACATAGATAATCTCAAAAGCATCATGCAAGTAATAGAAACCAGACTCAAAAGACTACATACCCATTAACACGAAATTCTAATAAACAAAACTATAGTGACAGAAAGCAGATCAGTGATTACCAGGGAGAGGGGAGCAGAGCAAGGGGACAAAAGAGACCTTTCTGGGGGAATGGAAATGTTTGTATCTTGACTGTGGTAATAGTTACATGACTGTATATATTTATCAAAACTCAAAAAACTTTACAGTTAAAAATATTGATATTTATTGTATGTAAATTATACCTCAATACAGCAGATAGAGAAGAAGAGGCCTGGCTGGAGGGCCTCTGGGAAGGTGGCAGTGGGGAAGTGTGACATTGTGTGACTTTCTCTGAATCCCCACAGGAAGACAGACAGAGCAATGAGACAGCAAAGCCAGGGACACGACTTGCAATAAAAGTAATTCACAAAATATCCCCAGGGACTCCAAAACGAAGGCAGATGAGGAAGATCACACAGGAGAAAATCTAGGTGACCTTGGGTTTGGCAAAGACTTTTTGGATACAATACCCACACGATCCATGAAAGAAAAAATCAAAAAGTGTACTTTATTACAATTAAAAACTTCTACTCTGCAAACAACACTGTAAAGAAGAATGAAAAGACAAGTTGCAGACTAGGAGAAAATTTCTGCAAAACACATACCTGATAAAGACTGGTATTCAAAATATACAAAGAACTCCTAAAATTCAACAATAAGAAAATAAACCACCCAATTAAAAAATGGGCAAAAAACCTGAACAGATACCTCACCAGAGAAGATATACGGGTGACAAATAAGCATAAGAAAAGACAGTCAACATCATATGTCATCACAGAATTGCAAACTAAAACAATGAGACACCACTACACACCTATTAGAATGGCTAAAATCCAAACACTGACAACACCAAATGCTGACAAGAATGTGGGGCAACAGCAAACTCTCATTCATTGCTGGTGGGAAAGCAAAATGGTACGGCCACTTTGGAAGACAGTTTGGCAGTTTCTTACAAAGAAAATACAATCTTACTTACTTACTTACTAAGCAATCACGCTCTTTGGTATTTACCCAAACAAGCTGAAAACTTTGGTCCATACAAAAATTTGCACATCAATATTTATAGTAGCTTTATTCATAATTGGCAAAATTTGGAAGCAACCAAGATGTCTTCCAATAGATGAATGGATAAACAAACTGTGGTATATTCAGCAATAAAAAGAAAAGAGCTATTACCACACGAGGCAATGGAGGAATTTCAATGCATACTGTAAATGAAAGAAGCCCGTCTGAAAAGCCTACATCCTGTGTGAGTCCAACTATATGATGTTCTGGAAAAGGCAAAACTATGGAGACAATAAAAAGGCTGGTGATTGCTAGGGGTTCTGGGGAAGAGGGGAGGGGTGGCCAGGTGGAGCACAGGGGATCTCTAGGGCAGTGAAACTATTCCATATGATACTTTAATGGTAGATATGTGTCCTTAGACATTTAGCAAACTCGCAGAATGTACACCACCAAGAGTGACCCCTCACGTAAACTATGCCCCTTAATTAATAATAACGCATCAATGTTGGCTCATCAATTGACAAACACGCACCACACTAACGCGAGATGTTAATAACAGGGGAAACTGGGGGAGAAGGGTGTGATGGGGTTGATGGGAAGTCTCTGTATTTTCTGCTCAATTTTTCTATAAACCTAACACTGTTCTAAAAACTAAAATCTATTAGCTGGGGGGCCAGCCCCGTAGCTGAGTGGTTAAATTTCCGCGTGCTCTGCTTCAATGGCCCAGGTGCGCAGGTTCGGATCCTGGGTGCGGATCCACACCACTCATCAGCCATGCTGTGGGGCATCCAAGTACAAAGGAGAGGAAGACTGGCACAGATGTCAGCTCAGGGCTAATCTTCCTCACCAAAAGAAAGAAAGAAATTACAAATAAGTAAATAAAATCTATTAATTGAAACAACAACAAAAAAGCAGATGAGCCAAACGCATCCACATCACAGACCCGCATGTCTCGTGGTCTGTGCGGGAAGCAAGAGAGGGAGGCAAGGGCGCATCTGAGGGGTAAGAACAAGAGAGCCCACAAGAGGCCACCGGCCTTCAGCGAGAGCATGGCGGGCCAGCGTGACAAGAGCGCCAAGTGCGGGAAGGCCTCCATCCACTCCAGCAGTGGTGACGGCTGGGCCCCGTGAAACCTGGAGACCGTTCATGCAGGGACAACAGAGGTGAAGGAAGAGAAGGGCCGGAAACGAGTAGGGGAGGGGAACACAGCCAGGAAATCTCGAAAATCTCAGAAACTGTCTCCGTATTTTTTGGTACAGACTGAAAACAATGGAAATGGGAACTCTGTCAATCAGAAAAGTTATCCTGACCCACAACTCCTTCTAAAATTGAAGGAAAATAGATTTTATCTAAAACCGAGCAATAGCAAAGTATCACGGCCAAATCCCATATTAAGCTATAATGATAAAAAAAGAGAATAAGGAAAAGAACAAGAGTCCCCAGAGACGATGAGAGCCGCCAGAAAGATGCGCCCATCAAACGGATCAAAGCCGTAACCTTCACTTTCAAGATAAGCAGCCTTTTAGCTTGTTAAGAACATGATATATGATATAAAAAAACAACATAAAGCAGAATTAGAAAAACTTAAAAATGAGGCATCAGAACTCGGGAAAGAATTAGAAATTAAAGAAAACAATCATTTCAGTAATGAAAACTGTCATGGGTCGAATGGCAGCCTCCCCCGAAATGTGTCCACGTGCTAACTCCCAGAACCTGCGACAGTGACCTCATTTGGAAAAAAGATCTTTGCAGATGTCATTAAGCATCTCCAGATGAGCAGACTGCTCTGGGTTATGGGGGAGGGCCCTACGGCCAGAGACAAGTGTCCTTTACAAGAGACACAGAAGAGGAGGCGGCGAAGCGAAGTTGGGGACAGAGACTGGAGTGACGGGCTGCAAGCTAAGACACCCCAAGGAGCGCCCGCAGCCCACGGAAGCCGCAACGGGCACAGAGCACGGCCCTGCCGACACCTTGATTCAGACCTCCGGCCTCCAACAGTGTGAAAGAATAAACGCATGCTGTTTCAAGGCCCTCCTCCATCTGTGGTACTGGTCACAGGAGCCCCAGGAAACGAGGACACCGCAGCCTCCCAAGAAGGAGCACGAGCAGGAATGAACACAACAGACACGCCTTAAGGCAAAGGGAAGGTGGAAAGGAGAACAAGCAACTCAAAAAGCAAGGAAGAAAGTAACAAAAAGGATTCAAAAGCAAGTGACGCTCTTAACTCAGCAATTCTATCTGCATCTCAGAATTTTCCTTAAAGGAATATCATGGCTATTCTGCAAAGATTCATATTATCACTGCACTATTTTTAATAGTCCCCAAATAGAAACCACTTTCTTTCTGAAAATATAACTCAAAAATCCCTAAACAGGGGGCCGGCCTGGTGGTGCAGCAGTTAAGTGCGCACGTTCCACTTCTTGGCGGCCCGGGGTTCGCCGGTTTGGATCCCGGGTGCGGACATGGCACTGCTTGGCACACCATGCTGTGGTAGGCGCCCCACGTATAAGGATGAGGAAGATGGGGATGGATGTTAGCTCAGGGCCAGTCTTCCTCAGCAAAAAGAAGAGGATTGGCAGCAGTTAGCTCAGGCTAATCTTCCTCAAAAGAAAAAAAAAAATCCCTAAACTGTTGAAGGCATTCATCCATTTCCCCAATTTGATCTTGGTTTTCTACACAAACTGGGGCCCTGAAATAAGGCACCTTATAAGGAGCCATGACTATTGTCAGATTAATGGTGCTACATTAATACTGTCACAATTATCTTCTACTAAAATTCTGTTGCTTAAAAAATGAAGTATCATTCATTAAAATGAACATTAATCACTCAACAGAAGGATCTTTAAGAGAACTTACTTTAATACACCCAAACCCCGGCACAGCTTGGTTGGACAGTTTCCTTGGCGCGTCTGTTTCTGGATTAATATGGTGTCGCTCAGGACAGAGTCTTTTGTCTCTGAAAAAAAGGAACTGGATTTCAAAACCAGAAAAAAACAATAATAATTTTTAACATAGATTTTAAAGTATTCTTTAGGAAAATTAATCTATAATTAAAATCAGAGAACTTTTATTCCAAACAGTTTAAAAGTGAAGCAACCATTTTAAATACTTCAGATGACATTAACCATATGCAAATAAGTGAAAGGGATCCTGAAATTTAATTGACACCAAATAAACTTAAAGCAAAGAGTTACTTCGTTATTTCTGTCGACATTCTTAAATGCAATATGTAAATGGACAAAATGTTCTTCCAAAATAAAGATTCTGAACCAGAAACACAACCCCATAACCCACAACAAAGGCCAATTAACCTCTGAACCAGACAACATTCCTTAAGCCAAACTGAGAAAGTCAATATTCTATTAAAGGCATGATGGAAATTGCTGCTAATAACCCGTTTAACGTACCATAATTTAAAAAAGTTAATGTCAACAGTTATCTTAAAATTAAATTCATCCCAGTAGATACATATCAGACGCCGACGACCCAGCCCCAGCCGTCTATTTATCAAGCATTGGCATGGTGTCTGCGTCAGCGAGAGGGCCCAGGACTGTTAAGAGACCCACACTGTCCACGCTGACTCATGGAACCCATGCAGTTTCCGTCCAGATTTCAGCAGGGTTTTAGAAGAAATTGACAGGTCTATTCTAACATGTATATGGAGATGCAAGAAACCTAAAAATAGCAAAACAACCCTGAAGAAGAGCAACGGTGCAGGACTGATACACCAGCTTCCATGACTCGCTACAGCACAAGCTACCGTACTCGAGAAAGTTCAGGACGAGTGGAAGGACAGACGTACAGCCCAACGAACAGAGAGAGCCCACAACGGACCACAGAGACTATCATCTGGTCTATGTCAAAGGCACCAATTCGGGAGAACACAACGAGGTTTTAAATATATGATGCTGTAGCAAAGTAAACCTTGCCCCATATCTCACACTACATAAAAAATTAACTCAATATGGATTATACGCCTAAATGTGAAAGCTGAAACTATAAAGCTGTTAGAACAAAATACAGAAGAATGTCTTCACGATCTAGAGATAGGCAAATACTTCTTCTTAAATAAGGACACAAAAACAGTAACTGTAAAATACTTCTTCAAAATTAAAAATGTCTGTTCATCAAAAGACTATTAAGAGAGTAAAAAGGCAAGCCACAGACTGGGAGAAGACACGCTCAGTGCAAACATCTGACAAAGCACTCTCATATCTAGGATAAATAAAAGACCCCAACAAACCAGTAAGAAAAAGATAAACACCCCATTTAAAAAAAGGACAAAAGACCCGAACGGGCACTTCACAAAAAGAGGACAGTCAACGTCCCGCAAGCATATGAAAAGACATTCAACACTACTTATTATCAGAGAGACGCAAACGAAAATCACAGTGATTTACCACGCCACCCTCATGAACACGAAAATATGGAGCAACTCACTCTCTCTCACACTTTGCTGCTGGGACCGTGACATGGTCAGCCGCTTTGGACAAGGGGAACATACGTCTACCTTATGACCCAGCAATTCCACTCCAAAGTATGTACCCCAGGAGATGGGTGCGTATTTTCACAAAAAGACAGGTACAAGAATGTTCATAGCAGCTTCATACATAAATAACCAAAAACTGGAAACAACCCACAGGCCCACCAACAGACGAATGAATATGTACATGGTAAGATACTCGTACAATGGAAACTGAGCCACAAAATAACAAATATCGACACCCACAACAACAGATGAATGTCACAGATTTAGGTGGAATGTACTATAATTGCATTTATACGAAGTTCAAAAACAAGCAAAACTAATCAACGTTGACAGCTATCAGGAGGGTGCTCACTCCTGGGGAAGGGGCACGAGGGGATCCGGGGTGCTCCCTCAGAGCAGGTGGCTTACATGGGGGCACCCACACATGACAGTTCACCAAGCCGCAAACTTATCGTCTCTGTCTACTGTATGCTGTATCTCAATTAAAAAAAGATGACTGGCTTACTTGCAAAAACCAAAAGCCTTAAGATACGGACAAAGAGGCCTGGTGGCTTTTTCGTCTTCTTTGGCTTCCAGAACCCCCGCAGTGAACTCGTACAGCTCCAGTGGAATCTTGGCCTCTGCTCGCTCCAAGTAGCGCAGGACACCAACTGCATGGCATGCATTTCTCTCCGTCAGCAGCAACACAGATTTGGTTTTTATATCTCCCTGTTCTGCAGGAGAACCCTTAAAAGCGGGGGTGAACAAAGGAAGCAGGTCATCCACATCAGTCTCAGTGATGAAGCTTCAGGGAGTCTGAATTTGTCAGTACCCAGAAAATGCCAGTGGAATATTAAAACATGATAAAAATTAATCAAACCTGTTCGGCTGAACTGTGAAAATGATCAGACATGCAATATAGGCGTCCACCAAAAATTTTTGGAGAGGAAGGAAAGCTGAAGTGAATCACACACGTGGCATCAGTGATGGCCAGGAGCGGGATGCAATCATCAGTCAAGGCTGGAGAAAGAGTCCAACAACCGCAGATGAGGCTGGAGCTTCGCTGCGCTTACTCCACAGAGCAAGTCCACCAACCGTCCTTCAACATATTTCTTTATTGCATTTTACTTTTTAGATGCAAAGACACTTCTTGCCCATTTTTTTCGAAAAATGTCACAACCAGTGATTAAATTCCAGAGAGAAGTGCTCTCCCTTTTAGCTTGAAAAATGTCTCTTTTTAGCACAAATATAGGCTGCCCACATGTTTTACACTTATTTTATACATTTTGATGCTCATATTTCTAATATTAAGTCTACCAACCATTGATGACCGTGTTTCATCATAGGCGCATACATATGTAATATATATAAATGAGACAGCGATCCCCAGGCTGGAACTCCAGGGACAATGTCTGGACTAGACTAGGGGTCGCTGCCTGCTGACCTGAGCGCCCGGGGGCACCTGGATCCACCTAAAGACCAAAATCCTAGTGGAGGTTAATCTTCATTTTGGAATTAACACTACTAATAAGTTCTCAGCAAATCTGGGAGATGCTGAGCAATCTGGAGAGAGGACAGATCAATGAACTGAAGACATGATTCCTACAAGCTCAGCCTTCTCTAAAGATAAACAAATGAAAACACTTACCTAACGCAATGTGAGAGCCAGAACTTAACTTCTTCCTCCACTGCTCTAAAACATTTTTTAAATCAAAAACCATCTCTTTGTGCATTTTCAAGCAAAATATGGAACTGCTTTCTACTACCTAAAGATGAAACCAGAGGCCATGTCACAGTCAGGAACATAAGCTTGAAGTCAATTGTTTATCACTAATGATCACATACGCCACTTTATCTGTGACGGCGTTATCTCACTGAGCCACTAATTCGAAGAAGGAGATGATTGTAAATTTAAATAAATATATTTCCAGAATTCAATAATTTATATAGAAAAACTTGCTCAAGTGAAACAAACATTATTTTGCTAAAACTACTTTCCTTTTCATTTATTTTTTAAATTTTTAAATTTTTTTTAAGATTGTCGCCTGAGCTAACATCTGTTGCCAATCTTCTTCTTCTCCCCAAAGCCCCCAGTACACAGTTGTATACTCTAGTTGCGAGTGCCTCTGGTTGTGCCATGTGGGAAGCCGCCTCAGTGTGGCCTGATGAGCAGTGCCATGTCCATGCCCAGGATCCAAACCAGGGAAACCCCAGGCCACTGAAGCGGAGCATGTGAACTTAACCACTCGGCCATGTGGCCGGCCCCTACTTTTGTTTTTAAATAATGCATCCATACGTGTGTGTGTACATATATGTGCATGTGTACATGTGTGCGTATGTATGCACATATATAAATATACAGATATCTGTGTGTGTATGTAGATACACACACCTGTATATGTACGCACCAAATTTATGGTACTATTATCAACAGGAGCTTTTTCACTACACCTTCTAGCTCATTATTGTTGAAAGGTGGATGTACTACCGATTCTTATACTTTATTTTGAATTTGGCCTGGTTTCTACATTTTAGCATGATTTATACAAAATCAGATTAACTAAATCTTCAGCCAATTTATTTGGCTTTTCTGGTTACATGATAACATATTTCAATGTCACCTTCTCTATTTTCTTAAACAAAGGTACAGAAGAGGTTGGATTTCTTCCTGAGTCGGATGATGCTCCATCCTGACAGGAGGCACTGCTCCCTTGGGTGATGTTCGCATCAGCGGGAAGGCTGGTCCCACCTCATGGCCCCCACTCCCCCCGTCCCGTCCCACCCCCCACCCCCACCCCTGGCGGTGTCAAGCCTCCTGCTCGCCCCTCCACTGCTATCAGCACTCGCAGCAGAACCCACCTCCTCCCCTGAGTGATGCTAAACTTATAAAATTGTATTCCCATGTCAAACATGTAACTACCTCAGTAATTCTCTGCAGACTCGCGATTCGATCACAGTTTAAACACCCGGTAAGAACACCACGTGCGGGAGGGCTCACCTTGCACACTGTTTCTGTTTCAGCTACAGAACAGGTGAAGATCAGCGTCTTTTGTGCCTGACTTGGGATGAAATCAAGAGTCTGGAGTAAAGTAGAGGTTTTTTCACATTCTAGGCAAAGATGCACCACCTGGTAATGAAATACAAGAACAACGTGACGGAAAAACGTTCAAGGGGCTGCAGTTTCACTTTTCATAGGTAAGGTACGATTTTAATAGAAAAGAATGCATGAGAAATCAACGTAAACTTCAATACTTAAATCAATATTCAACTTAAATATTACAGATTTGTGTCTGAAACTGGAGCTATCATCTTTTAATATTAAGCCGTGCAGTAAAGGTCACTGGTTGAGGCCATCGGCGCCAGCACACCCGTGCCTCCTCACCTGCTGGACACTGCCATAGAGAGCGCCCTCCTCCAGGGCCGTGATCACCACGGACGGCTCGCTCATGAACTCTCGGAGCAAATGCTCCACGTGTCTGTCCCAGTGAACTCCGACCGCAACGATCTGACGGGGTGCCGATTCCCTTTCTTCAACTTCAATATTTTTTTTAAAGTTATCTAATATAGCAAACATCTAAAAAATCAGTATAATTAATTCATTTTTATTTCAAAAGAGAATAACAATTAGTTTGACAGAATATAAAAGGTAAAGGATTGTATATTCTCTCTTCTCAGAGTGGGGAAAGGCTTTACAAACATAAAAGTAGAGGAAAAACTAAAAAAGGAGAAAATGTTCAGTATGAACACAACACAGACAGCATCTGGGTAAATATGTGTAACACGCATAACAAAGGATCAACCTCCTTATATAAAAACTTATGCAGACTGGTTTTAAAAAATGATCTCACCGACGGAAAATAAGCACAGGAAGGAACAGGCAGCTCAGAGAAGAGCAGGGACAAATGGCCTGCAGGAATCAATGCTCAGCTTCACAAGGACTCAGGGAAACAGACTGAGCTGCGAGAGGCCACACTTAACAACGGCAGAGAAGGCTGGGGGGCCCGACCACAGGCGTGCAGGGGCAAGGCACGCGGCGCAGTGCCCAACGGAGCGGGGCGGGCTACGCGCCCGGAAAGTCAGCCGTGCAACGCAGGACACCAGACCGCAGTTCTGCAAACGGAACCGAGATGCTAGAGGAGTTCAGGAGCCCTGCACAGGCCCACATAAAGCTGGGACCTGAAGCTGAGGCCATCACCGCTCCCAGTGAATGCTCTTGGTATCAGGTTACCCTACTCCCAACAAAAGCCTTGTTAAGAAGTCATAGTCTTTGACTGGTTAATCCCCTTCCTAGGAATTTATCCTAAGGGAAACCTGCAAAAAGGATGTATGTTCTTGGGCTGGCCCCACTGTCCAGTGGTTAAGTTCGCACGCTCCGCTTTGGCGGCGCAGGGTTTCGCCTGTTTGGACCCTGGGTGCGGACATGGCACCGCTCATCAGGCCGTGCTGAGGCGGCGTCCCACATGCCGCAACTGGAAGGACCCACAACTAAAAATACACAACTATGCACTGGGGCCTTTGGAGAGAAAAAGGAAAAATAAAATCTTCAAAAAAAAAAAAAAAGATGTATGTTCTTTAGACAAATTTAAAAATCAATTCGGTCATGCCCACAGGATTCAATACCATATGGCCCGTAACAGTCATGCTGTAGAATAGTAATAATACTCACGATGCTGTTCACTGAAAAATGCAAGTTACAAACTAGCACATAAAATAAGGTCCTGGTATTATTAATTATATGGATCAACAGACACAGGGATTATAAAAAGGAAGGAAATATTCCAAAACAGTAAGAGTGATTACCTCTGAGTGTAAGATTACGGATATCGGGGTTTTTCAAGGGCTCTTCTCTATTTCTCCAATTTTATACCGTAAAAATTATTGCTTCCATAATCAGAAAAATATTAATTAAATACTTTAGAAACCTCTCTGGGAAAGAATTTTTGCTCTTCAAAGAGAGCTTTAACATTGGGAAGGAAATTTCAGACAAATGTTCTCTCTCTTGATTATACAAGTTAAAAGAAAATTTTTTTTAGATTAACTGGATTCTTCTCCAGCTAGACGCTTTTCCTTATTCCTAAAAGCAGTTAAGACTTTAATTTTATATATATACGTGTGTGTGTATTTTTCTGAGCAGTAACGACATCTAAACGGTGCCGTACTCACTTGTTCACTGGCTTCAGAGAATAATACCTCCACCTCGTCCAGGATCAGGTGACAGAGTCTAAGAAACAACAAGCTCTGATATCTGAGAAGTCTCAGGAGGCTGTGTGGTGTCGTAACAATCACGTCACCTACAGTTTAAAAGAAAAAACAATGCGCCTTGTAGGTTTTCCAGAGGTCTAACATTCCCTTTGCTAAGATTCCACACACTTTCTAGAAACGTCTTCTAATTAAACAAAAAGCTGCTTCTCTTCCTCAGGGGGTTGAGGCGAGACAAGGCTAGGCCGTGTCATCATCTGATTCCACACCCGGGCTCCCAACCTGGTTGTAGTCAACCTCAAACAAACAGGAGGTGCTCAGGAAACAGCTGATAAAAGACCGCAATCACGCAGTTTTCTCAGTGAAACAGACGCCAGCCAAGATCAAACCTCCACCAGCCACACCCGTCCGGAGCTGAGAGGTGAGGTCTGGACGGTGACGGTCAGCACACGACCCGTGTCTGCCGGCGCCAGGCCCGCCTGGCCGGGTTCCCCCGTGTTCTGCAGGGAAAACCAAACAGCTTGGAAAGCGCGCTTACAGCCCCGTGGAAGCTTCATATTTTTGGCTTCGTCCTTGTGGAGTCCGATGGTTAACAACACGGGATGAAGCGGCCTGGAGGACGTGCCGTAGTCTCCCAATAATTCAAAAACAAACTGGGCCTTCTTCCATCCAGGGCACACGAAGACTGCCAGAGGCTGCAAAGCAAACAAATTCACAGGATTTTGGATAAAAGTTAGGAATCCAACATAGGCTAAGTGAAGCATGCAGAACATCTTCTTGTAGAGGGGAAGCACTATTCAAGTTTTTGCTATCATCATCATATAGGTCAGAAAAGTTAAAATATGATGTCATTAAAATGGATTTAGACACACTGACTCAGATTTTCCTAGGGCTTAAACTGAGCACTTCACAAGTATTAATCCATTTAGTCCTTAAAACACGCTTACAGGATAGGACCAATGACTATCTTATCTCACAGATGAAGAGTCTAAGGCACAGAGAGGTGAAGTCAGTTGCCCAAGGCTGCACAGCTAATACACAGGAGCAACAGGATTTGAAACCAGATGGTTTGGCTCTAGAGCTCCTGCTCCCAAGCACAAGGAGGCACTAACTGCCTCCTGAAAGGGGCCTTAACAAAGGTTAACACCTCTGCCCAAGGAGATTAAATTTACTCTAGCACCATCTGAGCCCTGCCCTCCACTACCCCACAGCTACCTCCTGTAGGCGCACTGCCTGCCAAAGGCCTTCCTGGACAGGCGCCCTCAGCTAACCCAAGAGGAGAGATCCAGGCGAGCGCCAGCTTCCAGGCCAGGACTACGAGCAGGCTGACGGCGGGGAGGCGGGGAAGCGAGGAGACACAGAGGCAGGCCCCGGACACCGCTTCCGCCCTGCTGGGGCTCAATCTCAACACAAGCTGCATCTCATCAACAGGGGTCAGCGGCTGCCCGACTGCGGGACACCAACGTGTCCACTTAATTTTATTAAATTAATACGTAACTTAGCCAGCGCAGATTTCCAAAGGGAAATCATTAAGCTACACAGCATAATTAGAAAAATAAACTAGTATCTTTGCAAAAACGCAACTCTGTGTGTTTGGTGCTGCTACTTCCCCCTCATACCGAGTGACGGGACTGTCTACAGAGCATCCTCGCGGCAGCATCTGAGCAGAGGTCGTAAACACGTCCGTCACCTGACGGCCAGAACCCGGCAGGCAGACGTCACTACCCCACCGTCACGTGACCCTCACACCCAATTTCTCTCCCTTCTATCATCTTTCTCAGCTATTTTCAGATTCTTAGGCGTGGGAAACATAAAGTAGGATTAAAAACAGTGTGGGGCGCTGTGAAAATAATGTGAAGAATAGGGGACAAGATGGCAGAAAACCTAAATTCCAATGCCACTTCTTGTCACACTCGTCAGCTGTGAAGAATTCATACTAGTAACTTTTCACGAGCTTAATTTTCTCATCTGTAAAATGGTGAGAACAATATCAGGCCTGATCATCTCATAGGGCTGTCGTGACAATCAGATGAATTAAGTCAGTGACATATTTTTATAAACCATGTATTCGTCTCTAAAAGCCAGGACTCTCTCGACTCAGCCGATGGCCCATGCCTGGGAATCCAGGCGGGAATCAGTGTGACAGAATCAATGACGTGATGACAGAAGGGAGGTCCTCGGAGGGCAGTTTCTATCCTGCCAGCTTGGACACCAAATGAGTAAACGTAATCTAAACTTTACCAAACGTTAGGTGTAAAACTTAAAAATAAATATTTAATCCACTTTGTTGTAAAACAAAATTGTCTTCAACTTACTCCATTTCTACTCGGTAACGACTTGTAGCAACCCGCTGTCTGCAAAATCGTAAGCACGGGTGGAAGGTACAGCAGAGGGTCATTTCCGCAGTGAGCAATGACGACCACGTCACAGCCACGTGCTATGGGAGGCCAAGAGTAAGACTCGGTGTGGCTAGGTCCTGGAAACTTATTTCTTTGAAGAGCCTACAAAACATCAACAACAACCAAAAAACCACAATAAAGTAAAGAAAACCAATAAAAACTCTGATTGCTCACTTTACCCCCAACAATGAGTAGACATTGCTCAATCTGGTATTTTCCAGGACCTAACTTGCTAAGTCCCCCTGAATCTTTTCCAGCACCAAATTCCTGCTGTAAGACTCTTGCTTTTCTGGGCTCCAAATTAAAAGGATCCAATAGGTGGCCTGTTGACCAACCAAGTACTTAAAGCTCACCAAAAACTGATGTCATTTCTTCTCCTAATCATCTGCCGGTGCATCAGCTTCGCTTGTAAATCTTTTTAAAGACAGACCCTTATTTGCTTATTTTTCTATGTAACTGTCACTAAAACCTCCCAAACATTCCAACAGAGTAGAGTTCTCCAGCAACACTGATACTATCTTCCACACGTCTCCGTGACCTCCTGGTCCCCAGGTCCTGCACCCGAGCTGTGACCGGGCTGATGACTCTGTACCCAGGATGCAGCTGTCATCCTGGGACCTTCCTGCACCATCACCCTTTTGTCTGCAACTCATGTCGTCTTCTCTCTTGGTTTACTTTCTTGTCTGGTGGAGAACCCACTTCACTGGCTTCTTGACAAGGGGTACAGAGGAAGTAAATCTGAGACTCTGCCTGTCTGAAAACACCTTCCTTGGACCCCCACCCTTCATGGATAGTTTCAGGAAAGACTTCCAGGTTGGAAAGGACTTTTCATCCGAATTTCGGAGCTGGTGCTCCTAGTGTTACTGTGGAGAAGTCTGAAGCCATTCTAATTCCTGACCGCGCGTGTGGGACCACTTTCTTCTCTCTGGCAGCGTTCCTGATCTTGGAATCTCTCCAGTTTCAATGCTCCACAACATGTCTGCGATCCTGTTTCTCGGCTGTGCTGGGCCCGTGGTAGGAAAACTCTCTTAACCTGAAGAGTCATGTCCATTAGGTCCAGAAATGACTCATGTGTTACTCGTCTCAGAATTTTCTGCCCTCTTCATTCTTTCTAGACATCCCATTTCAGATATTGGACCTCGAATTGATCCTCAAATTCTTTCTCCTCCCCTATTTCCATCTCTTTGTCTTTTTGTTCTACTTTCTGTTAGTTTCCATTTTTCTCTCTCAAATCTACTATTGATTTTTATTTCTATAACATTCTGAATTTCCAAGAACCCTTTTTATTCTTCAAAGTTTCCTTTTTTGCAGTACCCTATTACTGTTAAACACATACATCTTCTCTTATCTCTGAGGATACTTATTTTCTAACGTTTTCCTTCTACTCCCTACATTGTTTCCTGCAGCGATTTTTTCTTCTTTTTTTAGGTGAGGGCTTTCTTCTAACGTCTCCTCATCCCTGATGTCTGTGAACACAGGGGGACACTACAAGCAGACTAGAAGATCTGTGGGCGGGGCAAAGCTCGTCACCGTGTGAGAGTCACATCACTGAGGAAGACAGGGCAGCAGGCAGGCATTTTGACAGGGAGAGTCCCAAGGAGCAGCATCTAAAGGTCGTTCGCTAGGGCCACTCAGGTTCCAAAAAGCACCTCCAACCTCCTTCCTGAGAAACGGCTGGACGTCCAGGAGACAGGGTGGGGCAGCTCACCACCCCCGCCCACTCCACTCCCTCCTCCCTCAGCCAGCCGGGCTCTGCTGCCTGCTCCCACCGTCTGAAAGCCTGAGGAACCCTCCTCACCACTAAAGGCTTTGCTCTCCTTCTATCTTTTTTTTCTTTAAAAAAAAAATATGTATCTTTTAAACTTTTTTTTGGTCTCAAGAAAGAAGTTGGTAAACATGTATGGTCAATTTACGAGGTGAAATTCACCACAGGTCTATAAAGTGAGTTTGAAAAGAATGCTAAGAAGTATATTCTAACTGCTTTGGCAACTTGTTCCTCCTTCCTAATCCATTCCAGAGGCACATCTGAAGACGCATTTCAGAAAAGCGCCTGGAGTTATACAACGGTTTCTCCAGAAGAGAATTATTCACTTATAAGAAGTTAACCTGGACTTAAGAATAAATGAGAAATGAATAGCAAAAGCTTAAAGGAGAATTTCAAAAGCAAAGAAATTACACAAATGCAACCTTAGAACCGTTTATTAACCGTCCGTCCACATTAGGACAGGCCAGGGTTCCCCCACGAGGTTGGTTTTAGGAGCTTGGTTACCCTTTTCAGGTCTGCGGAGAGCGGCGACGAGCCGAGGGACAGGCACGGCTCGATGCTGTTCCGGAGCACGGCCAGCGGTGGCCGCGCGCCCCACGGGGACCTCTGCACCTAAGAGAACACACGCTTAGACGGCTCTGCGCTGGGGCTCAGCACCGAACACCAAGAACTTCATGGAAACGAAGAAACACAAGAGTCTGACTTTAAGGTAAAAACCTAGGTATATATGCTTATCAAAAACTACCAAAACGACCAAAATGAAAGGAAGGTCATCTACTGCCCAAATCAAAAAAGAGCAATTTCTCTAAAGCTATAATTCACTAGGTACTTTCTAAAGGGTGTCCTCCGGGAAGCCCCCCATCTAAGGGCTTTCTCTTCTGATCTCAAGTTCAGGGGGAGAAAGAAGAGGGATTTAAAGAGTGAACAGTTTTCTTTCTTTTTTTTAGGGTTGTAATACCTGCTGCAGATCAGAGATTCCATCAGCTCTCAAAGGATCAGGATTTAAAAACTGCAATAATCTGTAAAATAGTTAAAAGGACAATTTGAAGGAAAAAGAACGTTGATCTCTCTTCAATTGAGCTATTACTTTAATTTCGCCTTGACAGGTACAATGAACTACACTTCCCAGGGCACAGCTCTCAGATGACGGCTGGTTCTGTCCTGCCTTGGTCATTGTGATACAAGGCCATGGTGGTCGAGCCAGGCCCCTGCGGCCCGCCTCCCCCTGGACCACCTGCTCTGACCAAGGAGAAGACTGCGTGATCACCAGGTCATCTCATGGTTCTAAGAAACCCACTGCCTCCTTCCTTCTTTGCTGTTTAATCCCGGAACCACAGTGGACTGACAGAGTAACTGACATCGTGTAATCAGTGGGGTCTGAGTAAAGGGCATTTAGCTGAACAGGAGATAAGATACGAACTTCCAATATAAAACTAAAAGGCAAGAGAATATTTCTGGGTTAATTTATCAAGACGTGATTTGATGGATTAAAGAAAGAAATGAGCTGCATGGATAAGGCCAGGTCTTTGGTTCCGAGGAAAATAAGCACTTGTAGCACAACGTTCAGGTAAAAGGTGGAGGGATGCCCCGGGAGGAGGATATGAACTCAGGGGCAGTAACAGCCACCCCCAGATCTGCGGGCTCCGTGGCAGCCTTCAGAGTCCCCAGCCCTGGAACCCCGTGAGGAGCTCCTGCCACGTGAGAGGACATTACAGGAGCACAGAGTGGCCTCTGGGAAGTGGGGCAGCCTGAATGGCTGCATGTCAACACCTCTCCCCGGTCACCGCAGGCCAATGAGTGGATGCAGCACGATCCACCCACTTCTGAACCGCCTTCAACTCCACGTCACTCTGATGGCTTCAGAGCAGCCAGAGTTACTTGGAATGTAAGAGTGCTTTTAGGCTGCTATGGTAAGAAATCATAAAAATTGGTATAAAAATATTTTGTGGATTAAACAAGTATAGAATGAAGTTACTACTCTATTGTTAGCAACTTGTAAGTGAATACATCGTGAATCTGGCAGAACAAAAAAATCCCCACATTCCACACTACAAATAATTAGTTTCTCCAGCAGGTGACAGACCTATAACATCAAAAAACTGGGAAGAAAGCAAACACCAACCCACACAAAATCAACAGCCCCAAAGAGCAACTCCATCTCATTTGTTTCATAAAGCTGGTCACTTCACCAAGAGAATCAGGAAGGGGAGGGAGGAAATGACTATTTACAGTAGAACGAAATTTAAACAGAGAAATCCACCCTAGTCAACAGAAAAGAAAAAACTCACTTCAGAGCCCACAGAAGACACTTTATGTATATTTTTTCATGGGAATGCAGGTTTGAAATTTAATAATAAAATCATATGTAAATTCTTCTTGCTTATACTTTTATTACAATTATTTCAATAAAAAAATCAAGGCCAAGAAAAAATTCGTACTTCACACAGCCATTCTTCTCATTGTATTCTTTCTTCTCAGCCAATCTAAGTGATTTCTCATTTGCCTTCTGACATACAGCTCTAGAAATCAAAAACATTTATTAAAATTTTGGAACCCATTTACCCCAATCCTGAAAACATCTTTATTTTCTGTGAGAAAATTTAAGAAGTGCCCCTGAGGAATAAGCTGATCTATGTAAGTAAGTTCACGTGAGAACTGAAGCCGAGCCCTGTAAGCATGCAGACCACTGTGACAGCTCCGGCGCTCACCAAGCAAGTGAGCCCACCGCAGCCTCTCTCCTGCTGGCCGCAACCAGAAACTCTGGATAAGGCACAAAACCACCACGGAGAGAAGTCAAAACACCAAAAACACCAGAATCATGGAGAGCTTCTGGGCTTTCATCTTCCTCCATCTCTCAGTGTTGACCTGAGCGACGCTGGCCAGACACTTGGAACTGTGTAGGGAGCGTAGACATCAAAAACTCTGAGAGAAACCCTCTATTTCAAGCCAGAGAACAGGGAGGAGGAGCCCAAAACCAGAGTGTGGGGGATCCCAGCTGACTTTTTCTTGTCTTCTCTCCTGGCGCCCCCCCCCCCCCACCCCCAAGGCCAGCTCTACCCACGGAGCCACAAGCTGCACTGGCAACAGCAGTGCAGTCCCCTGAAACCCGAGAGAAGACCTCTCTCTCCCCCAGGGGAGCTGGGAAACGGGGACCCCACGGGCCAAAGCCTGCGTGGGGAAAATCTCCATCTTTTCTTCTCTCATTTCTATTGCTGTTTTGCTCCACGAACAGCCCCAATCACACAGAACCGCATGGCAGTTTCTCCAAGAGAAACCATCTACCTGGCCAGAGCAACAAGCAGAGGGAGCATCAGAGGGCGGTGAAGGTGAGGAAAGTCCTGGAAAAAAAGAGAGCAAGAGCCAGAGGAGAAGGGGGGCCCTTATCTCTGTTTATGATCCAACACAAGTCCAGGCTCGGCCCAAGATGAGCGTATTCAAAACACACCCAGCGCAGCAGCACGCCCGGAAAGACCGGGAACAGAGCTCACGCTGCAGTCCGCATCCGCAGAAAGTGAGACAGAATGTGAGGTCTGAACCTCGGGGAGCTGTTGACCTCCTGCTGAAACAAACAACAAAATCAACTTTCTCCAGAGGATTTTAACAGAAACCTGTCTCTCACCATAATATTCGAAATACCCAGAATACAACCCAAAATTACCCAACACACAAAGAACCAGGAGAATCAGATCAACTGTCTAGGGAAACAATGATCAGCAGGTGCCAACCCCAAGATGGCTCGGACGTGGGAATCATCAAACGCTTGTAAGCAGCATTATGACTATGCTCCACGGGAAAAGGAAAGGTGAGCACGCTTGGATGGAACGATAAAAGTTCTCACCAAAGAAATATAAACTACAAAAAAATCAAATAAAAACTTTAGAACTGAAAAATATAATACATCAAATAAAAAATTCACTGGATGACCTCAATAGCAATGAAGATGACAGAAGAGTGAGTTAAGTTAAAAACAGACCAGGAGAATGACTAATCTGAAAAAGAGCAAGAAAAAAAGGTTGAAAAGATGAACAAAGCCTCGGACCTTTTGGACAACATCAGAAAGTCTGACATTCGTCTCATCAGTCTCAAAAGGGGAGGAGAAAAGAGATGAGTGCAAAAAATAACAGCTGAGTACTTCCCAAATTTGATGAAAGACAGAAACCTACAAATGAAGAAACTTAATGAAGCCCAAGTAGAAGAAACACGAGAGAAACTACACTAAGGCATATAATAATTAAATTGCTCAAACCAGTAATAAAGAGAAAATCTTAAAAGCAGCGAGAGGAAGAAGATATGTTGCAAATAGAGGAACAAAGAAAAAGACGACAGTGGGTTCTGCATTGGGAACAACGCAAGCAAGCAGAGAGTGGAGCAGTATCTTTAAAATACAGGGAGAAAAGAATTGTCAACCTAGAACTCTATACCTACAAAAAATAGTTTCTCAAAAATGAAGTGGAAATAATTTTTCCGATATACAAAAGCTGAACCAATTCATCACCAGCAGACCCACAATACAAGAGTGAACGAAGATTTTGAAGTAGAAGGAGAGAGACCAGAAGGCAACCTGGATCAACGCAAAAAGCAGAGAGCACTGATGGTAACTACAAAGGTAAAGATATGGGATATTTTTCCTACTGTTTGTTTAAATCTCTCTAAAAGATAACTGGCTGTTTAAATACAAATGATAATAGATTCTAGCATTTATAACAAATGTGTCAATCAAATGTATGCCGACACTAGCATAGAGTCCAGGAGGCGGGAGAAATGGAAGGACCCCACTTTAAGATCTTACACAACATGTGAAGTGGTCTAATATTACGGCCTTTCTGCGCTCTCATTAACATCACTCATGTGCATCTTGATGAGGACAGACTACCAGTCAAAGCCTTTGGAACTCATCTTCAGCAAACCATCCCTGGCCTTCCACCAGCTTGTACTGCCACCTGGCCTACATTTACCCACCCTTTACATCAAGACAACTTTGTTGGACCTGCCTTACTGAAACAACCTTGCCTGATAAGGCAACAAGGAAACTAGAGCCATGATGTTTTTGGTCAATTGTGCCTGCTAACCATTTGTCACAACGTTTTTCTTTTAAATTAATATATATTTAATCAGAATTTCCAGGGCCATTCTTCTTTTTTTTTAATTAAATACTTTCCTATCATCAGTCTTATGGAACAATACTTATACTTAAGTCTCTAGTCAATTCCACTGAACGTTCAAATCGTACCTTGCTGCTGGTATATCTGGGTCAGCGTATATGGTGATGCCTCTTTTTGTTGGCCAGTACACTGAAGATTCAACACACTGCAAAAAAATATTTTTCAGAAAGAGTCTGTAGGCCAGCAAGATATATATTCTTGAGGAACCAAAACTCCATGGGAATTCTTCTCACAACAATCACCTCGGATAATTTTCAGACAACACAGATACGGAGAGACAAAGCAGTGGAAAGTTCATCACGCCACTGCCAAATCCACTAGTTTGAAGCGTCCCAGCTGCGGGCAGCTGGCATTTCAGACAGTCAGTGCTTACGTTGTCCTGTAATTACTTCCCTCTGTCTGGTCAAAGGGACTGAGGGCCAGGTTAGACTTGAACTTAACTGTTAGAGTGTCCTATAATCTCAGATGGTCACACCCTTGTTAAAGTGAGAATACCCAATTTTGTAGAAGAGCCACTAGGCCAAGAACGAGGGCTTGTCAAGAGAGGAGCAGGAGTTACCTTGTTCTTTTGAAACACAGCAAACATGCAAACTCTATTTTTTCATGAATGAAACTATCACAGCCAGGGATTTTTTCTGCGTGTGAGGAAGACTGGCCCTGAGCTAACATCTGCTGCTAATCCTCCTCTTTTTGCTGAGGAAGACTGGCCCTGAGCTAACATCCACTGCCAGTCTTCCTCTGTTTGGTATGTGGGATGGGATGCTGCCACAGCACAGCTTGATGAGCAGTGTATAGGTCTGTGCCCAGGACGCGAACCCGCACACCCCAGGCCGCTGAGGCAGACCGTGCAAACTTAACCACTACGTCACCAGGCCAGCCCCACATAGCCAAGGATTTTTAACAGAAAACATATTTTTGGTTACCAGTAGATTTTAAAGGAGAATATTTTAAAATCAACATTATATGAACTTTATATCTAATAAACATTTAAAAATACAACCTTATTTACATCTTTTAAAGAGATGCACTGTTGTTTCTTTTCAGATTTCTTTTTAGGTGAATCTCTCAATGAATCCATATTACATTTTATTGTTTTATCTGCAAAATAAAAATAGTGATATAAAAGCTATCTTAGAAAATATTAATAAATAGAAAATAGGACAAAAAGGATTATAAAGTACTATCATAAAATCTTAATACACAAAATTATTACAGAATAGAGTTTTGTATTAAACCTTACTTGAGAGGATTAAATTTAAAAATTTTGTTTAAACTCTTATAATATATTTAAAAAAATGTTTTAAAAATTCCTTTACTGGCTTACTAAGAATTAAACATAATTTATTTTCCCAGCTTGGCAGACTATATTTTCCAAAGAGGGCCACAACATGTCTCCCAACACACATGCTTTTGTTACGAGGCGACTGACACTGTTCCTCAAGTGAGGAGCTCTCTACACCTTTCCCATGAGCGTGGTGGGCTTGTTTACAACATGGAAGTGGGGTCGTGGGGCTCCTAAAGCTAGACTGCAAAAATGCCATGTATTTATGACTTTCTCTCTTGGACTCTCACTTCTGAAACCCAGCCACCATATTGTGAGGAAGCCCAAGCTACTACACGGAAAGGCCACTATCAGTATTTCAGATGACAGCCCCAGCTGACGTCCCAGCCAAAAGCCAGCATCAACTGCCAGACGTGTGACTGAATGAGTCTTCCAATGACTCCATCTGTTTAGTCCCCATCAGCCTTCAAGTCTTCCCAGCTGAGGCCCCAGGTGCTGTGGAACAGAGACAAACCCTTCCTGCTGTGCCCACCCTGAATTCCTGACCACAGAATCCAGGAGCATTATAAAACGGTTGATTTACACCACTAAAAACTATAAAATGTTTGTTACACAGTGCTAATAACCAGAATACCAACTATAACTCAGTTTCAGAAATGGCTCAGGATCACAGTTGTGCATCTCACTTCTTAACAGCACAGTAGATACAGACGGTGTTAGAAAAACAGGCTGAATCTGAATAACCAGAGGGTGGAAAAATCTAAAGCAGACTGTTGCAAACACCCTTCTCCTCTGGGCCTAAATACAACTTTTGGAAAGTGACAGCAGTCATTTAGTGAATAATATGGATAATCAAGCTGGGTAGTTACACTTGGGTAAAAACAAGTGTGACTTCAAAGAAAAGAAAAGAAAAGAAATTCAACCCAGAAATCATTTATCAGGGAACTAGAGGCAATTCTGGAAAAGTGCTCAGTCTAAGTATCAATAAGAGAAACACAAATTGAAATGATGAGGTACACCTTTCACCTATTAAATAACATAAATCACTGAAATAAAGCGTAACACTGGAAATGCAAGATGATATCATAAACTGGCCTAATCCTTCTTTAGAGTAATTTGGAGCCCATGTCATGTGATCTTGGGGTCTGGAATTACATTATCTCTTCAGGGTGTGACAGCCAAAGACACAAACGGATCTGGAGGCTGGAGCGCAGATGAAATCCGCTGAAAGAAAATGTTCACACAATATGAGCTTTCAAACAAAATCACCAAGTCCACAAAGTAGTTCAATGACATCATAAACTTTAAAAAAAACCTCACAAAGTTTTGTGAGGGGTGGAGGCTGACACCTGCAGAAATGGACATAAGACAGCAGTCTGAAAAGGACTCTGAAATAAAGCTGCTCAAGACAGCCAAGAAGTGAAAAATGGAATAGCATTCATGAAACAAAAGAGGCAGATCGGAAAAGACAGGCAGACATAAAAAAAGAACCAACCAGAACTCTACACAACAAGAAATGGTCATCAAATTGAAAACTCAAAAGATGGAGTAAACACCAGGCAGGAAGCAAAAAAAAAAGATGATAATTTAAATAATTAAATTAAGACAATCTCTCAGAAATCAGTTCAGAGTAATAAAAAAAATACAAAAAAGAAGCTAAGAAAAATGGATGATAGAGAAACACTAATCTATGTCTAAAGATCAGGAGGAGGGAGAAAAAGATCTTTGAAAACATTAACAGCTAACACAGGCATACTTCATTTTATTACGCATCTCAGATGCTGCATTTTTTACAGGACCCTCCACCAGCAAGAAGATTATGAAGGCTCAGGTGATGGTTAGCATCTTTGGCAAAAAAGTACTCTTTAATTAAGGTACGTACATTGTTTTTAGACATAATGCTACTGCACACTTTAATAGACTACTACTACTAATTTACCACCGCAGTGTAAATATAATTTTTATATGCACTGGGAAACCAAAAAATTCATGTAATTTTCTCTATTGTGATATTTACTTTATTGCAGTGTTCTGGAACCAAACTCACAACATCTCCAAGGTGTGCCTATACTTTCAGAAGCTCAAGTTAGACATGAATTCTCTAAGCGAAAAATTCCAAGTGTTAACAGAATAAATTTTGCACCATCCACTCTTAGACACGTTGTAAAGAAACGGCAGAATAGCAAGGAGAAAGAGAAAATCTAAAAAGTCAATTGACAGAACATACCAATTACTTACAAAAGGATAACCAACAGATTGACAGATTAGAACAAAATGAAATAATATCTTCAATGTTGAAGGAAAATAACTAAGAACCTAGAACACCGTATCTAGTTTAACTATTACCATATTTTAACATATAGTACCCACAGCCCCTACTGAAAGAACTACTAAACTATGCACTTGAGGAAGAAAAAAATAAACCAGTAGTGCAATAATAATCCTAATGATATTGATAACCAACATTTACTCAGTGCTTATTATGCATCAGAACTATTCTAAATGCTTTATATGAATTAATTAATTGAATTCTATGTGATAGGCATTATGGAATTACTTTATTCAATCTTATATGGTTCCTATATGGTAGGATTATTTCCTCCTTTTTCAAATAAGGAAAATGAGGCACAGAGAGGTCAAATGACTTACCTATGTTTATTCAGCTAATAAACAGCAAATGTGGAACTCAAACCCAAGCAGTTCAGCTCCAAAGAACTTAAAAACTGAATGTAAAATATATATGAACAATAACAAGTTAAAACTACAATTCTAGACAATAGTGAGAACAGAAATGGAAGGGGAAGTTTAGAAAAGAAAGACTCCTAGTCTAAGATAACAGAACCCCTAAGTTTTAGCTGGGCATCTAGCAATCCAAAAGAAGGACAACATCTCCCAGCCCTTCCTCCCCCAAGAACATGGGTACAGGAGGAAGTTCTGGTCAGAGAAGTGGAAGCAGAAGAATTGTGTGTAACCTCTGTATCATGCCACCCTTTCTTCTTTCCCTCTTTTCCTTAACTAGCTGGACAGACTGGAGACAAAGTGATAAATCATTGTACAACATGAGCATGGCACCAAAACCCTAAGGATGGCAGTACCAACAAGACAGAAAGGGCCTGGACCCCTGAGCACCTACCTGCACTTTTAGGACATGGTGGAGAGTTAAACTTCTTTCTTGTTTCAAAAGAGGAGTGGGGAGGGAGAGAGGGAGAGACAGGGGAGAGAGAAGAGAGGGCGAGAGGGAGAAGGAGAGAGAAAGAGACAGAGAGAGAGAGAGAATTAACTATTTAGTTAAAAATGATAATCTATTGTGGGCTTTATAACATGTAGAATTAAAACATATGACAGCATATCAACCACACTACAATAATAGTAGGGGACCTCAATACCCCATTAACACCAATGGATAGATCATCCAGACAGAAAGTCAACAAGGAAATTGTAGATTTAAATGAAAACTAAACCAGATGGACTTAATAGATATATAGAGAACACTCCAGCCAAAAATAGCAGGTTATGCATTCTTCTAAAGGGTGCATGGAACATTCTCAAGGATAGACCATATATTGGGAAACAAAGCAAGCCTCAATAAATTTAAGAGGATTGAAATAATATCAAGCATCTTTTCTGACCATAATACTATGAAAGTAGAAATCAATTACAAGAATAAAGCTGGGAAAAGGGCAAAGATGTGGAGATTAAACAACATGCTACTCAACGACCAATGGATCATTGAAGAAATCAAAGTAGAAATCAAATATTATCTGGAGACAAATGAAAATGAAAACACACCATAACAACTCATTTGGGATGCAGCAAAAGCAGTCCTAAGAGGGAAATTCACTGCAATACAGGCTCACTTCAATAAACAAGAAAAATCTCAAATAAGCAATCTCAAACTACGCCTAATTGAATTAGAAAAAGAAGAACAAACAAAGCCCAAAGTCAGCAGAAGGAGGGAAATAATAAAAATTAGAGCAGAAATAAATGAAATCAAAACAAAAAAGACAGTAGAAAGGATCAATGAAACAAAGAGCTGGTTCCTCAAGAAAATAAACAAAATTGACAATCCCTTAGCTAGATTAACTAATAAAAAAAGAGAGAAGACTCAAATAAATAAAATCAGAAATGAAAGAAGAGAAATTACAATGGCTACCAAAGAAATACAAAAGATTATAAGAGAATACTATGAAAAACTATATACCAACAAATTGGACAACCTAGAAGAAATAGATAAATTCTTAGACTCTTACAACCTCCAAAAATTGAATCAAGAAGAAATAGAGAATCTGAATAGACAACTCACAAGTAAAGAGATTAAAACAGCAATCATAAACCTCCCCAAAAATTAAAGTCCAGGACCAGACAGCTTCTCTGGAGAATTCTACCAAACATTCAAAGAAGATTTAATACCTATCCTTCTCAAACTATTCCAGAAAAGTGAGGAAGATGGAGCATTTCCTAACATACTCTAAGAGGTCAACATGACCCTGATCCCAAAACCAGACAAGGACAACACAAAGAAGGGAAACTACAGGCCAGTATCAGTGATAAACATAGATGCAAAAATCCTCAACAAAATACTGACAAACCGAATACAGAGATACATTAAAAAGATCATACACCATCATCAAATGGGATTTACACCAGAGAGACCCAAATGGTTCAAAACCTGCAAGTCAACCAATGTGATAGATGACATGAACAAAATGAGGAACAAAAACCACATGACCATCTCAATAGACACAGAGAAAGCATTGGACAAGATCCAACATCCATTTATCATAAAAACTCTCAATAAAATGGGGATAGAAGGAAAGTACCTCAACATAATAAAGGCCACATATGACAAACCCACAGCCAACATCATACTCAGGGGGAAAAATTGAAAGCCATCTCTCTGAGAACAGGAAGAAGACAAGGGTGTCCACTCTCACCACTCTTATTCAACATAGTACTGGAAGTCTTGGCCAGAGCAATTAGTCAAAAAAAAGAAATAAAAGGAATCCAAACAGGCAATGAAGAAGTGAAATTCTTGCTGTTTGCAGATGACATGATCTTATATATAGAAAGCCCTAAAAAATCCATCAGAAAGCTACTAGAAGTAATCAACAAGTACAGCAAAGTTGCAGGGTACAAAATCAACTTACATAAATCAGTAGCATTTCTATACTCTAATAATGAACTAACAGAAAGAGAAGTCAACACAATTCCATTCACAATTCCAACAAAAAGAATAAAATACCTTGGAATAAATTTAACCAATGAAAACTATAAGACTTTCCTGAAAGAAACTGATACAAAGAGATGGAAAGACATTCCATGCACATGGATTGGAAGAATAAACATAGTTAAAACGTCCATACTACCTAAAGCAATCTACAGATTCAATGCAATCCCAATCAGAATCCCAATGACATTCTTCACAGAAATAGAACAAAGAAAAGACCCCAAATTGCTAAAGCAATCCTGAGAAAAAAGAACAAAGCTGGAGGCATCACAATCCCTGACTTCAAAATATACTACAAAGCTACAGTAATCAAAACAGCATGGTACTGATACAAAAACAGGCACACAGATCAATGGAACAGAATTGAAAGCCCAGAAATAAAACCACACGTCTATGGACAGCTAATCTTTCACAAAGGAGCTGAGAAAACACAATGGAGAAAGGAAAGTCTCTTCAACAAATGGTGTTGGGAAAACCAGACAGCCACATGTAAAAGAATGAAAATAGACCATTCTTTTATGCCATTCACAAAAATAAACTCAAAATGGATCAAAGACCTGAAACCATAAGACTTCTGGAAGAAAATATAGGCAGTACACTCTTTGACATCAGTCTCAAAAGGATCTTTTCAGACACCAGGTCTTCTCAGACAAGGGAAACAATAGAAAGAATAAACAAATGGGACTTCAGCAGGCTAAAGAGCCTCTACAAGGCAAGGGAAAACAGGATTGAAACAAAAACACAACGCACCAACTGGGAAAAAATATTTGCAAATCATATATCCGATAAAGGGTTAATCTCCATAATATATAAAGAACTCACACAATTCAACAACAAAAAATCAACCAACCTGATCAAAAAATGGGCAGGGGATATGAGCAGACATTTCGCCAAAGAACATATACAGATGACCAACAGGCACATGAAAACATGCTCATCATCACTGATCATCAGAGAAATGCAAATCAAAACTACACTAAGATAGCACCTTACATCCGCTAGAATGGCTAAAATAACCAAGACAAAAAATAACAAATGTTGGAAAGGTTGTTGAGAAAAAGGGACCCTCATATACTGCTGGTGGGAATGCAAACTGGTGCAGCCACTATGGAAAACAGTATGGAGATTTCTCAAAAAGTTAAAAATAGAACTACCATACGATCCAGCCATCCCACTACTGGGTATCTATCCAAAGAACTTGAAATCAGCAATTCCAAAAGTCCCATGCACCCCAATGTTCATTGCAGCATTATTTACGATAGCCAAGACATGGAAGCAACCTAAATGCCCATCAACTGATGACTGGATAAAGAAGATGTGGTGTATATATATATATATATATATATACAATGGAATACTATTTAACCATAAAAAAGGATAATACTGTCCCATTCACAACAACATGGATGGACCCTGAAGGTATTATGTTAGGCAAAATAAGCCAGACAGAGAAAGACAAACACCATATGATTTCACTCATATGTGGAAGATAAACAAACACACGGACAAAGAGAACAGACTAGTGGTTACCGGGGGGGAGGGGAACGGGGAGTGGGCACGAAGGGTGAAGGGGAGCACCTGTAAGATGACTGACAGACAACAATGTACGATTGAAATTTCCCAGGGTCGTAAGCTATCATAACCTCAATTAAAAAGAAAACATGACAGCAATGGAACATAGGTGGAGAGAGAGAAAATGGAAGCCCACTGTTGTAAGCTCTGACCTTATACATGAAGGGCCCTAAAATTATTTAAAGGCAGAACAGGAGGAGTAAAAATGTATTCTACAAACCCTACAGCAACCACTAAGAGTACAAAACACAATGTTACAGCTAATGAGCTAACAAAGGACAGAACACGGAAGCATAAAAGGTACTAATTAAAAAGAAGTCAGAAAAATAGGGAAAAGGGAACAAAGAACAGATGGGACAAACAGATAACTAATAGTAAGATGGTACTTTTAAACCCAACAACATCAATAAATTACATTAAACATAAATTATTTAAACAATCCAATTAAGGGGCTGGCCTGGTGGCGCAGTGGTTAAGTTTGCACACTCCACTTTGGCAGCCTGGGGTTCGCATGTTCGGATCCCAGGCGTGGACTTACACACTGCTTATCAAGCCACATTGTGGCAGCATCCTACATAAAATAGAGGAAGATGGGCACAGATGTTAGCTCAGCGACAATCTTCCTCAAGCAAAAAGAGGAGGATTGCCAACAGATATTAGCTCAGGGCCAAACTTCCTCATAAACTCCCCCTCAAAAAAGATCCCATTAAAATGCAAAGATTGACAGACTGGATTAGAAAGCAAGACCCAATGTATGCTGCCTACAAAGAAACCCCTTGAAATATAGAGACAATAGGTTAAAAGTAAAAGGAGAGAAAAAGCTATACTATGCTACATTAATCAAAAGAAATCTGGAGTAGCTACATTAAAATTAGACAAAGTAGACTTTAGATCAAAGAATATTATCTGAGATAAAGAGAGTCACTTAATAATGACACAGGTCAATTCATCGAGAGGACATAAAAATTCTAAATCTTTGTGTTCCTAAATAACAGAGCTTCAAAATACATGAAGCAAAACCTGATGGAACTGAAAGGAGAGAGAAATAAAACAATCACACGGTTGCAGATTTTAACACCTCTCTCTCAATAGTTGATAGAACAGTTGACGGAAAATCAACACAGACAGAGACGACTCGAATGACACTATGGACCCATGTGCCCTAAGTGACATTTCTACGTCCTCTACCCAACAACAGCAGAACACATATTCTTCTCAAGTACACACACAACGTTTTTCTAGAGAGACCATATTCTGGGGTCATAATACAAGTCTCAATAAACTTTAAGACTCAAATCATACAGATACAGGATACTAACCTGAGAATCCGGGACAATTTAAGGAGTCAATAAAGACAGACAAGGTAAGTAGAAAAAAGAAAAGCAACTGGAAGCTCCAAGAAGAAATAAACGCTGTAACCTTGTATTTATCAACCTTAAATTTAACAACTCCACTCACCCTCCGGCTTTGGTTCTGGCCTGGGAGGAGGCTGGAACTCGCCACTCACTGTAACAAGCGAAAAGCCGGTCAAACTCTTCTTAGATCTGACAGAAAATGAGGTCACAGGCAAACTGCCTTCCCCCACAGTGGCGGGACAGACAGGCACACACAGAGAAGCACAGGCGACCCGAGCAGAAACCGCCCTGGGAACGAGCACAGGAACAGGAGAACCTGAACCGCAAGTGACATGCTGCTGGAGGCTCCGCGGGGAAACGGGAGCGAAAAACTGCAGGACCCCCAACACACACACGCTTTTGTGACTTTACCTTCTGGAGCTCCACCAGGGTCTCACAGCGGAGATCATAGGAAAATTCCCTTAGGCTTCCAGGAGGCGGAGGCAGGGCATCTGTTCTTCTTAACAAGGCCTGCCCTCAGGACAAACTAACCAGAGCCTGAACCATTGGGGTTTTATCAGACTAACCTCCCTGTGGGAAGGGAAATACCCAACTCGATCCCCGCTAGCCAGCCTGCCCTTCCTAAGGCAGGAGAAGTGGAGGACTGAAAAGCACATGAGACGGTCACAGCCCAGAATCACAGGCTCGAAAAGACTGAGACGTCATCACAGCACTACAGAACCCTTCTCCTCCGCCTACAGCTTACCACCATATCACTAAAGGCCTATTTACCAGAGCTCCTTTCACTCAGTATTTCATGTCTGGCTTTAAGCTAAAAAATTACAAGGCACACCAAAGGGCAAAAGACACAGTTTGCAGAGCCAAGGCAAGCATCAGAACCAGTCTGAGATATGCAGGGATGTTGGAATTATCACACCAGGAATTTAAAACAGCTATGATCAATAGGTGAAGGGCTCTAGTGGGAAAAGTAAACAATATGCAAGAACAGATGGGTCACAGAAGCAGAGAGATGGAAATGCTAAGAAAGAAACACGAAGAGAAAAACGCCCTAACAGAAATGAAGAATGCCTTTGGCGGTTGAGCAGTAGACTGCGCTCAGCTGTGGAGAGCCTTCAAGCTGGAGGATATGTGCATTAGAGAAGGAGGCAGGGAAGGCAAATTAAAACTTCTTCTTTTTTAAAATTTATCTAATAGATAACAGTTTGTTTGAATAATAATAAAAACAATGCATTCGATTATTGATTATTTATGCTTATATATGTGTGTGTGTATGCCTATGTATGCTTAGGTATAAGTGAATTGAATGACAACAGTGATACCAGGAACAGGAGGGAGGAAGCAGGAATATTTGGTTATTATAAGGCATCTGTGCTGCCTGTGAAGAGGCGTAATGCTATCTGAAAGTGGACTTGGACCGGTTGTAAATGCATATTGCAAACCATAAGGCAATTATTTAAAAAAGGGAAAAAAAAAGAAGTATAACTGATATGTTAAGAAAGGAAAGAAAACAGAATTACATAACATGCTCAACTAAAACCACAAATGGCAAAGACTGGAAGACAAAAATAGGAACAAAAAATAAGGGGAATGAATAGAAAACAGTAACAAATATGGCAAAGATTAATCCAACTAAATCAATAATCACTTTAAATGGCAATGGTCTAAATACACCAAATAAAAGACAGAGATTGTCAGAGGGGAGAAAAAACAAGACCCAACTATATGTTGTCTACAAGAAACCCACTTTAAAGATAAAGACACATACAGATTAAAAGAAAATGGAGAAAGATATGCCATGCTGACACTAATCAAAGAAAACTGAAGTAGCTATGTTAATTTCAGACAGAGCCAACTTCGGAACAAGGGAAATTATGAAGAACAGAGGCATTACATAATGATAAAGGAGTCAGTTCTCTGAGAAAACATAACAATTCTTAACTTGTATATGCCTAACAAGAGAGCATCAAAATATGTTAGGCAAAAACTGATAGAATTCCAAGGAGAAATAAAAGAGTCCACTATAGTAGTTGGAGACTTCAACATCCGTCCATAAGAAATGAGCAGATCCATCAGGCAGAAAAGCAGTAAGGATATAGTTGAATTCAACAGCACCATCAATCAACTGGATTTAATTGATATTTACAAACTACTTCATCCAGCAGCAGAGTACACCCTGTTCTCAAGCTCAAATGGAACATACACAAAGATAGACCACATCCTGGACCACGATCACATCTTAACAAATTTAAAAGAACAGAGATTATACAATGTATGGTCTCAGACCACAATGGAATTAAACTAACTCAATAACAAAAAGATAGCTGGAAAATCCCAAAGCACTTGGAGATTAAACAACACACTTCTAAATAATACATGGATCAAGAAGAAATTTCAGGAGAAATTTTTAAATATTTTGAACTAAATGAAAAAAATAATAAAACATCAAAATTTGTGGAATGCAGTGAAAGCAGTGCTTAGAGGGCAATTTACACCATTAAATGGGTATATCAGAAAAGAAGAGCTAAAATCAATAATATAAGCTTCCACCTTAGGAAACTAGAAAAAGAAGAGTAATTAAATCCGTAGTAAACAGAATAAAAGAAACAATAAAAATTAGAGCAAAAATCAATGAAACTGAAAGCAGGAAAACAATCAAGAAAATCAATAAAAGCAAAAGCAGGTTTGTAGTAGTCTGCTGGAGCTGCCGTAACAAAATACCATAACCTGGTGGCTTAAACACAGAAATTTATTTTCTCACAGTTCTGGAGGCTGGGAAATCCACAACCAAGGTGCCAGCTTATTTGGTTCCTGGTGAGAGCTCTCTCCCTGGCTTGCAGACAGCTGCCTTCTTGCATATCCTCAGATGGCAGACAGAGGGCGCTGGTATCTTTTCCTCCAGCCCTATTGGATTAGGTCTCCACTCTTAAGACCTCACTTAGCCTAATTACCTCTTAAAGACTCTATCTCCAAAGTGGTTAGGGCTTCAACATACAAATTTTGAGGGCACACATAGTGTGGTTCTTTGAAAAGATCAATAAAATCAATAACCCTCTAGCCAGGCCAACTAAGAAAAAGATGATACAAATTACTAATATCTAGTATTACTAATATCTATTTCTATTAATAGAAATAAAAGGAGGGGCTGGCCCCGTGGCCGAGTGGTTAAGTTCGCGCACTCCGCTGCAGGCGGCCCAGTGTTTTGTTGGTTTGAATCCTGGGCGTGGACATGGCACTGCTCGTCAAACCACGCTGAGGCAGCGTCCCACATGCCACAACTAGAAGGACCCACAACGAAGAATATACAACTATGTACCAGGGGACTTTGGGGAGAAAAAGGAAAAAAATAAAATCTTAAAAAAAAAAATAGAAATAAAAGGAGAGATATCACTACAGATCCCATAAACACTAAAAGGATAATAAAGTAATCCTATGAACAACTGTATCCCTATAAATTTGATGACCTAGATGAAAATTGACCAATTTCTTGAAAGACACAATCAGGCAAAACTCACACAAGAAGAAATAGAAAATCTGAATAGGCCTATATCTATTAAAGAAATTGAACCATAATTAATAACCTTCCAAAACAAAACGCAGTAAGCCTCCTGGTGAATTCTATCAAATATTTAAGGAAGAAATCATACCAATTCTCTATAATGTCTTCCAGAAGACAGAAGCAGAGGAAATGCTTCCTAACTCATTCTATGAGGCCAGTATTATTACTCTAATACCAAAACAAGAGAAAAATGTTACAAGAAAACAAAACTGCAGACCAATATCTCTCGTGAACAATGCAAAATCCTCAACAAAATATTTGCAAACTGAATCCAAAAATGTATAAAAAGAATTATAAATCATGACCAAGTGGGGTTTATCCCAGGTATGCAAGGCTGGTTCAACATTAGAAAGCCAATAAATGTAATCCATCACATTAATAATTTAAAGAAAAAAATCACATAATCATAACAATAGATACAGAAAAAAATCTGACAAAATCCGACAACTATTCGTTGTCGATAAAAACTCTCAACAAACCAGGAATAGAGGAAAACTTTCTCAAATGGATAAAGTGTATCTACAGAAATCTACAGCTAAAATCATACTTCATGACGAGAAGCTGGACACTTTCCTGCTGAGATCAGGTACAAGGCAAAGATGTCTCCTCTTGCCACTCCTTTTCAACATTGTACTGGAAATCCTAGCTTACGCAACATGACAAGAAAAGGAAATAAAAGGTACAGATCGGGAAGGAAGAAACAAAACAGTCTTTGTTTGCAGACGACATGATCATCCAAGTAGAAAATCTGAAAAGAACTGACCAAAAAACTCCTGAAACTACTAAGCAATTATATCAAGGTAGCTGGCTACAAGGTTAATATACAAAATCAATCGTTTTCCTATTTAACAGCAATGAACAAGTAGAAGTTGAAACTAAAAACACAATATCATTTACATTATTCCCCGAAATGAAATACTTGGGGATAAATTGAAAAAATATCTACAAGATCTAATGAGGAAAACTACAAAACTCTGATGAGCAAAATCAAAGAAGAGCTAAATAAATGGAGAGATATCCCATGTTCATGGTTAGGAAGACTCAATATTGTCAACATGTTAGTTCTTCTCAATTTGATCTATGTATTCAATGCAATTCCAATCAAAATCCCAGGAAGTTATTTTGTGGGTACTGACAATCTGACTTTAAAGTTTATAAGGAGAGGCAAAAGATCCAGAATAACCAATACAATACTGAAAGAGAAGAACAAAGTTGGAGGACTGATAAACCCAACTTTAAGACCTACCATAAAGCTCCAGTAACCAAGACAGTGCGGTTTTGGACAAAGAATAGACAAACAGATCCATGAAACAGAATACAAAGTCCAGAAATAGACACACATAAATATAGTCAGCTTGTCTTTGACAAAGGATCAAAGGCAATACGATGGAGAAAACATGGTCTTTTTAACAAAGGGCGCCAGAAAAACTAGATACCCACTTGCAAAAAAATCAGTCTAGACATAGACCACACATTCTTCAGAAAAATCAACTCACAGTGGATCACAGATCTAAATGTAAAACAAAAATTTATAAAACACCTAGAGAATAACATAGCATAAAATATAAATTATCTTGGGTACGGTGATGACTTTTTAGGTACAACACCAAAGGCATGATCCATGAAAGAAGTAATTGATGAGATGGACTTCAGTAAAATTAAAAACTTCTGTTCTGTGAAAGAAACTGCTAGGGGAATGAGAAGACGAGCCATGGACAGCCAGAGACTGGGAGGAAAGTTCTGCAAAACATGTGTCTGATAAAGAACTGTTAACCAAACTATACGAAGAACTCTCAAAACTCAACAATAAGAGAGCAAACAACCCGATGAAAAAATAGGCAAAAAGCTCAGAAACTTCACCAAAAAAGATATACAGATGTCAAATAAGCACATGAAAAGATGCTCTACACCATATCATTAGGGAAATGCAAATTAAAACAACAACGAGATAGCACTACACACATATTAGGATGGCCAAAATAAAGAACACTGACGACAGCAAATGCTAGTGAGGACGTGGAGCAACGGCAACTCCCAGCCATTACTGGTGAACACACTCTTACCACACGATCCAGCAACCACACTCCTTGGCATTTACCCAGGTGTGGTGAAAACTTACGTCTACACAAAAACCTGCACACAAATGTTTATAGCAGCTTCATTCATAATTGCCAAAACCTGGAAGCAACCAAGGTGTTTTTCATAAGGTGAACGGATGGATAAACTGTGGGACATCCAGACAATGAAATACTATTGTGTTAAAAAGAAATGAGCTATCAAGCCACGAAAAGACAGGGAGGAGTCTTAAATGCATATGACCAAATGAAAGGAGCCAATTTGCAAAGGCTACATACTGTACGATTCCAACTATACAACATTCTGGAAAAGGTAATAGAAAGACTAGTGTTGCCAGAGAGTAGGGGTGAAGGAGGGATGAAAGGCAGAACACAGGGTATTTTGAGAGCAGTGAAACTACTCTGTATGATACTGTAATGGTGGATATAGGTCATTATACATTTGTCAAAATCCATAGAATGCATAGCACCAAGATTAAACCCTAATGGAGACTATGGACCCTGGGTGACAATGACTGTCAATGTAGGTTCACCAATTGCTCCAGATGTTTCACGTGATGGGAGATGTTGCTAATGAGGGAGGTCACGCATGTGTGGGGACAGGGGGTATATGGGAAATCTCTATACTTTCTGCTCAATTTTGCTGTGTACCTAAAACTTCTCTAAAAAATAAAGTCTATTTTAAAAGGAAAAAAACCCCTCAATCTATAGACAAGAATACAGAACACTAATTATGAGTGCAGATGACCTAAGGGGATCAGCAGACCTAAAGAGTTAGAAAATAATATTAGCAGCTCTTCCCCTTGCGAACAGTTCAGTCCCACTGTTAGGTGGACAGAGAAAAGGGCATGTGAACCGCACCAGCGGGGAAGGAACCCTGGTGACCGAGAGCCCAAACACAGTGAGGTGAGCACATGGCCATGGAGGAGGGGAGAAGCTTGGAGCAAGGTGGCAGAGCCAAGGAGGATGAGGAGGCTGCCTCTGCGAGGGTCAGGGTGGCAGGCTACCCAGTGTGGGATTACAGAACCCAAGAGGGGGTGAGTCTGCGCCCACGTGAAAGGAGGAAGCCCCTCCATGGTGGTTGGGGTGGCGGATGGGTATCGGCCCGCACTGGGAGAGTGACGTTAGGGCATGCGCGGCAAGAGGAGCACACGTGCGCAGAAGGGATAGTAATGGCGATGCAAGAGCGGTTGATTACAAAGCCGAGAAGAGTAGTTCCTTACACGGAGACTGACCCAATGAGTAATCACAGCAAGGATAATGGGAGGCAGGACACCCACAGTCACAGAAGGGAGTTGCACATTTGGAAAGGCGGAAAACTAGAATAAATCCAGCAGCAGGATTGCAATCGGAAGTATTGGTGTGAACTCCTGGTTTTCAATACAAAGATCATAGATATAAAATAGACACAGACATAAACTAGGTATACACATGTGCACACACACACACACAGTCCCTAGCTCTGTCCCCTCCAAGGGCCTGGGAGCAACAACACCCCAGCAGAAAGCAACACACCTAGCTCCCAGATCTTGGCTTCAAAATGCCATTCTGCATTAAAAGGAACCAGGGCAACTCGGAGAAACAGTTGGTTTCAGGGTTTCAAACAGAAATCCATACTAGTAGGGATTAATTAGCAAACAAAAAGGCATGAGATATTTAAGTTTCATAGTAGTGGCCTACAGATATTTACAAGGGGAAAAGAGTAACTTACAATGGAGAAGACTGGCAGGCTCCACCTTAAATAAGCGATCAAAGTGAATCTCATCAGTAGCGGGACAAATTGAAATTTTGTGTCATCTGATAAGATGGAGTAAGAAGAACGCAGCATCTCTTCTGAGGCATCTCTGACAAAGATGCATAAACTGAATCCTATCGTGACAAAAACATCTGCTACAATTGAGACACATTCTACAAAATAACGGGTCTATAATCTGCAAAAGTGTCTAGGTCATGAAAGTCAAGGAAAGACTGAGGAACATTCCAGACTGAAGGAGGCTAAAGGGACGTGACAGCTAAATGCAACATGTGATGCTGAGCGGCATCTTTCTGCCATAAACGAATTATTGGGACAACTGGCGAAATTTGAATGGCGTCTCCGGGTTAAATGATCACAATGTATCAATGTTAACTTCCTGATTTTGATGGTTATATTGTGAATATTTTTGAAAATATTCTTGTTTCTAGGAAAAACACACTCAGTGCTGGGGAGAGACAAGCTATTCCAGTCAGCAACTTATTCTCAGATAGTTTAGGAAAAAATAGGAAAAAAGTTCTTTGTAACGCTCACCGACTTTTCTGGAAGTTTGTATCATTCTAAAATAAAAAATCTTACTGAGAAAATGAAAGTAAACTCCACGAAAGCAGAGACTCTGTTTCTTTCCCTATGAATTCCAAGAACAGCACTGACACATAGTAGGCACTTCATGAACAGCTGATGAGTGAATACATGTGAACTAGGGGCATGAGCACTAATCTGCCACGGAAGTGAAGACAATGTCTAGAACTGATAAGCCTAGAAACAGTAAAATACAATTATTTTAAAACTTGGAGATAACTGCCAAAATAAACAGCTAAGGGAAAAGAAAGAAAGATTTACCTCTAGGGAACAGCGTAGGGTGAGAAGAGGCTGGACAAGAGAAAATTACTTCTTATAACAGCTCTTCTGGACTAGTTGATTGTTTAACCAAGAATTATACTTTGACTTAAAAAATATAAGGCAACTTCAAAGAGAAGTAGCAAAAATTAATTAGAATATAGTTGAAATAGCGTCTCACAATGATTACAAGGAAAAGGAAACCTTTGCTTGGATAAGTAACATCTAATAATTTTGTTTTTCACATGAAAATCTGTTGTTTACCATCAACCTTTTCCTTTGCAAAGATAGACAATTCATTCCAACACTGACTGTAATAAAGAAAAGCAAGAGACAGTTATCGTCCAGCAACCTGGGGCCACTTAAAATAATAATGATACATGCATACAATGGAAAGCTGTGTAACGATTAAACATGATGTAAATGCCTGGTATTTTTCCTGCTACACTGGAAATGGAAAAAATACTAACAGAAATAATACATTCCCATCAGTAACAGGGGCTGCTCTCAGCAGGAGCTCTCATCTGGGACCCCTACGGAAGGCACATCACAATACTGGCTCAGCGCCACTTGCGCCAAAGTCCACCACGGACCAGGCGCTGTGCCGTGCAAACTCCGTACATGGAAGGCCCATCTACTCAACTCCACAGCTTGGGAACAATGCCTCCCCATGTCACAGAGGGGAGAGTGGGAGCAGATTCCCAATGGTCTCACGCCAGAACCCATTTCCCTAAATCTGTGTTATACTGGATACATTTGACCCAGAAAGAAGTTCATGCATATATTAAACAAAAAGCACCACAGATAGTGATGGATAGTAAGATCCCTGTATCTGTAAAACAAAAATTTTATACACACCCTCACATCTGGAAAACTTTGTAAAGGAAAACTCTAACATTTTTAAGTAGGTATTAAAGATGATAGATTTTTTAAAAATTTTGATTATCTTTTTTCCATGATAAACGTTATCAAAGTAATTAAAATAATTTTAAGCGGAGGGAATAATTCAGTTGACTAAAGCTTTGATTTAGTTGAGGTTTACTACGGATATATATAAAATATTACACCCACAGGTAGACACACACCCAGCGTGAGAGTGAAAGCGTGGAGGCATCACCACCGTGGGCGAGCCAAGCATCTGCGGCTGGCAGGTTTCACCCTCGTCCAACAATTCCAGCTCATTAAATATCCTGGAGATAGGGAATTAAAGACTAAGTATTTCTACCCTCATAAATGCCTCTTATTTTTATCCATCCTATTGCGTAAAATAACAACCAGTGATAGATCCACATGTATACTCAGAGAAGCCAGTCCTCGTGGTCTATTGGTTAGATCTGGCGCTCCCCCCACCGCAGCCCGGGTTCATTTCCAGGTCAGGGAGCCACACCACCCATCTGTCAGGTGTCTTATTGTGGCAGCTGCACGTTGCTGTGATGCTGAAAGCGATGCCACCAGTGTTTCAAATTCCAGCAGGGTCACCCGTGGTGGAAAGGTTTCAGTGGAGCTTCCAGACTAAGACAGACTAGGAAGAAGGACCTGGCCACCTAATTCTGAACAAACTGGCCATGAAAGCCTTACGAATAGCAGCAGAGCACCAGCTGATACAGCGCCAGAAGGTGAGAGGATGGCGCAAAAAGCCGGGCAGGGTCTGCGCTGCTGTCCACAGGGTCGCTAGGAGTCGGAAACAGCTTGACAGTACCAACCACCACCACCATACTCTGAGGACAAGGAATCCCCGCAGATTACTGCAGCCCAGGCTCTGGCTGGGACGGAATGAGCCAGGCCTGCATGTGAACAGTGCCTGTTATGTTCTGCACATTACAGTAAGACCCTCTCAGTACAGACTACATGGCAAATGACCTCTGTCGGCATCTCCATCATAAATTGGTTCTGTTAAATCTAAAAAAAAGAGAATGACCGTAGCCCTTCTGAACAACCCTGTAATCTTTAGACAGTTCAGCGTTCTTTCAGGCTGCCTAGGAGATAAAGCAAGCCAGCAGGACTTACCCAGGATCGCAGCGGTGGGCCCCCGGCCACCAACAACACCCTTGGGCCACGGATGCTGGAGAGACTGTGCCAGGGAAGTTAAACCACGCGAATCTGACAGAAAGAAGACATTTCCGGATTAACATATGAAATAAAACTCCAAATACAAATGTGAATTTGTTGGTATACCTCTGCTCTCCTTTGCTGTGAGCTTACGGGAGACCTAACTCGGGGGCTGGGGAGCAACGTGAAAGGACTGAAGAAAACTGGAGGCGGAGAGAAACTCTGAAAGTAGCTTCTATGGTCCATGACCGACTCTCTCATATTTTCATGCTAATAAATGGCTCTTTTAAAGTTTCTAGGGGCCGGCCCCATATCCTGGGTGTGGACACGGCACCACTCATCGAGCCATGCCGCGGCGGCATCCCACATGCCACAACTAGAAGGACCCACAACTAAGAATACACAACTATGTACCGGGGGGCTTTGGGGAGAAAAAGGAAAAAAATAAAAATCTTTAAAGTTTCTAAAACTCTAAACATACAAAACCTCGATTTGGTAATATCTTTAAATTATGAATATGGTGACTTCTGAAAATACAACTCCATGTTAATAAGAAATTGAGAACAGTTTTTTCCTGGTCTCGTAAAAACAAACTGTAGCAGGTTTAGGACCTCAAAACCTGTCCCAAACTCAGGGGGATTAAAATGAAAATACTAAACTCAGAGTCCGAGTCTCTCTCCCCAAGCCTCCATGTGGGGAAAAGTCAGTACAACAACTTACATCAAAACACTAAGATTCCCACAAATGAGACTTTGAGTTTAAAGGAAACATATGGTGAGAATCCACTCACTTTTCACTCCTTGAGAATCCTTTCCTTGCAAAAACATTGGCCAGAGAGTAAGCGCCGGATTGAGTTTATTAGAAAAGGATGCTGACTTTATATCCAGTCTTGGTTTCTCTAAAGAATCAAGGTTTTTACTCTCCACGGGTGACACGTAACAAGCGAAGTTCTTTGCAACCAGATCATCATTCACACAAACCTGCAGGGTTTTAAACATTTAACGAATAATGAGACAAACCCAGTCAAGTGATGGTTCAGAAAATATCCCAAACTTAACCCCAAATTGCAATCTTCAGAAAAACTATTTGACAGAACGTAATCTGATAGAAAGTGACTTCTGCTCTGGTGAACCAGCTACTTCTGACCAGCCCTCCTGAAAAGAGACACAGTCATAATCTGTAGAAAATACGAGAAACATCTTCTTTTTTTTTTTTAAGATTTTATTTTTTCTCTCCAAAGCCCCCCGGTACATAGTTGTATATTCTTTGTTGTGGGTCCTTCTAGTTGTGGCATGTGGGACGCTGCCTCAGCGTGGTTTGATGAGCAGTGCCATGTCCACGCCCAGGATTCGAACCAACGAAACAGTGGGCCGCCTGCAGTGGAGCGCGCGAACTTAACTACTCGGCCACGGGGCCAGCCCCAAGAAACATCTTCTTGAAAGCACTGGAGAGCAACATGTCTCTGCCAGGCAAAGACCCAGGGGAGGCTAAAGACAGAAACAAGCCACAGAAGGAAAAACTGATAAATTAGCCTTTGCACAATTGAAAATTTTTGCTCTTCAAAAGACACTTAAGAGACGAAGGGCAATCCACTAATAGGGAGGAGATATTTTCGAAATCATATATCTGGATGGACATCTATCCAGACTATATAAAGAACTCTAAAACTCAATAAAAAGAAAACAAAACGACCCCAATTAAAAAATGGGCAGAAGATGAGTGGTTAAGTTCACACGCTCCGCTGCAGGTGGCCCAGTGTTTCGTTGGTTTGAATCCTGGCCGCGGACATGGCACTGCTCATCAAACCATGCTGAGGCGGCGTCCCACATGCCACAACTAGAAGGACCCACAAAGAAGAATATACAACGAGGTACTGGGGGGCTTTGGGGAGAAAAATGAAAAAAATAAACTCTTTAAAAAAAAAAGGGCAGAAGATCTGAATAAATACTTCATCAAAGAAGATATATGGATTACAAACAGCATATGAAAAGATAATCAACACCATAAGTCACTAGGGAAATGCAAATTTAAACCACAATAAGACACCACTGCACACCCATGAGAACGACCTCCCGAGTGCTGAAGAGGATGTGGAGGAAGGGAACTCAGCCAATCTGAGGGCATCACAAAGTGCTCAGCCTCTTGGGGAAACAATCTGGCAGTCTCTTAATACCCACAATACCAGCCACAGGTCTGAGTGCTAGGCATCTACCCAAGAGAAACGAAAGCATGGGTTCACAGGAAGATTTGTACATGAATATTCCTAGCAGTTTTATAGGTAATAGCCCCAAATTGCCCACAACTCAGACGTCCACCAACAAGTGAATAGATAAACACACTGTAGTATATCCAGACAGTAGAAGAGTATTTGACAATGAAAGGAACAATGTGAAAGAAGCCAAGCGAAAAACCAGAATACTGGGGCTGGCCCCATGGCGTCATGGTTAAGTTCGCCATGCTCTGCCTCAGTAGCCCCGGTTTGCGGGTCCGGATCCTGGGTGTGGACCTACACCTCTCATCAGCCACGCTGTGGCAGTGACCCACACAGAAAGTGGAGGAAGACTGGCGCACATGTTCGCTCAGGGCTAATCTTCCTCAGCAAAAAAAAAAGAGAGAGAGTGAGAGAATACCCTGGGACACATCTTGTGCTTTCTTTGGGAGCTGGAAAAGGCTTGCTGGCCCTATTTTTCTTTTTCTGGCCATTATGACCTCACACATCCACTATAAGTCCTCTCTGTTAAGCATGCCTTCTGCACTCCATCACCTTGAAGTAAGACCAAGTTGTCAGCTGCATACACCACAGAGAGAAAGAGAGACCCACTCTTGAAAAGCAAGAAGAAAGAAGCAGGTCAGTAGAGAACTTGTTTAAAAGATGTTTTACAAGACTAGTCAGAGAGCCAACATTTGGTATTTTTATCAAGTTGTAAAACGAAGAATGAAAAGTCATAGGGAAAATCAACAAGGATATGAGGGAACCCAAAATGTAACATAATCAGTAACAAATGACTCCTATTACAAATGAATGACATAATCACACTGAAAAGAGTGGGGAAGAAAAGGACTAACCTCAGTGACTCTGGGAAGCAGTGTTTGGGCTGCGCGCTGTGAGGCCAAAGACAAACTGCTTCTTCACAGGAATGTGGGTTAGCAATTCTGAAATTACTTCATGGGAATTACAGGACTGATCAAATAAGCATACCACAGCCAACAAGAGCAGCTTCTCACCGCCAGAGACAGCTGTCGAGATGAGGCAAGGGGAGGGAGAGAACGAACCCTGTTGGCGCTGGCCGGAATCAGAGGTGCCAGAGCTCTTAGCGTATGTTCAGATGGACAGACCTAGAAGGCACGCGGATGTGTGTGTGCAGGGGTGGCGTACACACGTGTTTCCTCACTGTCTGCTGAGAGGGCCCACAGTCCACGACAGCCCAGCAGCCACGAGCACACCTAGTGCCCAGATCTTGCTATGTGAACACCACTCTTCAAAAATGAATGCCATTCTTCAACAAAGCATTTGGAGAAGTGGTTCCCGTCTAGGGTTGGGCTAGAAAATGACAAAATTAGCCGGGAACATCTTGTGGTACCAGAAAGTAAGGAGTTTTCAACAATGATGGAGCAGGACACAAGGAAAGGACACATAAGCCACTTCTAAGCAGCTCCTAGTGGCCGAATCTGAGACAATTTGAGCAAAATAATGACAGTAATAGATTACACCCCCCAGAGTAAAATAAATATCCAGGAGTCCATACAACGATAACCTATTGAATCAATTAATAAATGGGGGAAAAGGGGCAGTGCTTCCTTATAGTAGAATTTCGATTAAAAATGTAGAAGGCATGATGGAAAGGGGCAAGCACCACAGAATTAAGTTTTGCAGGCAAGCATCACTGATGGATCTTTACACAGTCTCAAAGTATCTCCCCATAAGACACTTAATTTCAAAAGGAAAAAACAGTAACTCTGTAGAGGAAACACCTGGCAGACACCAGCTTACCCAGGTGATCCCGCGGAGCACGACTAGTGATAAAGCAGACGGACATCACGAGCCCTCTGCTAAGATGCAGCGGGAAGGCACAATGTCACCTGGGTAGCATTCTTGCCAGAAATGTACAACTTCAATCTAATCACGATGAACCCAAACTGAGTGAATTCTACAAAATAACTGGCCAGGACTTTTCCGAAGTGTCAAAGTCTTAAAAGAGGAGGAGGCTGAGGCACTCCCACTGACTGGAGACCAAGGAGACACGAGAAGCAGATTCCACGTGGGATCCTGGGTCAGATCCCAGACCAGAGAAGGGAAATTAGTGGGAAAATGCGCACAATTCAAACAAGGTCTGTAGATTCCTTTAAAGGGTACTTTCTCAGTCTTAGTTTTCTGGTCTCAGTCGCTGTACCATTGGTCTGTACGGTTAACATGAGGGGACCCCAGGTGAAGCATACACAAAAACCTCTGCACCATTTTCACGTCTCTTAAGGGGAAAATTATTTCAGGATAAAGTTTTTAAATGAGCCCGCAGTTTGGATGCCCTCTGTGGGCCTGAGCAGCCCCTGAGCCGCCCCTCCACCCTCCTCCACGCAGGCGCAGAGCCGCCCCCGTGCCTGCCTTCACCAAGCACAGCTGGCCAGGTGTCCATGGCTAGGAATGTGGGTGGGGTGCTCACGTGCGGTGCCCACCTTCTTTCTACTTATGTTATCTGACTCCTTCACAAGCACATATCACATACAATGAGAAAACTAAATGCTGTCTAAATAAAACACTAGTAATTTTTTAAAGTAATCAAAAGAAGAAAACATAGTCCTGGCTTAACTTCTGATCGAAGGCAAACCCTGAAAGATTAAGGAAATTTCCATGCTCTGAGAATAACATTTTCTTCCTTGGTGTTTATTCTTTGTTTTGCTAAAATAAAAATTGTAGGTAATGATAAAATATTCTTAAAATACAATTCTTTTACTTACCTTTTCGTTTTTTATAGTTACATAAAGGTAAACCTCGAAAGTATCTTCTTCCACAGCACATAACTTGGCTTCCACCTGGGTAGTTGCTAAATATCATAAAAGAAAACACGAATTAGCTGATACTACACACTTGAGACAATAATGGCTTGTCCTCACCTATTCATCTCTATTAACCACTCATGGGGACCAGGCACCACAATGTCCACGGCTTCCGGCCACAGGCCGGGCCTCAGGGCAGAAGGGGACAGGACACTGAGGTCAAGGCGGAGGCTCTCCCGGCACGGGCTCAGCCTCGCACCCTCTGTCCCCATCCACGGCACCCCCTCCTGCCACCCTCTGACACCTCCTTGAGCACAGTTCCTGGCCTCTCTTCCCTTCCAGTGACTCCCAAACCCACATGTGCAGTCACAGTCTTTCATCTGAGTCCATTCTACCCCTCAAATGCCCCAGGGACTCCATCACCCACACAGCAGCTCCACGTGTGGGGACCTATGTAAACGTGTTTCATTTCACTCCCACCACAGTCCTTTGAGGTGAGTGGTTATTGTCGTTTTACAGGTGAGGAGACCAGGTCAGAGAGACAGCAGGGCCGTATTCAAACCCAGGCCCTCTGCCCCTCCCAACTCTATCTCCCAGCACCCCCCGGGGGCTCACAAGGGCCCGAACTCCAAAACCGGAGAGCCGCCCAACCTCCCCTTTCTCCCAGGTCAAAGCATCCGGCTGCGTCTTTACCCAGACAGTGGGGCAGCGGAGGAGAGGGGCCAGGACCCCAAAAGGTACCAGGCAGCACCCAGGCACTGCACAGCCACTGCTCCTCAGAACAGCCCTAAGAGGCAGACACAGTTCTTCGCTCATGACTCCCGGGGCAGGACAGATGCTGCAAATGAGACTCTATTTCAGAGTCAACAATATAAAGAGAGCACACTCAGCAGGTGCCTGAGACAGCCCACACATCTGAAATTGGCAACGAAGGTTATTACACAGGAAGGATCCATCCACTATCCCTTGCTCACTGAAAAAAGCTAGGTTTTCATCAATTGTTGGTTCACTGAAATGAACATACATGTATTTTGGAGTGCTGCAGCTTCTAAGCAAACTAAGAGAGGGGCACCATCACTGCGTCAGGGTCCCTCACCCAATCAGCCCCTGTCTAATTTCACCTGCAAATACTACGTCCACATCCACGCCCACAATTCCAGGGCTGCAGAGTCACCGTGACACTTGGGGTGGAAGAAGCTCCAGTAACTTATGAACACACATGAGGAGGGTCTGACAGGGAGCACGTGTATCTCAAGCCCCTCCACAGCAGGAGGCCAAACCACCTTGGTGCAGCTCAAAGCAGGCTGCAGCGACCACGCCTGGCCTTACCTTTTAGAATGTTCTGAAAGTACTGAACAGCTGCACTGTCCCACTTCCTGGCGGGTCTGGAACAGTGAACAGATGCAACTTCATTAAGTAAAAATCTGAGGCGAGCACATTCTGTAAACCGCACGCAGGATGCCTCTGATACTACGTGTGGAATGTACGCAGCAGGTCCCGGGGAACTTGGCTCTGCTCTGGGGCAATGACCCTGCTGCACCCTGCAGGAGGCCCCCTCCCCACTGCCACCTGCACCAGGGCAGAGACTCGCTGAATGGGCCCCTTCCTGGGACATCCTGAGCGACCCGTGCACCAGGGCATCGTCTGTCCCAACACCATCATCTCCAGTGACTTAGGACGTATCAGTCTCCGCAGCCCGAACACACGCTCCCCGGGCGGGGACCCTGAGGATGCACTGTTCAGCACGGGCTGGTGCGGAGCGAGGGCTCCGGGCTGGTTAAACCCACGTCTCAGCGCGGCTGTGGGCGAGCAGCCCCTGCTGCCTCACCACAATCCTCATGCCGCCCGCGCCCGTTCCCCGGCTCCCACTTCGTCTCCACCATCTTGCCCTTCCCCAAGCTTTGGAAAGACAACCGCAGGCAAAGCTGCAGGCGGTAGAAGATCAGGGGAAACCAGTATTTGGAAGCAAGGAACAAGAATAAAATATGTAAGGTTGGCGTGAAGTGTTTCATGTGTCTCTACTGGTTTTATTTGTCAGAGACGCCACCACCATCCTCCAAGGGTTGTTTCAAAGATCAAATGAGCTCATGTACACAAAGCACTTGGCCCAGGGCCTGGACTGAAATATTAGTTATTTTTATTCTTTCTAAGAAAGATATTAAGCACATTACTTCAGGAGAATTACAAAGGGTTTCTAAAAGGAGGCAAAAAAAAAAAAAAAAGACTGGTTCTAAAACATTGCTACACACAAAAAAATTACCTAATAAGCTTTTTTAAATAACAAAATGTAGTAGAATCCTAATAAGAAAAAGGCTCAAGAGGAGAATCAATCTAGACTATGAACAGGTAAATCACCAATCAGTCCGTGTGTCTGTCTGCCTGTCTGTCTCTCTCTCACACACTCACACAGACACACACACACACACACACACACACACACACACACACACACTAACCACGGGAAGAGACACCTAATTTTACAAGTCGGAAAAATGCAAATTAAAACAAAATACCATTTTCACCCAGCAAAGAAGGAAAAATGAAAAAGCCTGATGATATTCAGTGCTGTGTGGGAAAAGCAGCACTTTCTATGCCCCAACGATGGGACTACAAATTGCTAGTCCTTTAGGAGGGAAACTTGACAAAATCTATAAAAACTATAATACACACACTGAGACAACCTTCCAGATGAAGCACACACAAAGGCAGGAGATCAAAACCCAGTAAGATCACTCACTTTAAGCCCTTGGCCTGTGCTGAAGGGCATCCCAGGGTTGGGCGTGTCTGCGGCTGCGAAGGTCCCCAAGGAGCAAGGTGGTGGCAGGAAGGGTCTCATGGGGCTCGGGGGGGGGGTGCCGAGAAAGACAGGGACACAGACTCCTGTGAGGGAGAGCTGGGCGTGGACAGGCTGGCACCCGAGTCAGCCCGGGAGGGTGAGCAGCTGGCTGCTCTGAAAGAGGGCCAGAGGAGGAGCAGGGGTTGCCGGGCAGCCACAAGAGTGACGCACTCACCACGTCGAGGGAACTGCAGGTGACGGGGGCTCAGGGAGGCGGGGATGGGGCGGGTCTCCACAGACCCCAGAAAAGCACCCACAAGAAAGACAGCTTCCAAGTTCAGAGAACACAAAGCAACTTCGCCAGGACGTGCAAGCTGGGCAAGCTGAGTCAGAAGTGTGCTGCTCCCTACAGCTTTTCACACGGTGCCACAGTGCCGGACGGGGAGGACAGGAGGAGTGCCACGTGGGAGGATGGGGCTGCCCGCAGGAGCTCAGGTAGTGCTCGTTTAGACAGCAAAGATCGCAGCCATACCGCCTGACACAGCACAGCCCAGTGCGGGGACCATCCTGCACAAATGCTGGCAGTGTGGCCAAACATTAGGAAACAAGAGCAAAGATGTGTATGCGCACGTGTGTATGCACCTCTACATCTATGTATTTTATATGGATTTATCTGCATTCTAATGGGAATGTACAGCGCAAAATGGTTTCGAAACAATCTCATTGGCTATCAAGGGAGGAAAGGTTAGGTATACAAAGTATGCCAATTATATTCACCCACAAGAAAGATGACAGTAGAAAAGAGTCCAAGTATTGGCCAAGAGCTTCAACACACCTTAAGTTTGCAAATGAGACAGTATGTTCTAATTTTCATAAAAGCTCCATGCATGTGAATACGTATAAAAGCACTGAAAAAGGTCTGCAAGTTCAGAGCATGAACGGGTTACAGAGGCCTCCAGGAGGGAGGAAGCGGGGCTGGAGATGAATGCAATGGACCTTTTTTTAATACTCCATGATCCTATGTATTGTTTCTCTTTATAATTAATTTATTACTTTTTCTAAGTTAAAAAAAAAAAACACCAAAAAGCACAGAGCTGTGGCCCTATTCTATACCGCAACAATCGCTGCCTCTGGAGGCGGGGCTGCCAGGTCTGACACACCCCGACTCAGAAGGCACCTCCTGAAGAACAGAGACCTCTGAGATCGCTTAGCACTTCTCAAGAGGCCCTGATTTCATACAGCATCACACACTCGGTTTAAGACTTTGACTAAGGACTCAGTGCCTGCCAGCAGCAGTACTTACACAATCTCAGCCGTGTCTTCACAGAGGTCAATGTGCAATGTGACAGGCTTTGTGCAGTACAGTCTGAACTTTTTCGCTCTGTAGGGAAGCTGCATAAAAGTTTCTACTGCAACTCGGATGCTTAACAGTGAAACAGAAACAGTTCCAACATAAAGAAAAATTACATATAACATATTTATTTAAAGGATGCCAATATAATTAATATACTTGATATAAAACAAAACACACAAAAACCCATTCTTTCTCTTTCTATATGGCCACCAACAGCAGGAAGGACTTGGAGACATCTGCCCAAGGGTGCAAAGGCTGGTTCCGGGGGATGGACAAATCTTACTCCTTTCACACATAAAACACAGATATACATACAGTAACAATATTCAGTATATCCTTGGTGTTAACATCTCATGGCATGGGGTGAGGGTATTAGAAAAATAATGTCTAATGGGGCCCCTTAGATGGAGAAATACTGAGTAATAATGAACAAGCCTTGGGGCAAATTCTGTTTAAAATTTTTACATATCAATTTTAATACATGACCAGAATTACCTTCAAGTTTCTGTAAATGAGCAGATGTTTGAATACTTAGTGTTTGTCAACTTTGCACAAAAGAGCTGAAAGGACTGAGATTTGATAAACGAGTTGTTCAGTGTTTTACATCCATTCTTCTTAAGGCAAACGACAGACCCCTTTAACATACCACTTGGACCATCTGGTCCCCAGGATGCCGTGTGGTCAGCCGAGCATCTTTAGTCTCGGACGGTAGAGTAAAAGGCGGCTGTATGGCCAGCCCCGAGGCCTCCTGGCACTCTATTTAATCAGATAATTCTCTTGCCCAAAAAAAAACTAAACTTAAAACACCAAATATTAAAAGGAAATCTCCCCAGTTAAACACAATAGTTATTTTAATAACAATTATGGTTATAAAAGTGCAGAATCACAAGCTAGAAAAGCATCTACTTTTTCCTTAAATATCTGCAAATTCCCAATGCCGGATAAACCATTTGCCATGAAATTCTTCCATTCAAGATAAACCTCTTATTGCAACGGAAGACTATTTGGCATTGCTCTTTTGGAAAAAGGGTCCTCAAATTTATTTATTAAATGGATATGCTCTTACTCTGGGACAGGAAACTATGAAAAAATTACCACAAACACTGAGACCAACTTATTCATAATGTTTTCTAACAAACTGTGATGTGTGGTCCTGGATTCAGTGAGGGCTCCTTCTGAAGTGTCTCCCCACTTTATGCGACAGTGATGCCCTCACTTTGTTAAGTAGGACAACCAGGAATACATCCTGGAATACATGCTCTGCTCAGCGCAACCTGAGGCTGTACCAGCACCCTGCCCCTTCTCTGCAGACAAGAAGACTTTCTGCTTCGTGGTAGCATCTTTCTGGCAGCCAAGCCTCCCTAAAGGACCCACTCCATCACCTGAACGCACTAAGAGGACAGGCCAGGACAGACGAGCAGCTGGCCAGGAGCACCTAGGAGATGCAGAGCACCTGCCTTTAAGGGAGGACGGTGGAAGGAGGGCCAGAGCCGCCTGCTGAGCCTCCATTCTGACCACGTACTTGCACATTCACGGCCTGTAGAACCGGAACCTGCAAGTCCGCCCTTCTGGAAGCTAAAAAATTCCAGTTTATGACCTCCAGCCCCTTACTTTGATAACTGACACTCTCCTTTAAAACTGACATTTATCTCCTTAAAGAGCATAAGGCAAAATAAATATGTACGTACTTTTTGGATTTCACTGGAATGTACTTGGCAAAATCCACAAGGAAACATTCTGCCAGGTAATGGTCTGCTGAAGACACGATGGACTTAATCACAGCCCTGCACCAGCACTTTAGTTCCTGACAATAAACCACACAAACCTACAAAATGAAGAGAAAATGTCAGTGTTAAAATCTCCAGTCCTGTAACGAGAGAACTGGAAAGGCACTCACCGAATCATCTCGGCCTACACTTTCCCTTACAGAAGAGGAAGTGATACCGGGCCTGATGTCAGTTCCCCTACATTAAACCCAGCATACATGGGGTAAAACCAAGGCGCTCCTCCCCTTTCCCTGCTTACTCCTCCGCCTCCTGGTGCCAGAATCCACCATCCACCAGGGAGGCAGACAACCAAGGACACCCACCTGCAGATTCCCTTATCTCGCCATTCTCCTTCCTGCAAGAAGCCTCACAAGGCCAAACGCGGGCTGGAGGGAAAGCACCGACCAGCAAGGCCACAGGCTCCCCTCCCTGCAAGCAGCAGCATTCCACGCAGCCTTTAAAACCCCTTGCCTCCCATCTTTCAGGGAGACAAGATGAATTTAAGGCTCACTCTCGTCTCCTGGCTGACATCACCTGAAATAAAATCCTTTTCCTTGCCATAAGCCTGGTGTTCCAGTTTTATTTGGCCCCTCTTGTGTGGTGGGTAGAGAACCTGTGTATGTGGCTGGTAACAGGGGGGGATGCGAGGAGGCTGGACCTGCCTAAGGTAAACACTGCTCATCAGTAAAAGAGCCTCGGTGAATACAAACACAGGGCCCCTGAACTCTATTGCATTGTTTTTCTCACTACAATCATTTTGACTCTTTAAGGACAACTTTTATAAAGTAAAATAAGGAAAATGCATCGCTTTACCTTCTTAAATCAGAAAACAAAGCTTACAAATGACTGTCAATCATGCACAGACCCACAGGAAATTGCAGCCCCAGCCTCATCCTCCCCGTTCTCCTCCCAGGGCTTCTCCTGCCCTCTAACACTGGTCTAGGATGCGCCCCAACAGGACGCCAGCTCCATGATGATGTGGATTCCCGTCTGTTTTGATTACTGCCACATTCCCAGCATGCAGAACAGTGATTGGCACGTACTAAGTCTTCAAAAACTACTTGCTGAATGACTGAATGAATGCCTGAAGCCCCCTTTGAGGACACTGCCCTGCTGAAGTGAGAGTGCATGGCATCCTGACTGTCTCACAGGACTGCCAGGCCACAGCAACTTGACTGAAATCCACAGACAGGCAACAATATGCTGCACAGGCCTATACAGTGGCCCGGTGGGGAGAGCTGTGCCCAACAGGGAAGAAGTGGGCCCCTGGGGGTTCCTGCCTGCAAGAAGTGAAGTCGGGAAACAGTGTGGCCACTCCGCAAGGGATGGGTCCTTGACAGCCTCACATGATTCAGAAGAAATCCTGCCTGAGGATGGAGGGTATTTCTGTTTAAAGCTTACGTCAAAGAAATTTGTAGGAATGATGTGAATATGGTTAATAATTCACACAGCAAGTCAACTTCAAAGAGCTGGCATACTAGGGCTTCCACTGGCCAAAAACGGGACAATTTAAGCATCAACAATAATGACTACAATTGATGATTATAATAAAAGCCATGAGTTCAATATAGTACTTGATATTCAATACAGCACTCAATATAGTACAATACAATACTTAAAAAATGAAAGGAGAGAAAAACAAATCAACCTCTGGCCACCAAGGCAGACAAGTAGGCACAAATCACTACCCTGAAAATTGATAAGGGAAAGAATCATGCAATTTTTCTACCTTTCCATTGTGAACTGTTATTTCAGGACAGCCAAAAGGTCCTAATAGATGAGGAACACCTTTCTACAGAAAACCCAGCTCGCGAGTGCAGAAGGAAGGTGAAAAGGACCATTTCACAAGCTTAACTGAAAGAGCTCATCTGGGCAGGGGTGGTCACTGGAAGGCGTAACCATCACACAGAAAGCTGAGGGGCACCAGCACATGGCAGGGCACAGGCCGCCGCCAGCAGAATCCAGCAGTCAATCTCAGCAACGTCAGAAGTCCTGCTATCTCCCAATTCAATACAAGATGAGGCTCACAGCACCCATCATTCTTTGGGGGGAAAAAAGTTACCCTATATTGAACCAAAGTTTTATATTTAACTATCGGTCAACACAAAACACAAGCGATAGAGGGAAATGTCACCACCACCACAAGGAAACAATCAGGTTGTCCAAAATGTGGAAGATTTTAAAAGGACAATTGACTTGGTTTCTTTTCTTCAACAAGTCAACGGTATAGAAAAAAAATAATAAATGTTATTAACGATAATTTTTGGTGGGGGAAGGAATTAAAATTATTTCTAATTTTTCTCATAAAGAGTTTCTAAATCTTCTCCTATCATGCTATTATAAAAATTCAAACTCTTCTGAGAAATGAGTGACCTGTAGAGAGAGTCGGACCATAGGCATGAGAGCTGAGAGTGCAAAAAAGGAAGGAAGGAGGGGCCATAATGTGGAGTAGGGAAAGTAAAGAAGCAGGAGTTGGCCAAAGTCATGAGCAACCAAAAGGGAGGCATCAGCCCCAGATTGAAAACCGCCGTGCTCTCTTTGCTAAGGTCCCCACACCTTAGCACATCACACCTGATGATCTAGAATAATCCTCTGGTTCCCAGCCCCAGGAGGACGGCCCCAGTGCCTGAATTTAGATGACCTTTCATCTCCTGCTGCCCCACAGGAACCCAATACAACAACCGCCACTTAGCGTGACTCGTCTGAATCTTGTGCAACCAAAGAACCTAACGTGGGGCAATGATTACAAGTAATTAAAATTCCCTAGACGCTTTGATCATATTAGTTGCCAAAATATTTTACATTTGCGGTAGTATTTCAAGACACAGCGCTTAAAGCACATTTAGATACATACCTGCCCTTCTTCCAACATTAGCGGTTTTATTTCTATATCGTGACACATTCTGTTATAGAAGTCATTCATGGCACTATTTAGTTTTTGATAGTCAGCTTCATGATCTAAAAAGGAACTACATCCTTTTATAATAACCCAGAAACAACCTGGATCTTCAATCTGTAAAATTTTAAAAGACAAACAAAGCAATACATGATTAAAAGTAGAATCATAAAATAACATAAACCTTAGAACCACAACTGTTTCTAATTTAAGTGATCTAACAAATTCCTGACCAGTGCCTCTGTCTTCAATGGTCAGACCAAAGAAAAAAGACCCTCAATACCTATATATTTCAAATCATCACATTGCACACCTTCAACTCACACAATGTTATATGTCAAACATATTTCAATAAAGCTGGGAAAAAAACCAAAGACTCAAAGATAAAATTCTAAAACACGTAAGCAATAATATGTAAGTAACTTTTAATTCTGTATTGTGACTCAAAAAGCAAACAGATAAATACTCTTGATCTCCTGTATTTTGAAAATATCCATAATAAGTACAAAAGCAAGGTCCGGAGCAATGTTTTTAGTATTCTATGTCTTTCGTCAGAAAGAGAAGGAAATGTGAATATATGTACAGTCTGTTCAAATTAAAAGAAAGAAATGATGGAAGATAAACCAAAACAGATATAAACTATTACAGAGGAGGCCGGAATGGGGCAGAAGGGGCAGGGATAAAGCCAGACTTCTCTGAATGTATCTTTATCTATTAACATTATTAGAAACCAAGATTTTCATTGTCAGAGAAAAGGTACAAAATAAAATGAAAACTTAAATTTGAATTGAAAACATCAGTAGGAACTCACGATTTTTCAAATGTATTCATTTCCCCATGTTGCCTCCTGAAAGGGCCTAAAAGCAATGATTTGGATCCTAGATACCAGGTGGCAGGAGTACAGATGTTCCCATTAGCATTCTTTCTATTTTTCTGAATGTTTAAACATTTTTATAATAAATAGTTGGAAAAAAGAACAGCTAGCCGTTCTGGTTCCAGTAATGGCAGATGAGTTTGTATGGACCAACCCATCTGCAAGGAACAATGCTGAAACCTGGAAAAAACACAAAATAACTACGTGAAGGGCCTGAAGAGCTCCCCAAAGCAGGCCCAAACTGGAGGGGATTCGGTCCTTGAAAGGAGCACTGTCGCTGGGTGACATCCATGTCTGCACAGAGCTTCGCAGAGAACACTCCCCAGTCCAGGTGGTGCAAGCAGCTGCAACATGAGCAGCAAGCCACAGTGTTTGTGGCTTGAGGAACCAGAGAACAGAGTTAGGGCCGCCAGAGCTGCTGTAAATTAGGGGAGAAATTCTGGAAGAGAGGCACTGAGGGGCTGAGAGCCCTGAAGTCTACACACAAAAGCCCCTTGAACCCTTGGCCGACCCTGAATTGCACAGGCAAGACGCCAAGTTCCAGAGAAAAGCAACAGTTGGAAGGCCAGCGGAAATAGAGAGCCAGAGCTGCGGCCCAGGACGCCTGCAGAACTCTCGGCATCAGAGGCTGCCCCAACTCCAGCGTGGCTTCCAGCAGCACGCCCCAGCCCCTCTAACATGCCTGCCCGAGAAGCGCCAGGCTGCCAGGAGAATTTCCTGTTTGTTCCAGCCCACACCTGACACTGGCCCTCGACCTCCCTCTCTTAGAGCAGTCACTAGAAGGACTCACAGCTGGGAAGCCTTCCCGTCCCTTTGGGATGTGCATGCCTCTCCTGCCCCTCGGGAGGAAGTCCTGCCCCAGGGCCTGAGCCGTTCCTCTGAATCATCAGGAAGGCCAGGGCCTCCGTCTCCTGGTCTCCGGGGGGAGCCAGAAGCCTGACTCCCGGCTAGCAGACACGGGCCTGATCACACTGGCACTGACCACCCTGTGGTATTGGTCACGGGAGCCCCTCCCCGCCTCTTCCTCATTCTCCCTTTAAAATGCCTGGTCACCTCTGCACAAACCGGAATGGAGCTCGGCTCCTTCACTGCGGCCGCAGTCACTGAAGAACGTTCTCGCTGCTTTAACTAGCGTCCAGCTCTGTTCCTCTCTGACATCCATCACAGGAAACACAGTTTGCAGTCAGGGTCCTGGCAAGCTGAAGAGGCTTAGCAAGCACCTCGAGCGCTCCAGAAACCCCTCCAGTGCTATGCCTGTGTAGGGGATCAGAACTGGCCACCCCCAAAATGTGTCTCTTTGCCTTGATTATTTTTAAGGACCAAAGACTCTGAAAGAAACTTTGACCTTCCTCCTAACTGCCTAAAAGAATTTAAGACAGAAGGTCTGTCCCAGGAGGGAGCTATCACCAGAGATAACTCTAGGTGTAGGAGAAAGGATGGCATCCGGCAAAGGCCATTCAAAAGATCTCTTTCAGGTTCCAGTGTCCATAGACGGCCCAGCAAACGCCTGTTTATCAAACATTCACTTTTCCACCTCCGTGTGAAGTGCCTTCCTCCCCTTTGAAGTCCAAACCGCTACCCCAAACATTCTCCTTTGTCTTTAGCTGAAGATGGATTTAAGGTGGTGACTTCGGCCATTCTGGCAAGTTACTCAGTTTTCCTGGGTTTCTCCCCTGTATACATGCTACAAAGCTTTGTTTGATTCTCTCCTGTTATTCTATCTCTTGTCAATTTAATTCTTAGAGCAGCCAGAAGGACCTAGAGGGTAGAGGAACTGTCTCCCTCCCGTACGCCTGCGAAGTAAAGACCATGTTGCAGGACAAACAGGATGTGCTCTATCACTAAGGCAAAACCAAGCAGGTGAGGGGCTGGCCCCGTGGCCGAGTGGTTGGGTTCGCGCGCTCCGCTGCAGGCGGCCCAGTGTTTCGTTGGTTCGAATCCTGGGCGCGGACATGGCACTGCTCATCAAGCCACACTGAGGCAGCGTCCCACATGCCACAACTAGAAGGACCCACAAATGAGAATATCTACACAGAAAATCCTAAAAAGTCGACAAAATATAAACTAGAACTAATAAGTGACTTTAGCAAGGTTCCAGGGTACAAGGTAATATAGTATATTCAATTGTACATCTATATTTCAGCAATGAAAATTGGACATTTAAAGCTAAAAAATAGTATCATTTGCAACAGCAACAAAAACACAGGAATTTCTTAGGAATAAATCTAACAAAATATGTGCAAAATTTGTATGCTGAGAGGTACAAAATATGACCAGAAACCAGGCGAGGAAAGAGTTAATGAAAATGTGATCTGAAACTAAACACCGTCTGTCAAGTGTTTTCCAGACAAGGAGAAAACTAAACGTGCTGTTTTTCAGAAGCTGATGACCTCATTTTTTGCAGATGTTGCCATCCTGCAGGGAAACTTACATGGTTCCAGCAGGACCCTTGCAAATTGCTCCAGCTCTGAGAGTCCAAAAGTTACCTTGGACCCGTTATATAATAATACCTTGACCTCGTTATGTAAAGGCGTGTTACACTGATCTCGGTATGTAATGGTGCCTTGAATTCACTATGTAAGGGCCTGCACACGCGCCCTCATTAGGCCCAGTTGTTACACAGTTGTAACATATCCTCTGCACTCTGGTGTAGTCTCCACCGCACTAAACTGGGGAAGGGGGCAGGCACTGCTTTGCGAGCTATCCCCAGTGTTCTCCATTGCTTGTACATGCAGCAAACCTTTTTTTCTTCACCCACTTCAGCCTTGGTTGTGCTTTTTGGCTCCGCACTCACCAAGAGACAGACTCATTGAGTTTGGTTACAAAACCACTGATGAAAGAAATCAAAGAGGAATTTTAATGCAGATATACAGTGTTCATGGGTTAAGATGTTGCTTTTCCCCAAAAGGATCTATAAATACAATTCAATTCCAGCACGAATTAAGAAATCAACACACTAAATTATGAAATTCCTATTGGAAAGGCAAAGGAACCAGAACAGTCCAAATAAATCTGAAGAACCACCACACAGCTAGAAGACACACACTATGTGATTTCAAGACTTACCGTAAAGGTACAGTAATCAGAACAGTGTGGTAACTGAAGAAAGCATAGATACATAAATCAACAGAGCAGAAATAGACCCACACATTTATGGTCCATTGATTTTCTTTCTTTTTTTTTTTTTTTGAGGAAGATTAGCCCTGAGCTAACTACTGACAATCCTCTTCTTTTTGCTGAGGAAGACTGTGAGCTAACATCGTGCCCATCTTCCTCTACTTTATACATGGGACGCCTACCACAGCATGGCTTTTGCCAAGCAGTGCCATGTCCACACCTGGGATCCGAACCGGCGAACCCCAGGCTGCCGAGAAGCAGAACGTGCAAACTTAACCACTGTGCCACTGGGCTGGCCTCTATGGTCAATTGATTTTCAATAAAGGCACAAGGCAATTAAATGGAGAAAAGGCAGTTGTTTCAAATCACGCTGTAACAATTAGGCATCCATATGACAAAAATGAACTTTGATCCATTCCTTGTACCTTATACAGAAATCAACTCAAATGGATCATATAAAACTATAAAATTTCTAACAGAATACATAGAGGGATATCTTTGTGGATGTAGGTTAGGCAAAGATTTATTAGATATAACACCAAAAGTATAATTCAGAGAAGCAGAAATTGATAAATTGGACTTAATCCAAATTACAAACTTCTACTCTTTGAAAGACACTGTTAAGAAAAGATTAGCCAAAAGCTGGGAGAAAATATCTGCAAATCACATACCCGACAAAGAACTTTAACCAGAATACATGAAGAACTCTAAAAACTCAATAATAAGAAAACAAAACAGCCACTTGACCAAAAAACATGGAAGGATGGCAAACAAGCACATGAAAAGATGATTAACACATCATTTGTTGTTAGGCAAATGCAAATTAAAACCACAACGAGATGCTGCCCTGGGCTGTTTTTATCTAAAATTAGAAGTATACAGGTTAAACAACAACCTGACGGGCAATGTCTCCCTTATCTGAAGTAACACTTTCCCAGGAGCCAAGGCTGGCAATTCAAAGCACATACAACCTTTCCTTCCTCGAGTTCCTCTGCTTACGCTCCCTCCTTTAGGACTTAAGAATAACGCCAGTTCTGGGGAGTCTGGATAACATCCTGCAACAAAGGGGTCTGGTTATCGTGTCCTACACATCCCCAAAGAGAAACCTCTGTGTCAGTAGACAAGCTTCCCCACACCAGAATCCACTATCCACCAGGAGGCAGACGACTAAGGACACCTGCCTGCAGATTCCCTCATCTCACCATCCTCCCAGCAAACAGCCTCACAAGGCCAAATGCAGGCTGGTGGAAAAGCACCGAGCTGGTGGAAAAAAGCCAGCAAGGCCACAGGCTCCCCCTCCCTGCGAGCAGCCACATTCCCTGCAATTCTTAAAACCCCTTATTACCCACTTCTACACGGGGAGCCAAGACTTCCTAAAGTGCTAGCCTGCTGCTATTCCCTTTGCCTGGCAAAGAAAATAAAAACTTTCTTTCCTTTTCACCCAAAACTCTGTTCTCATTATTTGGGTTGGCACCAGGTTCAGAGACCAAACTTTTGGTGACAATAACATTAAACACCTACTAGAATGGCTAATATTTATAAAACCGACAATATCAAGTGCTGGTGAGGATGCAGAGCAACTAGAATTCTTGTATGTTGCTCACGGGACTCCAAAATGGTGCAGTTACTTTGGAAAAGTTTCTCATAAAGTTAAACGTGCAGAAACCCAAGCCTAGATATTTACCCGTGAAACGAAAACTTGTGTTCACACAAAAACCTACATGTAAAGTTTATAGCTTTCTTTATAATCTCCCCAAACCAGAAACAACTCAAATGGCCTTCAGCTGCTGATTGTATAAACAAACTGTCACATATCCATACAATGGAATATGACTTATCAATAAAAAGGAGGACACTACCGATACATGCAACAAGATAAATTAGTCTCAAATGCATTGTATTAAGTCAAAGAAGCCAGACACAAAGGCTACATACTACTGTATGAGTCTATATGCAAAATTCCATTTTTATGCCATTCTGGAAAAGGCAAAACTAATAGGGAGGAAAACAGATCAGTGGTTGCCAAGGACCAGGGGTGGGGAAAGAAATGACTATCTGGGTGGGGGGTGATAGAACTGTTCCCCATCTTAATCGTGCTAGTGATTACAGGATTGTATGAATTTTTCAAAATATCACAGAACTCTCATTAAAAATAACGAATTTACTATATATAAATTACACCTCAATTTAAAAAATCGTTTACAGACGTGAAACAAATACGTGAAAATGTTAACACTTGACAAAGCTTGGTGGTGAATGTCTAGGTGTTTATGATCATATTTTCTATACTTTTTTGTATGTCCAGAATATTTCCTAACAAAAAGTTAGATTTTTAAATTATTTTAAATCAAAAGTAATGATTTTTTAAAAAAGCTTCTCGTCCTCTGATGTGACATCATCTACGCAGTATTTTTACTAAAAACGTTTAACCTAAACACATCATGAGGAAACAGACAGACAAACCCAAAGTGAGGAATATTTTGCAAAGCAACTGCCCTCGCTCTTTATAAATTTCAATGACAACAAAGATACAAAAAAGCCAGGAAAACTGGCTTAAATTTAAGGAAACTAAAAGGCCACAACTAAATACAATGCCTAATTTCTGATTGGGTCCTGGATCAGAGAAAACAAGTTATAGAAGACATTATTGGGACAACTGGAGAAATTCAGGTCTGGACTATATATTAGGCAACAGTATTGTACCAATGTTAAATTTCTCAAGTATGATAATTATATTGTGGTTATTGAAGAGAGTCTTTGCTCTTAGGAAACACGTCCAAGTATTTAGAGTTCTCAACTAATTTTCAAATGGTTCAGTAAAAAAAAGTAAATAATTTTATATACACATATTTATCAAGAAATATGCAAATGCAACAGAACATTAACAATTGTTGAGTCTAGGTGTGGGATATATGGTTATTCTCAACATTGTTATTATAACTTGTTTTTATGTTTGAAAATCTCCAAAATATCAAGTTTGGAAAAAACGTTTAAAATAAATTTTGGGGGGCCGGCCCCGTGGCCAAGTGGTTAAGTTCGTGTGCTCCAGCTTTGGCGGCCCAGGGTTTCACTGGTCCGGATCCATGCCACCACTCATCAGACCACATTGAGGCGGCGTCCCACGTGCCACAACTAGGAGGACCCACGACTAAAAATATACAGCAATGTACTGGGGGGATTAGGGGAGAAAAAGCAGGAGAGAAAAAAAAAGATTGGCAACAGCTCAGGTGCCAATCTCTAAAATACAAATAAATAAATTTTCTTAAGGTAGCATAGATCCTTTGAAGTTGCTAGAATGTTTTGTTATTTAAAAATCTGCTTCTAAAACCTAGAAAATGCAGGCCAGGCTGGGGTCAGTTTTGCCAGCCAGCAGAAGAAGTGGTTCAAGTTGCACTTTCTTCCACATCCTTTACTAGGAGGGGACGGGCTCCCAACTCCACCTCTGGCACCAAGGACGGCCGCTGCCCCCCCAGGGCTATGAAGCAACCTGCCCACACTGCCATCATCAGCCAGACATGGTGCTTTTCTTTTCTTTTTTCTGCATGTCTATTTTATTTTCATTAAAGAAATATTTACATAAAATTTTGGTCCGCTTTCTTCTCCTTGACCTCTACCATTCAAACGAATACTTTAATTTTACTTAAGTAAAAGCAGAATCATATATCTGGCATGATAACTAAACACTTCACATCATTAAATTAATTGGATTTAATTGAAACTATTTCTCTAGAATAGTAACTCAGCGTTCCTACATGTTACTTCCCTTTAATTTATCTGAGTAACTACGTAAGGAGTGTCTTTTTCCACATTCAGTAATGAGTGTGTCTAAGTGTAAGTTATAACATCAGTTTAACTGATGTATATATATATACAAACTGATTTATAATATTCTCTATCCTTCATGTTCAATTCCCCTTAGTATATGGTATTTCCACAATAACATTTGCTATTTTACTCAAACCCAGACTTCCCAACATCAACTGTAAAAATTAAGACATCAATTTTACACCATTATGAAAATTCCAGACTAAACAACGCTTGGCCCACTTGTAGACTGGCTGTCATGAGAGGTCCCTGGACAGCTATTGCTTCAACCTCAGCATGGCCTCCTCTGCGCAAAGCAGCAGCCTGGGAAGCAGGAAAACTGCGCCTGAAATACCGTTTGCAGATTTCACGGGCGGTACTGACTTTATGATGCCAGCCAGCGTAACAACTGTTCTGATCACATTAGTGAGGTCACAGCCTGTAGCTTCCAGAATTTCACCCATGTCTGTAAGAGCTTGTTTAGCTCCTTCCACCACCCCTCCTGGCAAAAGCTGTCCACTTGAAGGGTCCATGCCTCACCGTCCTAAAATGTAAGTGGTCCTGTCGACTAACATAGCTTGACTGTAGGACCAATGGCCCTGGGACTTTTTCGGTGCGGATCCCCTTTCCGATCGAGGATGACACGGCCAATCCTTTTCCCTTGCAGCCCTTCTGGGAAAACAAGCCCACATGTACACCACCCCACTCGTGCCTCACTGCACTCTCCCTTACTAACCTCTTACACAACCGCATGTTGCCTGGGCTGCTTTCTGAATATACATTTTTAATCAACACTTTTTTCTTCATCAGCCTCACCCTAACAGGTTCGTAATGCTAGTTGTGTTTTCACTTCTAAATATACTAAAATGAATACAAAACCACTAAAATTAAATTTTATTTTTAACTGTAAACTACACATAAAATTTACCACCTTAACCATATTCAGTGGCATTAACTACACTCATATTGTGCTACCTTCATTACCATCCATCTCCAGAACTCTCCTCATCTTGCAAAAGTGAAACTCTATACCCATTAAATAGTAACTCCCATTCATCCCACCCCCAGCCCCTGGGAAACAGCATTCCACTTTCTCTATGAATCTAACTACTCCAGGGGCCAGGTGGAATCATACAGTTATTTGTCCTTTTCTATCTGGCTTATTTCACTTAACACATGTCCTCAAGGTTCTTCCATGTTGTAGCATGTGTCAGAATTTCCCTCCTTTTTAAGGTTGAAGAATAGTCCATCATATGCATATCCCACATTTTGCTTATCCATTCATCTGTTGACAGATACCAGGCAGAAATATTTTTATCCATGTAAAAGCTAAATTAATCTGGAGAACTACAAGTGGTGCCTGCAGGACACGTGGGGAAGTACTCCCATACTGGACAGAGGCTGTGGTCAGTGTGAGCCCGGTAAGAACCGGAAGCGGGGGCAGACCAGAGCTGAGGGGGTAGAGAAAAGGGTTCTTGGGTCCAACTGAGAAGAGGGGTTCGTTCCTCCTGCCAAAGTTCTGCCCTAATGGATTTGCACGTGGCAGGCTCCGTATCTGGAAGAACCCTGTCTTTTCCTAAAGGAGAAGTCGGACTGGCATATTTAGGACTGATGGTGGAGAGAAGCTTGCCAGTTGGATCTGAAACCCCTAAAGGGCTCAGAGCAAACCCTCCTTAAGACTCAGCTACTTCAAACATTTGTGAATCTCTGTGCATGTAAATTACATAAGACATAAAACAGGAGCAGGAAAGTTGATGGTTTTAAAAAATCCCATCATTTGCTACGTCCCTCTCCTCTGCCTACTAAAGTATGATTTTTTTTAAGCGACTTATATTTCCTTTTCCCAGTAACCGAAACCCACCCCTCTGCTCTGCTTTGTAAACTGCTTCCTCCACGTAACATGGTGAACACACCAGGCCTTCGGAGTCTCCTGCATCACCAAGGAGCACCGCCTGACTCAGAGCCGAAACCGCAGCTGTCCACCCAGGCGAGCCCCGCCGCCACCCCCAACTCCGAGAATCTGAGCCCCGAGGCGCCCGCGTGGGGAGGAGGGGCCAGGGTCCCCCCGCGCGAGAGGGCAGGGTTCCCCACGAGTGAAGCCGGGAGGGGCGCGTGTGCCGGGAACGGGGGTTGAGTGTTACACCCCCGCTCCTGTCCAGGGCCGCAGCCCCAAGGGGCCAAAGGGTGGGGACCCACCGGAGAGGACCCGCGTCGGGGGAGAGGAAGAAGTCAGGGTCCCCGTGTCCAAGGACCGGGAGCACGAGGGGGCCCTCACCCAACACCGATCCGCGACGGGGTACGTGGGAGAAGGGATTACCGTCCGTCCCTCCTCCTAAGGTTCCAGAATTAGATACAGGACACCCAGTTAAATTTGAATTTCAGAGGAACAACGGATAACTTTCTACTCTAAGGATATCGCAATCAGTGCATGGCCACACCTGGACTAAAATTTCACGTAGTTTATCTCAAATTAAGTCCGGGATCGTATCTGGTACCCGTCCCCGCGGTCCAAAGACCCGCGTCCCCGGCCGGGACGGACCCTGCACGGGGGGTAGAGGGTCACCGCCGGCCCGGGGGCTTCGCGCTGGCTCACCTTCAGCACCAGGACCTCGAGCATCTTCCTGCGCCTCGCCGCCGGCGCGCTGCAGGCCCTGCAAAGACACGCAGCGTCGCGGCCGCGCCCCTCGCCGGCCTCCCCGTCGCTACTCACTCACAGTGAACTTTTGGCACAAGAACAGCCTCTCTCGCAGCGCGGGCCTCCGCCCCCCGTGCGCCCCCGCCTCCTCTCCGCTCGCCGCCGCGGACCCCCGCGCGCCCAGCTCCGGCCCCGCCGCCCCGGCCCGCCACGCAACCCGGGCCACGCGCTCCGCCCTCCGACCTGGACGCCGCCGCGGGCGCCCTCGGGGCTTCGGCCCCGCAGCCCGCAGCCTGCCCCCGCCCGCGCCCGCCTCGAGACTTCCACAAACCACGTGTGCGCCAACGGCCCGGACAACGGCCGCGCCCTGCGCACAGCGCCCCGAGCCGCGGGCGGGGCAGGGGCGCGGGGGAGGAGCCACGGAGGGCGCGCGGAGCCGGCCGGCCGAGGTCATGGGGCCTCTGAGGCCTGGGGACACGCCTGTCCACCGTCTGCTCGGTCCCGCGGGGCTGCGCGCCCCTGCCCTCCGACTCCCTCTTAGTCAGCCTCGATCTCGCGGCCAGGGGTGGGGTGGGGTGAGGAACGATCACTCTAGTCACTGATGCCGCGTCCTCGTGGCCTCCTGGCAGCACCCACCGACCTCCTTCGTCCGTAAAGGCTTCCGGTCTCGCCTCTCCTTCCCTCTGGAAGGCCAGGACTCTCCAAGTCTCTGTCAGGGGCATTCCTGTCCCCACCAAAGGTTGCAAAGGGCGGCCTGGGGTGCCAGGTGCTGGCCCAGACATGTATTTTTGTTGTGGCACCGCAGGGTTCTCTAACCTTTGAACGCTTGGAAGCCTCTGTTTTCTCCCCTTAAAATTGGTACTCGCAGGGTGGTTGTCAGAATTGGATGAGCTCACACTATGTGAAACAAAGGACACCCAAGAAGCTCTCAGAGCCGGTTAACTTTATTACTGTCTCAGGAATCTCCCCAACACTTGAATAAGCCAAGAAACAAGACGAAAGTAAAAGAATATTCCTTGAAAATCACGGGAACCACAGCCAAAAGAAGATGCTGGGCCGAGGTGGTTTTACAGATGAATTCTTCAGTATTTCAATTGTGAAAAAAAATTTCTTAAGCCCACGTCAAAAATGTGTTAATTTGCTGGTAAGGGAACCAATAAGATGGCAAAAGATTGCGACGCTTTAGAGAGAGCATGGCAATTATGGGGTATATATTTGGGAAACAGAATGCTCACATAAGCACCCAGTTTGAAAAGTAAGTTTGATTTCCGAAGGTCAACAAACATCACGTGCTTCAAGGCTCAGGCAGGACGGTTGGAGAGGAGAGGGGCTGACCCCCGAGCAGGAACACAGCTGCAAGGCGCAGGACGTTCACCTGCTGCTGCGTTGGGCTAACGGGGCCTCAGCCCAGTGGAGGCACCTGGCAGGGCCAACTCACCTGAAAGCTCCAGACCTTGTCAAAAAGAGGTGGGAAACAACCACATCTCAGTTAAATGGGAGGTCCCCGAGAGTTCCCAAGCCGCAGAGAAGAGGCAGAATACACCCTTCTCCCAGTTCTTAGTGTGGGGTCAGCATTTTTTTCTTTTGAGTAGAACCTGTGCTACAATGTGGTGTTTCCCTAACTTTTTCACAACACAGTTCACAGAAAATGAAAATATTTATACATCACACTAGGACGAAGGGTCAAGACTGCTGTTATGGTATGGAGTAATGCTCACTACCCTGGGGCTGCAGCCACCTAGGCCCCTTGAGGCGGAGGAGGGTCAGTATCTTCACCTGTAACCTGTCTCTGAGCCCCACTCCCGCCCCGCCCCGGCCCCCCAGCTAGTGGGAAGCATTTTTAAAGAAATTCCTCATAAATAAGTAGTTGGGCTGTAATATACAGCATGGTGACTCAAGTTAATAATACTGTATTGCATATTTGCAAGTTGCTACGAGAGTAGATCCTAAAAGTTCTCAGCAGAAGAAAAACTTTTTGTAACTATGTATGGTGATAGATGTTAACTAGAGTTATTGTGGTGACCATTTCAAAATATATACAAATATCGAGTCAGTATGTTGTATACCTGAGATTAATATAAGGTTATCTGTCAATTAGACCTCAATAAAAAAGAAATTACTCCACAACGTAAAAAGATGAAAAGATTCCCAATGCATTTTTATAAGGCAGTTAAATCCTACTACTAAAACCTGTCAAAGATAACACAGAGAACTACAGACTAATTTCGCTTATCAAATAGAAGCTGAAATCCCCAATAAAATGCTACTAAGTAAAATCCAGGACAAATGAAAAAAATTAAGCCTTGGCCAAGTTAGGCTGTAAGGCTCATCCCAGCAATGCAGGAAGGTTTAATACTGGTCAGTCACAAATATGGCTAGCTCATGTCAGGAGCAGCCTGGCTCTTGCAGGCACCGAGGGGATGTTAGGTGTTAGGAAATTAAAGTCTCTCCCATCACTGGAATGCTATTCTGGTTCTACAAAGCGCCTGGGTTGGGAGTCATCTGTTCTGTTATCTTTTTGCTCCCCACCCCAAAGGACCTTTCAAGGCCCCAAGAAAAGGGAGAAAGGGAGAGACGACAAAGTGTTAGGAATGGCTGGAGGGGAGTCTAAGACAGCAAGACCTCCAGTCATGCTCAGCCTGCACTCAGTCAGTGTGCTCACGGTGGGGGTGGGGGTCGTAGCAAGGAGCTAGTCTAAGTTTTCCAGAGCTGGCATAATTCTTAAAGATGGCCCAAGAGGACAGTCTCCCTTCCCTCCTCCCACAGCCCTCCCTTCCCAAATGTGGTTGACATCATCTTACTGTGAAGTCATCAATTCTAAAAGGCATCTGCACTTCCACAGTTGTAAAAAAATCCCTATCATTTTTACAAAAAAAGAAAGGAGCAACAGGCTTGGTCCAAAAGCTGGCTTGATCATTTGTCAGCTGATTTTTAAGAAAATAACTTTTTTAGTTTTGTTTCTTATACATTTGCAACAGTTGAGAGAGAGTGGACATTACAATTATGCCATTCAACCCAAAAGTGCCTGGCTTTGGGTTTTTCCCAAACACCTCAGTTATCTTTCATGGACTTGATCTGCCTGGCAGAAAAAGCCATGTTCATGGTTCCCACTAAATATTATACATCTGTCAGATTATCTTTGTTTCTAATGTGTTTTTTTTCACAGCTCAATGTTGTGTTATTCACTGAAAGGAAATTTTCATCTTCATTTTGAACTATATAGTATGAAACGAAAATTAACCTTTGTCCCACTTATTGCTTTCTATGTTGAATTCTACTTCATCTCATTAACACTCTCTAAGCTCCTCTTCCTTTCTGTTTCCCTCTGTTAATTTTCAGTCCTCCTGCAACACTGTTTTTAAACAACTTACAGTTAGGTTTAATTTTTTCCAGTTTTATTGAGCTATAGTTGACATATGACGCTGTATAAGTTTAAAGTGTAGAACATAATGATTCCACATATGCATATATCGCTAAATGATTACCATAGTTAACATCCATCATCTCATATAACTACAAGTTTTCTTCCTTGTGATGAGAACTTTTAACATCAATTCTTTCAGCAGCTTTCAAATATACAATACAATTTGTTAACTATAGTCATCGTGATGTAGTTACACCCCTAGAACTTACTTATCTCCTAACTGGAAGTTTATACCTTTTCACCGTCTACCACCCATATCTGGCAACCACAAATCTGATCTCTGTTTCTATGAGTTTGGTTTTCTTAGATTCCACATATAAGTAAGATCATACAGTATTTGTCTTTCTCCCTCTGACTTATTTCACTTAGCATAATGCTCTCAAGGTCCATCCATGTTGTCAAAAATGGCAGAACTCCTTTCTTCTTTATGGCCGAATAGTATTTCATTACATATATACATACAGTCGTGTGTCACTTAACGATGGAGATACGTTCTGAGAAATGCGTTGTTAGGCAATTTTGTCGTTGTGTGGACATCATAGATTGCACCTACACAAACCTAGATGGTATGACCTACTACACACCTAGGCTATATGGTACTAATCTGATGGGACCATTGTCATTATTTGCAGTCTTTTGTTGATGGAAACATTGTTATCTGGTGCATGATTGTACATATATATGTGTGTGTGTGTGTGTGTGTGTGTGCGCGTCACATTTTCTTTATCCATTCATCCATTGATGGACACTTAGGTTGCTTCCATGTCTTTGCTATTGTAAATAATGCTTCAATGAATATGCAGATGTCTCTTTGGGATAGTGATTTTGTTTCCTTCGGATATATACCCAGAAATAGGACTGCTGTATCATATGGTAGTTCTGTTTTTAATTTTTTGAGGAACCGCCATACTGTTTTCCGTAGTGGCTGTATCAATTTACATTCCCACCCACAGTGCAAGAGTATCCCCTCTTCTCCACATCTTCACCAACACTTGTTTTCGCTTGTCTTTTTGATGATAACCATTCTAACAGGTGTGAGGCGACAGCTCATTGTGGTTTTGATTTGCGTTTTCCTAATAATTAGTGATGCGCTGTTGGCCATCTTAATATCTTCCTGGAAAAATGTCTATTTGGATTCTTTGCCCATTTTTAAATTTGATTTTTTTTTTTTTTTTTTGCTACTGAGTTGTATGAGTTCCTTATATATTTTTGGTATTAACTTCCTATCAGATGTGTTTTTCAAATATTTTCTCCCATCCATAGGTTGCCTTTTCATCTTGTTGATTGTTTCTCTTGCTGTGCAGAAGATTTTAGTGTGATATAGTCCACTTGTTTTTTATTTTGTTGCTTGTCCTTTAGGGGTCATATCAAAAAAATTATTGCCAAGACTCACATCAGTAAACTTTTTCTCTATGTTTTCTTCTAGTTTTATGGTTTTAGGTCTTACCTTTAAGTCTTTAATCCATTTTGAGTTAATTTTTGTGAGCGATGTAAGATAAGGGTCTAGTTTCATTCTTTTCCATGTGAATATCTAATTTTCCCAGCACCATTTATTGATGAGACTGTCTTTTCTCCATTGAGTATTCCTGGCTCCCTTGTCAAATGTTGGCTGACCATATGCACGGGTTTATTTCTGAGATCTCAATTCTATTCCATTGGTCTTTGGATTGCTTTGGCTATTTGAGGTCTTTTGCGGTTCCATATGAATTTTAGGATTTTTTTTCTATTTCTGTAAAAAAAAAGTGCCATTGGAATCTTGATAGGCATGGATTGAACCTATAGATGGCTTTGGATGGTATGAACATTTTAACAATATTAATTCTTCCAATCCATCAACACAGGATATCTTTCCATTTTTTTGTGTCTTCTTCAATTTCCTTCAGCAATATCTTACAGTTTTCAGTATAGAAATCTTTCACCTCCTTGGTTAAATTTATTCCTAAGTATTTCATTGTTTTTGATGCTATTGTAAATGAGATTGTTTTCTTTATTTCTTTTTCAGATAATTCGTTGTTAGTGTATAGAAATGCTACTGATTTTTGTAGGTTGTTTTTGTATCCTACAACTTTACTGAATTTGTTCATTAGATCTAACAGTTTTTTGGTGGAGTCTTTAGGACTTTTTACGTATAAGATCATGTCATCCACAAAGAAAGACGATTTTACTTCCTCCTTTCCAATTCTGATGACTTTTACTTCTTTTTCTTGTCAGATTGCTCTGGCTAGGATTTCTAGCACTATGTAGAATATGAGTGGTGAAAGTGGGCACCCTTTGCTTGTTCCTGATCTTAGAGGAAAAGTTTTCAACTTTTTACCATTGTGTATGATGTTGGCTGTGGGCTTGTCATCTATGGCTTTCATTATGTTGAGTTACATTCCTTCTATACCTAATTTGTTGAGAGTTTTTATCATGAAGGGATGTTGAATTTTGTCAAATGCTTTGACTACATCTATTGAGATGATCATATGATTTTTATCCTTTATTCTATTAATGTGATGTACCACATTTATTGATTTGCAAACGTTGAACCATCCTTGCCTCCCAGGGATAAATCCCACCTGATCATGATGGATGATCTCTGTAACGTACTGCTGAATTCAGTTTGCTAGTATTTTGTTTAGAATTTTTGCGTCTATATTCATCAGGGCTATTGGCCTGTAGTTTTCTTTTCTTGTAATGTCCTTATCTAGCTTTGGTGTCAAGGCAATGATAGCCTTATAAAATGAGTTTGGGAGTTTTCCCTCTTTGATTTTTTTGGAAGAGTTTGAGAAGGTATGGCATTAATTCTTCCTTAGACGTCTTGTACAATTCACCAGTGAAGCCATCTGGTCCTGGAATTTTCTTTCTGGGGAGGTTTTTGATTACTGGCTCAACATCCTTACTTGTGATTGGTCTGTTCAGATTTCCTCCTTCTTCTTGATTCACTTTTGGTAGGCTGTATGTTTCCAGGAGTTTATCCTGTTCTTCCAGGTTGTCCAGTTGGTTGGTGTATAGTTGTTCATAATCGTTTCCCATCATCCTATTTCTGTGGTATCCATTGTAATGTCTCCTCTTTCATTTATAATTTTATTGATTTGGGTCCTTTTTTTGTTTTTTTAGTTAGTCTAGCCAAAGATTTGTCAATTTTGTTTATCTTTCCAAAGAATTAACTTTTAATCTTTTCTATTGTTTTCCTGACCCTATTTCATTCATTTTTGCTCCAATCTTTATTATTTCCTTCCTACTTCAAACTTGGGGCTTATCTTATTCTTCTTTTTCTAGTTCCTTTAGATAATTTGTTTTTAAAACATTTGATCTGAGATTCTTCATTTATTAATAAATTTAAACCATTTTTGTGTATTGTCATGGTTGATATTTATTCCTACCTAAATTGTTTTATTTTAACTTTTGGCTTTTATTTCATTGCCATTTCCATTGTTTTCTATCTTTTCTATTAGGGGTTATGCTTTGTTTTTGGCTAATTTGAAAAGTGACCATTCTATTTTTAATTCTACTAGCTATTTGTGCATTTAAAAACACTTAAACAGGGGGCCAGCCTGGTGGCATAGCAGTTAAGTTCCCGTGCTCCACTTCTGCAGTGCGGGTTCACTGGTTCAGATCCCAGGTGTGGATGTACGCACTGTTGACTGAGCTATGCTGTGGCAGGTGTCCCACATATAAAATAGAGGAAGATGGGCACAAATGTTAGCTCAGGACCAATCTTCCTCAGCAGAAAGAGGAGGATTGGTGGTGGATGTTAGCTCAGGGCTAACCTTCTTCAAAAAGAAAAAAAAAGTAGTCAAAGACAGAAAGAAGATCCTTCCGATGGGAGGGTAGGAGAGGGGTGAATGATGAGATCAGAGACAAAGGTGGGGCCTCGTAGGCCACAGTAAATTTAGTTTTTAAGTGTGAAGAAAAGCCATTGAAGGGTTTTAATGAGGGCAGTGGCAGGACATGACTTTCATTTCAATGTCAAGATCATGTTTCCAGCTCAATGGGCAAATGCATTGTGAGGAGAAAAATGAAAATGGAGACTAGCTCCGAGGCTGTTACAGTTAACTAGGTTAAGAGATAACTGGCTTGGACTAAGGTGATAGTAGTGCAGAGGTCAGAAGACAGGAAATTCAAGATGACTGCAGGAAACAGAATCAATGGGACTTACTAGTCACCTGGACACAGGAATGAAGGAAAGAGAGGACCAAGAATGACTAAGATTTTTAGCTTAAATAACTCGTAGATTTCTGATATAGGGAAGACTGCTGAGGGAACCTGCTTAGGAGGGAAAAGTTACAGGTTAGGGAACAAGCTAAATTGTTTTAAGAAAGAGCCCCCAAAACATAGCAGCTTATATAAAATAGAAGTTGTATTTTCTTTCACATGACAAGCAAGAGTTGAGCAGTCCAAGTGTGGCAGGCAGTTATGCCTTAACATTTGGCTTCTGTCTCTGGGTCCAGGGTAGCTGCTCCAGTTGTCACCATTTCTAGCCGGTGAGAAGGAAATAGAGAAACAGAGGGCAAGCAATTTCATTGTTTAAGGATGTGACCTGGAAGTTGCTTACGTCACCCAAGGAGAGAACAAGCATTGACGGACTCTAACATGTAACATCAGTTAGAGAAGAAATTAAAGAAGACAGAGGAGGAGTGGGTCGGGGGAGCAAGGAGGAGTGGAAAACTGTCAAAAGTTGCAGACATGGGCCGGCCTGGTGGCGCAGCAGTTAAGTTCGCATGTTCCGCTTCTCGGCGGCCCGGGGTTCACGGGTTCGGATCCCGGGTGTGGACGTGGCACTGCTTGGCAAGCCATGCTGTGGTAGGCATCCCACATATAAAATAGAGGAAGATGGGCACGGATGTTAGCTCAGGGCCAGTCTTCCTCAGCAAAAAGAGGAGAATTGACAGTAGTTAGCTCAGGGCTAATCTTCCTCAAAAAAAAAAGTTGCAGAGCTTGGAAAAAATAGAGGTTTGAGGAGTAAGTGAAATAACTACATATGCCCAAATATGAGGGCACCCCCCAGCGATAAATTATCCCTCAGAAGAGAGGAAGTCCCCTTACATTTGAGTCCTTATTGTATCTCCCACACGTTTTATTTCATTAACAAAGAACCGTGAGGACAAGACATGTTAGCCTGAAATATTGATGCCAGCCCAGCTCTGGATTCTTATGAAGTCACCCAAAAGATTCAGCAAAAAAGGGTAGGCAACAAAAATGTCTACCAACTTAGTATTTACTCCTGAGTCTATTAAGTGAGTTTTCAGAGATCGTATGGTGGTATAGAAATGAGTTTTCCTGGCTGTGCCCTGGACAAGATAGCATGGAGCAGAGGTACCCCTGTGGGCACGAAGGGGACTCCAAGGAGCAGAGGTGGAGTCGAGAAATCAGCTTTCTGCTTCTGTCTGAGGCCCAGGTAGCTGGAATACACGAGGTAAGAAAGAGCATACGATAAACGCCACAAATGCTAGCAAGCTGGGCCTAAAACCACACAACCTTTTCTGCTCATGAGGGAAGCCCTGTTATTTTGGGCAGGGCTTAGGGTATCACCACAGACAGGGAGTTACGTGACAGTCTCCCCAAAGGAATTCTTGGAGGGAGACAAGGTTCATTCAGATTAAAAACAACAAAAAACAGGGGCTGGCACCATGGGGTAGTGGCTAGGTTTGCCAGTTCAGATCCCAGACGCGGACCTACACACTGCTTATCAAACCTTGCTGCGGCGGCATCCTATTTACAAAGTGGAGGAAGACTGGCACAGATATTAGCTCAGTGACAATCTTCCTCAAGCAAAAAGAGGAAGATTGGCAATAGATGTTAGCTCAGGGCCAATCTTCCTCACCAAAAAAACAAAAACAAAAAAAACACAAAACCCAGATCCGGCCCAGTGGCACAGTAGTGAAGTTCACATATTCTGTCTTAGCAGCCCAGGGTTCACCAGTTCGGATCCCAGGTGTGGACATGGCACCACTTGGCACGCCATGCTGTGGTATGTGTCCTACATATAAAGTAGAGGAGGATGGGCACGGATGTTAGCTCAGGGCCAGTCTTCCTCAGCAAAAAGGGGACGATTGGTGGCAGATGTTAGCTCAGGGCTAAACGTCCTTAAAAAAATAAATAAATAAATGATACAGAAAAAAAATCTATCTTTATGAAGAAAACCCAGTCACAGTACTTATCACTATATCTCCTAAAGTCACCCACTGAGCCATCTAACTCCAGTGAAGAGGGCACCAGGCTCGGAGTGTTGGGAAAGGCAGCGTCACGCACGGTCTTTTGACCCTCTGTCTCAGCTGCCTAAGGATGGGCCTTGGGCCTGGAACACTTCCTTACCAAAAGACAGAGAGCCCTCACAACCTGTGCTGGCCCTGCCACATTGTATGGGGATGTCCTTCCTCGTTTCAGACTCAACGTGTGCACCCTTGCTCTGCTCAAGTGTGCGAATTGTCTGGCACCCAGCCAACGCCACCACTCTATCTGCCCATGCAGGGAGCAGACGGGGCCCTTCCACTGCAGCACTCTATCTGCCCATGCAGGGAGCAGACGGGGCCCTTCTCCTGCAGCACTCTATCTGCCCATGCAGGGAGCAGACGGGGCCCTTCTCCTGCAGCACTCTATCTGCCCATGCAGGGAGCAGACGGGGCCCTTCCACTGCAGCACTCTATCTGCCCATGCAGGGAGCAAACGGGGCCCTTCCACTGCAGCACTCTATCTGCCCATGCAGGGGGCAGACGGGGCCCTTCCCCTGCAGCACTCTATCTGCCCATGCAGGGAGCAGACGGGGCCCTTCCACTGCAGCACTCTATCTGTCCATGCAGGGAGCAGACGGGGCCCTTCCACTGCAGCACTCTATCTGCCCATGCAGGGAGCAAACGGGGCCCTTCCACTGCAGCACTCTATCTGCCCATGCAGGGGGCAGACGGGGCCCTTCCCCTGCAGCACTCTATCTGCCCATGCAGGGAGCAAACGGGGCCCTTCCACTGCAGCACTCTATCTGTCCATGCAGGGAGCAGACGGGGCCCTTCCCCTGCAGCACTCTATCTGCCCATGCAGGGAGCAGACGGGGCCCTTCCACTGCAGCACTCTATCTGTCCATGCAGGGAGCAGACGGGGCCCTTCCCCTGCAGCACTCTATCTGCCCATGCAGGGGGCAGACGGGGCCCTTCCACTGCAGCACTCTATCTGCCCATGCAGGGGGCAGACGGGGCCCTTCCCCTGCAGCACTCTATCTGCCCATGCAGGGGGCAGACGGGGCCCTTCCCCTGCAGCACTCTATCTGCCCATGCAGGGGGCAGACGGGGCCCTTCCCCTGCAGCACTCTATCTGCCCATGCAGGGAGCAGACGGGGCCCTTCCACTGCAGCACTCTATCTGTCCATGCAGGGGGCAGACGGGGCCCTTCCACTGCAGCACTCTATCTGCCCATGCAGGGGCCAGACGGGGCCCTTCCCCTGCAGCACTCTATCTGCCCATGCAGGGGGCAGACGGGGCCCTTCCCCTGCAGCACTCTATCTGCCCATGCAGGGAGCAGATGGGGCCCTTCCCCTGCAGCACAAGAGGGGTGTGTGTGGGCCAAGTGCCCTGTGTGAGCAGCCGGGAGGGGACCTGCTGGCCACGGGGGACCAAGGTGCACTCCTGGAGCCGATCTCGCTCTGCCTCTTCTCCATGTTGAGTAAAGCCCTGTTCCATCCAATGCTTGGCTGCGTTGTGGTCTCCTTGGTGACTATAATACCAAGATGCAATGGGCAGAAGTGTTCAGACTTCTGCTTCTGGTGACAAGCAACAGATGTCACTTGCTCCACAAAGCATCAGGCTCTACTCTTGGCTGTGGCACTAACTAGCTGTTAATCTGAGGAATAATCTGTTTCTCAGTTTCCCCGTCAGTAAAATCGTGGTGTTCACTGAAGTCTCTTCCAGCTGTAACACTGTATTTTCCGTGAAAATGAAAGAATATTATGCCAAGGCCAAAAGTCAGTAAGGAGAACTTTTGTAGATTCAGAATGCTAACCGTATCTGCGGTTCTCAAAATTTAGATATTGGAACCATTTACTGAAGAAAATAGATTTTATTCTAGATTTGAGTTTTTCAACCTTGGCCAGATAATTCCTTGTGGGCGGCTGTCCTGTGTACTGGAGGATATTTAACTGCACCCCTGGCCTCTCCCCACTAGGTGGTAGTAGCATCTTGCTCTCAGTTGTGACAACCAATGATGTTTCCAGACATTATCACATGTCCCCTGAAGGGCTAAAGTGCCTGGGACTGAGAAGCACTGATTAAACGTATTCCTCTCATCAGGATTAAATAATACACATAAACTTTATTTATCAATACTTCTATTTTATAGGTAGGAAAACTAAGATATTTCATGGAAAACGACATCCATTATACACAGCATAATAGTCAAAGATCTGAAACAGAATTAGCATCTTAACCATTTCTCATCTTTAATCAATAAAGATTTTTCCCCATAAGAGGAAGTGAAAAAATTACCCCTACTAAAAATACTGAAAATAAACATCATTAATAAATGCCAGTAAATGATGCATAGTTCTGCATCTCTCTAACCTCTCTGTATTCACTTACTGGCAGAGTAAAAAGAATCATGGTTTTCTATGCCTTCATATTTCTTTAAAATAGTAACTGAAATCGGTTTCCAATTTGGTAAACCTAATAACTAATGCCATTTGGTTTTGAACAGAATTGTATCTTAACCATCAGGCTAAAGACGTAAGAAAATAATGACATTGTCACTTGAAGGTCATCTCAGTCTACTGTTCCCTATGTAATCAGACACCCTGAAATTAATTTCAGCATAAAATTTAAAGAATTCACGGATCATTCTCCTAGGCACATCCGGGAAGTGCTAATCCACCGGACAGTTAAAGATAATGGCGAGAGAACATCTTGTTTACACTTTTGATAATGAAACAATACAGGAGTGGAAAACCTGGTGAATTTTTTTCTTGTTTTGGTAACAAGACCATTAATTCCTGTAGGGTTTAAAGAATAAATAAGCAAGAGTGCTCCATAACACACCTGAAATATGAAAGGCTACACTATAACTTTTACAGGCCCAAAGTTCCAAGCAAGTCCAGTGAAGCCTCAGTAGCCATCAGGGCAACATCAGGTAGTCAGTTTACACAAAGCAGTACTCTACAAACGGCTCTTACTTACTACATAGTTCTTAGGATAGACGTGTTTACACTTTGACTGAACAGTCACGTGGATACTGTAAACATGAGGGCTGTGTATTACTATTCGGTGAAATTTCTTGCCTTCCTTCATAACTTCTTCAGTCTTTTTTTCAGTGGACAAAGGATTTTCTAAAAAGTATGAATCTTCTAAGTACAGTTCGTCTCCTGAAAAATATTTTAATTCCAGAAAGGGTTATTTTATAAAACATTCCAATATATTAGTGACATATAAATCTGTATTTTTATCTATTTCATGTATTTGGAACTGAGATAGTTGTTAAATAACCCTAATTTTATGTGCTTACCTCAATTTCTTTCTTGTGTTTTTAATACCCACCCCCCCCCCCAGCTCCCCAATCCCCAGCCAAGAATTTTCTTTGGGCACATAAATATCTACGACTGGTATTTTTTCATCATGAACTATAACTTTTATACTAGTTCATGACTCTCTTTAGCCTAGTCAATATTAATACTGGCCTTGATATCCATATACTTTTGGTGTTTCAATGTGAGCTGCTCTGATAATTTTAAGGTTAAATTAGAGAAATTATCATTTACACATCAAAACTGCTAAAATGTCCCATGGTAGGATAAGTAACAAATATTATCACTAATCTGAAAACGAGACAGGTAGCCGTTAGTAAGACCAGTCACAAAGCCCCATTCTGAACTGCCACGAAATCTCTATCCCAGACCTGCCCAACAATAACTGACCTCCCAAACTCCTTAATGCAAATAAGCGGACAACTTACAAGTTCTCATGATTCAAAATTAAAGTATAAAAAAGTGAGATAATATATGGGAAAGAACTTTGTCAATGCCTAGGAAATATATTTACATAAATGTATATGTGTGTCTATAAAGTGACTTATTCAGAACTCTGGTTATAATAAATACTATGGATATTTTATAGACTTTGACATTATTTAATATCGCTGTAGCGTGTGAAACGCAGACTGGAACTCACGTCTATGTTGGGCAATACTGCCACCTTGCCCAGTGCGTTAAAGGTGAACACTAGCAGAAGCCTTGGTGCTCCACTGACGTACCGGGTAGAAGCTGGAGCCTCCCATCAGCAGTTAAGCACGTGATCGGCAGCCACCTTTCCGGCCCTTCTATTGCACGATCCAAACAAAATTTGTGCAAGTCAGAGAGAGAGGCAAAGTTCTGGAGTCTTCTTATTTCGTAGAACTGTGGGGGTGCCAACCAAATCTCTTCTGATATGAAACTTTCAGTTGCCTCTGACGGAGATGACCACTGCGGAAGACAAAGGGAGGATTTCCTAACTGTTCCACAGACAATGCAAGATCTGAGATCATCAGATCGGCACCTAAGATCTAACTGAAGATGTACAATGATCATTAACGTGCCTTGCTAGGTTCCTCGGAGACAACATGAAAAGATTCAGTGAAGAAAGCTGGGCTGATCCCCTTAAGAGGCTGACGATTAGGACACCGATCCTGAGAACTAGTACATAAACCAAGGGTTGGCCTGGGAGAGTTGTTCTGCATAAAAGGCAGGGCGTGCTGAGAAGGTGAGGTGCTTCTGGTCACTCCTGAAGGAAAGAAGACTCTGAAGTGTAAACTCATGGCAGCAGACTGAGAATTTAGTGCCCGTTTGTTCCTCCCATAAATGGTGCCTCCACTAAGCCATGAGTATGTGGTGGTGAGCAAGACAAAGTTCTCTCAGGCCGTACGGGGCCTTCAGTAACCACAGCGTAGCATGACATGCGTCACATGTTACAGTGGGGGAAAGAGTCAGAAGCAACAGGCGCTTTGAGAAAGGTCAAGAGGCCTGGCTCAGTCTACAGTCCCAGAAGCATAAAATAGCAGGGCATCAGCCAGACATTGTTTGCCTATTTCAGTTCAGTGAGCTCACTGCTGTGATGTGCCCTCCTTCCCAAGCCTTCCTTCCATACACATTTAGATAAAAAGAGCTGATTCAATAACTATGGAGTAACCCCAAAAGATCTTTCTTTAACTGGTTTACTAAATATCCACTTCACTGGGTGGGGGAAACTGATTCCCACGCCAAAACCCAGGCAGTTGAAATTGATTGCTGCCTTGAGTAACTCTAGGCCAAAGGTTTACAAGCTTGTATGTGCTTAAACATCCCCTGAGAAACCTGTTAAGTCAGTCTTCAATCTAGAGGCCCAGCAATCTACCTTTAACAAGCACCCCAGATTATTCGGAAGTTGGCCAATGCTCCATTCTGAAAAACAAAGCTCAAGCTTCAAAGAACTATGCAACCTCTAAGTTATTTACAAAGCACTCTGCTTCGTCAATTCCAAGTGAGTTCAGTGATAACAATCAAGATGAAAGGCTGAACAATAGGCATCAACCCACATAATCCAACCTGTTCAGGTTAGTCCAGTCCATAGGTTAAAAGAATTCATCATTTATGGGTTACTTATCAGTAAAGCAGTGCTCATAAAATATTTCCAATCCTTAGGACAACCCTGCATGCTTTCATTTTACAGATGAAGAAACTCAGGCAGCTCCCCTCATAGGAAAATGTGGACTTTAAACTGCGGGGACTGGGGTGGGGGGCAGTTCTAATTTGCACCCTGTTTCCACTAGGTTTCTGATCTTTAGCACTATTGACACTTTAGGCCAGATAATTCTTTGTTGTGAGGGGTTGTCCTGTGCACTGAAGGATGTTTAGTAGCACCCCTCAGCTCTACCCAGTAGAAGTTCAGTTGTGACAACCAAAAATGTCTCCAGAAATTGCCAAATGTACACGGGGCTAGGGTGGGCAAATCCTGCCGTTGAGAACCACTAGCCCAGACCAGGTTAAAAACTGTGGATTGGAGCCTCTTCTTCCAGCCATGAGCACTGAATTACCTTCCCCCAACTAAATGTAAACAATAGAGAAGCAGATAAAATCTATGAAACCATCATTTCTGGACAGTGAAAAATGCAGAATTGTAATTTGTGAGAAAACAAAAACAAATAAGGTGACCTCTACCATTGCCAACACTTTCTGCCTAAAGAATCCCCAGACCAGAGCACACACTAGAAAACAAGGATTCCTGAAAAAAGAACCATGACCTGGGAGCTTTATGACTAATAACTCCCAGGGCTCACTTAAGGCCAGGAATTTTTCAAACTCCCTCCAAGCACAGTGGAGAGACCTTGCTGCCTATAAGGGGCATTCAGTAGATCCTAGAAGGGTCGCACATTATAAGTGCAGCTAAATTAGCCCTAGAATAAAGGCTACCACAGATCTACCTTAAAACCACTTAAAAAACAAATCTCAAAAGGATCAAGTTAATTTGCAATTACTTAACTTCCTGTCAGGAAAAGTCCAACAATCTCTAAAGGAATATGACAATATCCAATATCCACTCAAAAATTGCAAGACCGATGACAAAGCAGGAAAATATGACCCACAGCTAGAAGAAAAATCAGTCAACAGCAACAGACCCAGAAACTACAGAGATGATGGAATTAGCAGAAAAGAACATTAAAACCACTGTCTTAAGTATGTTCCATTGGCTCAAAGATGTAAAGGAAAACATGAACATGACGAGAAATAGGAAATACGTAAAAAGAACTAAAGGGAACTTCCAGAGATGAAAAATATCTGAAATGAAAATATGCTGGATGGTATTTACAGCAAATTAGATATACATAAGAAAAGAGAAAGAGAACTTGAAAATAGCAATAGAATCTATTCAAAATAAAGCACAGAGAGGAAAAGAGATTGACAAAAAAATGAATAAGATATTAGTGACCCACGAGACATTAAGAAGTAGTCCAACATACATGTAATTGGAATCCCAGAAAATAGGGGCAAGCAAAAAATATTTGAAGAAATAAATAAATAACACAACAGGGGCCAGCCTGGTGGCAAAGCGGTTAAGTGTGCACATTCCACTTCGGCAGCCCAGGGTTCACCGGTTTGGATTCCGGGTGCGGACACCGCTTGGCAAGCCATGCTGTGGTAGGCATCCCACATATAAAGTAGAGGAAAATAGGCGCAGATGCTCGCTCAGGGCCAGTCTTCCTCAGCAAAAAGAGGAGGACTGGCAGTGGATGTTAGCTCAGGGCTAATCTTCCTCAAAAACTAAAATAAAAAATAATAATAAAACAAAACGAAAACCATGCACATGATAAACTGCTGAACATCAATAATTAAGAGGAAATATTTAAAGTAGCCACACACACCAACAAAACAAACCATACATTATGCACAGAAAAACAAAGATAAGAGGTAAAGGCAGACTTCTCATCAGAAAATTATGCAAGCCAGAAAATAATGAAGCAACATCTTTAAGTACTGAAAGGGAAAAAAACCCTGTTAACCTAGAACTCTATACCCAGCCAAAACATCTTTCAACAAATGAAGGCAAAATAAAGTATTTTTTAGATAAACAAAATTTACAAGATTCACTGTCAGAAGATCTGAAACACAAGATATATTAGAGAAAGTTCTTCAGGTATAAAGAAACCAGATGTAGATTTAAATCCACACAAAGGAATGAAGAGTGCTAAGAACGGAATACATGCAGGTAAACATCAAAGACATTTTTTCCTCATTTTCACAGTCTTTGACTGTTTAAGGCAAAAATAATCAGTGTATTGTAGTTTACAATAGCAATAGAAGGCATATGCCTGACAACAATAGCATAAAGGACAGCAGGGGAGAAACGTAAGTCTATGGTTGTGAGGTTCTAGCACTATACATTAAGTGGAAGACAAATACTGCAAACCCTACAGGAACCACCTGTTTGTTTTCAATAAGTCAATAATGGAGATAACACGGAGCCCTAAAAATAAATAATCTAAAAGAAGTTAGGAAAAGAAAAACATCACAAAGTATAGATGGGACAGATTAAACAAAAAAACTAACGGCAAGATGGTAGATTTGAATCTAACTTATAGATGATAACATTAAATACAAATGATCTAAACACTCCAATTAAAAGGCTGAAATTGTCATATTGGACTAAAAAAACCAAGACTATATGTTGCCTACAAGAAACACACTTTTAAATATAAAGGCACATATATGTTAAAAATAAAGGATGGAAAAATATATACTATGCTGTTGCTAATTAAAAGCGTGGCTATATTAGTATCAAACAGAATAAACTTCAGATTACGGAATAAAGAACACCACCAGGGAGAAAGAAGGCTATTTCATAAGAATCAAAGGGCCAACCCAGGAAACTTTAACAGCCCTAAACGTCTACGCAGCACCTTACAGGGGACCTTCCAAATACATGAAGCAAGACCTGACAGAACTGAAGAGAGAAAAAGACAAATCCAGGTCTTCCTTGCAGAGTTCAGCATCCCTCTCTATTGGATGCAACGAGTAATTGATGCGGGAGGCCTGACACACCGCCGAAGACTTTAACCTGATGACATCTTTACAAACACTCCATCAAACACAGAATACATTTTCTTTTTAGGTGCAAGGGGACATTCACCAAGATGGACTATATTCGTGGCCATAAAACAAGTCTCAGTAAATTTTAACCGATTGAAATCACAAACTATGCTCTCTGACACAAAAGAACGAATCTGCCGTGGGGATGGCATAAGTTACAGCTCGTGAAGCGCTGGCGGGGAGCCGGGCGGCCCTCGGCTGGGGCAGCGGCCCCGCGGGGGACCGACAGACGAGGCCCCGGGCCCCTGAGGCCGGGAGAGCAGAGGGCGCGGCCCCGGGTCCTGGCGGCGGCCTGCAGGCTGCCGGCCCGACGCCCGGTCCCCGGCCGGCTGGAGGCTCCCGCGGCGCCCCGCTCGACGCCCCACCTGGTAGCCCACCACCTCGGCCTGGTCGGGGAGGACGGGCGGCGGCTCGCGCAGGCAGCACAGGAAGAAGGCCGTGTCGAAGCGGCGGCTGCCGCCGACCACGAACGGCGTGAGCCAGGCGCTCCAGTCGTGCAGCGCCCACACGTCGGGCGTGCAGTCCAGGTGCGCGCACAGGCGCAGGAAGTGGCGCGGGTCGCGGCGGACGTGGGCGCGCCAGGCGGCCAGGCCCGGCGGCGGCGCGAGGGCGCGGCCCGGCTCGGGCGCCGACGGCCGCGAGCCCCTGGGCCGCAGCAGCAGCACGCCGGCCTCCTCGAAGGCCTCGCGGATGGCGCAGATGCGGAAGGCCACGTCATCGGGCAGCGCCGCGCCGCCCGCGTCCCCGTCCGCGGCGCCGGCGGCGGGCAGCCCCGGGAAGGCGGAGGGCGGCGGCGGCGCCGGGCCCAGGCCGAAGCGCGGCGGCGCGTGGTGCGGCTCGAAGAGGCGCAGCCAGTCGGCCGAGCGGTCCGCCGCGTCCAGCACGCCGCCCGGGAAGACGTGCGCCCCGGGCATGAAGCCTTGCCTCGGGGAGCGCTGCAGCAGCAGCAGCCGGAAGCCCTCGGCGGGCGACCAGGCGGTGGGCCCCGGGTGCGTCCAGCCCGCCGCCAGCACGACGGAAGCCGCCCGGCGCCAGCTGCTCGGGCTCGGCCGCAGGGGGCCGCTCATGGCGGCGGCGGCGCGCTGCTTCCGGGCTCCGGGTTCTGGCGCGGCGGGAGCCCCCGGGCACCGACCCGCCCGCCCGCAGCGGCCTTCCCGGACTAGAGGCTGGAGGCCGGTGTGTCGCGCGAGGAACTCCGGACCAGGCGGGCACTGGGCGCTCGGTGACGCGGGACTGCTTGTCCTGCACCGGCGGAGGGGCGTGGCGCCGGCGCGAGCAAGCTCGCTCTCGCGGGACAAGGGCTGTCCCAGCCGCTGGCCAGGGACTGTCATTCACAGTCGCCTGGAAAGAAGGCTGCCTCAGCCCCACTCAGGACACTCGGATCAAGAGCAGGAATGCTTAGGGGCGCGCATGATCTGTCGCGGTAAAAGTGCAATACAAACCCGGGTGTCGTGACACCTACCCCACCAAGACCTGAGCACCGGGACTCTCTCCCTTAAACCACGGGTCCACGCGAGGGTGTGTCTCCTTTGGCGGTTGGCGGGCCGGCAGGTCCAAAGGACAGGTGTCTGAGCTTTGCAGCCTCACGTGAGCCCCACCAATAGGAGACTGATGGATGAACCACGCGCCAAATAAAAATTTCCTGCTACACAGCCTGAGTGTGAAAGATCCTCCTGGAATCCCTGCTTCCCAGGGTAATCAGTCTTGTGTTCTGGACTCCTTTTACTGGCAGGGCACTTGGGACCACCTTAAGCATCTTGGGTCATTTGATGATTTCCCCTTTCATGGGAGATTTTTATTCAGGCCTAGAGGTGGGAGTTTCTCTCGGCTCTACCTTTTTAGTGGCTGTAATACTCCCACCTCCAAGAGAAACATTACTCTCTCTTAGAAAGATGCTGTTTAAGTCTGCCTTCTCTTTTATAACTCTTTGTCAGTTGCCAACAGCTTCTCTCACAATTGCTATTATAACAGATCACACGCTCGTTATGTTTTTAGATGAGATATAAATTATACTCTTGCTGAGCTTCATGTACAAACTATCATTTTGATGTGGGTTAATTCCGGGGAGAGAATCCACAGATGGCACCATCAGTATTTAGGTTGATTTTTGTTAGCATCGTTTTCTAAAGGTGCAAATCCCTGTGTACTGACTGCATCCCAGAAACAAAGAGTGGGGCCACACGTTGAGAAAGGCACACGTGGAGGCCAAGGGAAGACACATGGCCTACTGGGAGGGTCTGCCAACTTTCATCCACCATGAGTCTACAGAATCCACAGTTGGGGACCCTCTCCCTGAACTGCTTCCTGACTGCATACAGCTCTCTGCTCTGAGACGGTCATTTCAGAATCTTGTAGAGTGTGCGGTGGCGCCCTGGAGCCTGTATTTTAACAATCTCCTACTCCCAGGTCATCCCAGTGCTACGAGTCATTGGAAGCTGTGGAAGGTGGTGACACCATCAAGTTCCTATCTTCCAAGTTCACCCTGACGGCAGCATGGTGACTCAACTGGATTGGACCAGAGGCCCATGGAATGCACTAGGCAAGAAACAATGAAGGCCTAAGCTAGGAGAGTGGCTGTGGAGAGGGAGTAAGGTGGGGAGAAGGGAATGCTTAAGAGAGTACTTAATCTTCACTTGATGTAATGTGGTAATTGGTTGACTATGCAGAGCAAGGGAGAGGAAGGAGTTAAAGTTCTAGCCTGGGAGAATGAAGTAACAGCCCTTCAATCCTAGGAGTAAGAATATTTACTAAGCACTGTGTGTGAGGCATTAGGAACTTTCTAAGTATTAGCAGTATAATCCTCATAAAACCCTATAAGGTGGAAATAGCTATTGCCATTTTACAGATGAGAAACCATTCACAGGAGGGGTTAACTACCTTAAGAAAAGACACGCTATTCACTGTAAAGTAACCGTTGTTTTGTAGGGATAAATGTTTATTTCTATATCAGCTGGTTTTCCCAAAAGCTGGTTATTCCTGAGTAAGATGACCGAGTCCTGGAGTGCATAGCAAAATGATGCACTTTCGGTGGATCCTAGCCCATGCAGGACAGTCTGCAGAACTGCATCCTGCCATGTCGGTCTTCCTCAGGAGGCTCTATGGTCATATAAAACCAGCTCCTGAATGTATCCAGAGATCACACTTCAGGTATCTGAGCTGTAGCTAAGAACCAGAACAGAGGCAAACAACAGACCCTGAGCAGCCAAAGAGATACACATGTCATACTCAAATCTAATGTGCTCTGCTCACAGGAAAAATTAATTTATGGAGATATTACTTATCTACTGGTGTTAACAAATTCCTGTAAAACTTGGTGGCTTAAAACGATAAACATTTATTATCTCACAGTTTCTGTGGAGCAGGAATTTGAGAGCATCTCAGCTGCATGGTTCTGACCCAGTATCTCCTGTGAGACTGGTCAGCGTGTCAGCCTAGGCTTGACTGGGAACCGGGGGATCCATTTCCACAATGTCTCACTCACATGGCCGTCAGCCAGCAGCCTCAGCTCCTCACCACAGGGGCCTCTCCATAGGGCTCTTGAATGTCTTCAAGACTTGGCAGTTAACTTCCCCCCCGAGAGAGTGGTCCAAGAGAGGAAGGAAAAAGGCATGGCGCCTTTGATGACTTCACCTCAGAAGTCACACTCCATCATTTCCACGGTATCCCGCTGTTACCCTGGTCAGCTCTACTCAATGTAGGAGGGAGGCGACTATATGAAAATACCTGGAAGTGGGAATCACTGGGGTCATCTTGGAGGCTGTCTTACCACAGTGGATAAAAAATGAAACCATCTACTCATAAGAAGAAAACAGGTGAATTCCTCTGTTGTCTTGCCTCAAAATCTAGAAACAATAGGGAAAAGATTGATCAATTTGACGTACTCCATATTTATAACTTTATTATGACAAAAAAACACAGTAAGAAAGTCTAAGATATAACAAACTGGAAAAATTATCAGTAATGCCTGTCACAAAAAATTAAGACTTAGAAAAAATGAAGAAGAAAAAATCTTCAATTGTGTAGGAAAATGGGCAAGACATATGAAAAGACAGTTCATTGTGATTTGTTTAAGATCACACAGCCAGCAAGTGTCAGAATCTGTCCCCAAGCCCATCATCATGTGCTGAGAATGCCCTGCCCTGCTCAGCCCAGTTCTGCCAGGGGCACAGAGCCAGCTACCCCAGGCCTGACACTAAGTGCACACAGCCATCCCCTGCAAGCGCTAGCTATACCATGTGCCACTTGGTCACGAGAGAGTGAGTTGCTTTGTTTATGACAACGGTTGCTTACTTCATAAGTAGGACACTTGACTCCATTCCTAGCTTCTACTGGTCTCCCCAGCTATCTTTACAATGAGAAATTTTCTTATTTGGTTTATTAGAACACGCATAATCCTAAAAGAAAAAAAACTTTACAAACATGTCATATTGCTTCTTACCTATAGCTCCATGCAGGCTTTTATTTCAATCTCTAGTTCAGCCAGCCCAAATTCATTTCTGTTATTGATTTTTTATCAGGTTTTTCTGTGGAAAAAGAAAGAAAGGAAGAGAATGTGATCTGCAGGGCTAGCTGTGGAGAGATGACTTCAGCTCGGAGCCTCAGCGGTAACAGGAGAGTTTGCTCAGCCTGCCTGGAAACGGGCTTGTCACCACAGTGACACAAAATTCACCCATGAATGGCAGTTCCATCCTGTGCGCCGAGAATCACCACGGAAAAATTATTTCTCAGAATGTTTTTTGAAAAGGTTCACAACATTGTTTTCTCAAAAATGTATGGATTCCATTTGTGTGACATTCTGGAAAAGGCAAAACTATACCGACAGAAATCAGATGAGTGGTTGTCAGAGCCTGGGGTGGGAGGAAAAGACTGACTACAAAAGGAAATGGGGGCACTTATGGGGGCTGATGGAAACATTCTGTATCTTGATTGCAGTGGTGGTTCCATGATTGTATACAGTTGTCAAAACGCAAAGCTGCACGCCTAAAAGGGCGAATGTTACTGTATTTCAATTATACCTCAATAAATTTGACTTTAGAAATGTACAGATTCCAAATTCCAGATCAACCTGAATTTCCCTCTGTAACCTTTTTACGACATACTTTCTCTCATTTAACAAGTTTATCTAGTTTTAACCTTCAAACTTATTTCTAGAAGAGTTTACCTGTTATGGAAAGTTAAATGTTTTCATATATATATTTTTTGCCCAACCATCCCATTTTTAGGACTTCTAAAGTAGTATGCAAATAATAACAGGAGTGGCTGCCAACATTTCTTGAGTGCTGTGCTTCTAGGCTGAAGTCTTATCTCAATATCCCTATGAAGTATATCCTATTATTACTCCTGTTGTAAAGATGAAGAAATTGAGGCCAGCGGGATTAAGGAACTTCTTCGGTGAGATCGGATCTGAACTCAGGTGCACCTTATTCCACAGTCAGTGCTCTTAACCTCAGTGCTGTTCTGAGGTTTCAAAACATGCTTCTGAAACACTCATACGTACAGAGAACAAATTGGTGGTAGCCAGAGGAAGGGCAAAATGAATGAAGGGGATAAGATGTACAAACTTCTGATCATAAAATAAATAAGTCGTGGGATATAACGTGCAGCATAGGGAATATGTCAACAATGTCGTAATAACCTTGTATGATGACAAATGGTTACTAGTCTTATTAGGGTGATCATTTTGTAATGTCAACTATACTTCAATTAAAAGAAAAAAATGCTTCTGATTCCCTGGGAGTAAGATTCCAAAAGTGTTTTGCTTTGCTTTTTTTGGGAAAAGGTTCTGAAATTGTTTCTTATTATGATTGAGACCCTAACTGTTAAAGTTTATATTTTAATAACAATAACATTTTTTAGACGATAAGAGCATTCAAAATTTTATTGTAAAAACAATATGACAACATAAAATAAAAATACTGAAAAAACACCATTCATAATCCCACAACCTTAACAAGTATTTTGATTTCTTTATATTTCCTTGTAGCTCTTCTGTACATGCCTAACACATACATATAGGCAGGGGACATTCACCTTTGTTTTCTGGCAACAGCATATTAAAAGCACTGTCCAAAATCATTTTGCCAACAGGAGCTCTCATTTGGCTTACTTACATTTATCATATAACTGTTATGGTTATAAAATTCTAAAGCTAAACACCAAAGAACAAGGATGCCCAAGATGTCATAGTACTGCAATGAAAACACCCAGAATCCTCCGTGGAATGAGATGAAAATAAGTAAATGAAAGAGAGGAATGCGTTTCCAGGACTCCATCTTGTCTTCATGGACACAGGGCTGTGGCATGTGGTCAGTTCCTGCACCTTTGATCATTTCTAAGAGCCAAAGAAACAGTATTTGAATATGACTTTGACCTGTGTTTACAGCCAAAGACCGTTCATGTGGAAACCTACTATGCTTCCCGGATTCCACCCTGCATTAAAAGATGAGTATAATCGTATTGTAGAAAAGCACTTGGAGATTTATAATCCTAGGGTATTTCTGAACATCTCTTTATGTAATGAAATCTCTGAAGGGTAAATATGTTGATCAGGACATTCACTTCAATTCAAAGGTGCATGAAGAAGATTAAGGATACTTTTTAAAAAATCACAACAGTTGAGGGGCTGGCCCCGTGGCCGAGTGGTTAAGTTCGCGCGCTCCGCTGCAGGCGTCCCAGTGTTTCGTTGGTTCGAATCCTGGGCGCGGACATGGCACTGCTCGTCAGACCACGCTGAGGCGGCGTCCCACATACCACAACTAGAAGAACCCACAACGAGAAATATACAACTATGTACTGGGGGGCTTTGGGGAGAAAAAGGAAAAAATAGAATCTTTAAAAAAAAAAAAAATCACAACAGTTGATAGCTGAGTCATTTGAAGGTGCCTTTTCCGACTAAGTCATAAATGCTGCATGTTGTCTTTAAGTTTTTACTGATTAATAGTTTTAGTTAGAAGCGTCATTCAAACAGTAGACGTGAAACCTTTAATTCCACCTTGGATATGATTCCACCTACAAAGCACCCCATGCTGGTCTAGTTTCCCAATAGCAGGCAGTTCTGAGGGCACCAGGTTACTTCCAAAATAGGATTCTCCCAGCCTCCATGACAAACGACACGGTTTCGAATCTGTAATTCACTAGAGTCACTTTACGTATCCCGATTCCTGGGTAAAACAAACTGTTTAATAAATGCTAGGCTTTCCTGGACTCAGACATAGAGTCTGAATTTAAATTCCTAATCTAATTTAAATACTATAAATAAGCAGCATTTACACAAATTTGCTTTTAAGTCCATCCACTAATTCTGATATGGACTAAATTCACAGTAAGCTTAATTCATCTTGATTTTTAAAATTCACATGGAATTTTACCAACAGACTAATTTTAGACAATAACCACCAAAGTGTAAGATTCCATTTCAGTATGTACCAAAACCAACAAGAACCCAAAAAATCCAAACATACAAAATAACCCTTTCTTGTTTAATTGGATTGTTAAATGTTTTAAGCTGTGGAAGGGACCTTTGAGTTAATCACTCAGGACTCCCCCATTTCACCAATGAGGAAGGCGAGGCACTGGGAGGTCAGTGACTTGTCTGAGGTACTTGGAGAGAGAGGTAGAGCCCCCAGCCAGCACAGCTGGTCTGGCCTTGAAGGAGGAGGCACTCCCCAAAGGAACGCAGAGGCGAGTCCTACAGCCCTTTATTTCTCAGGCTGACATACAGGCTCACACTTTGGGGCTCAAATTCTTAACAAGCATTTACAGAACAGAGAACTACATTCTGAAAAGAAACCAAGTAGCTAAAAATGTATCAGTGTGCACGTTGAAAAGGAAAATGCAGCATTATCAGAGTCCTCGTGTGACCCACAACTCTCTTTAACCAAAGCTACTGTTCAGTCCTTCACCATCGCACATAGCTCATGCAGCTTACTGTAAACCTTAGGTAAATCAGGAAGTTTATGCTCTAATTTTATTTACCAAAAGTACTTTCCCTTTCAGCATTGAATAGCAGAAGTTCTTACAGCACAGAAAAAAGAGTTTGCCAGGCATCATTTTTTTTTCTCCAAACATTATTAGGTGTTTGTTGTTGTTGTTTTACTAATAGCAATGGGTCAAAGTTCCCATGCTAAGTGCCATGACATTCCAAGTTCTTGTCTTCTTCATATCAGATAAAGCAGTACTGTTTTCCCAAAAGAGAAGCCCAGGATGTTTTCTCTTTTCAGATATTTAATTTTACAAGAGATTCATAACAGTATTTAACTTTGGAAGTAAAGATCTATCCTTTTACTTGTGTCTTTAATTTGAGCAAGTAGATGTTCTCTACCATAGACTTTAACATTGACCTCATCAGATATACCCTATATTAAACACTTTGCCTTTTTGTCTTTTTCTATCACTTGTATCATAGCATAAGATCATACTAAATGATTTTAGAAAATTAATGACTTTAATATCAAACATCTAAATTGAATCAGGCTTTGGTCAGAAAGCAATCTCTTGAATTATATATAGAAATAAGAGTAGAGAGACAGAGAGAGCAGCCTGATGCTCAAGCAGAAAGTGATTTTGCTTGCATATACAGCAAAAGTTCTATTAGGCAATGTTGTAACTCCAAATAATGCCAAATATTACGAATGCTTAAAATCTTCAAGGTGAAAGAGTTGTCTAGGTTAACAGGTCCATGGGATAAATATGTATTATAATTCAGCTTTTTTTTTTTTGAGGAAGAGTAGCCCTGAGCTAGCATTGGCTGCCAATCCTCCTCTTTTTGCTGAGGAAGACTGGTCCTGAGCTAACATCCGTGCCCATCTTCCTGTACTTTACATGTGGAATGCCTACCACAGCACAGCTTGCCAAGCGGTGCCATGTCAGCACCCGGGATCCGAACTGGTGAACCCTGGGCCGCCAAAGTGGAACAGGCGCACTTAACCACTGCGCCATCGGGCCGGCCCCCAGCTTTTTTTTTTTTTTTTTTTTGCAACATTTTATCACTAATTTCAGTTGGCAGAGGACTCTCAGAATCTCAGGTACACATCTGATTACACATATAAGTAAATGCTCAAGGATTTGCCAAGTGGGTGGAAAAAGTGACAACAAAGAAATTTGCCCCAATTGCTTTAAGGATTACACAACTTCTCATGGGTGGTTTCTTTAATAAGTTCTGCTGAACAATTATTTTTCCATGAACAAAAACACTTTGATAAGAACAGAGAGTCATGGTCTTAGAAACAGAATATATTTAGGGCTTGGTTTTCAGTGATATTTTCCAACACTGGGTCACCATACGCCTCAGCTTCCTCTCACCTGAGAGAGATGAGACTTTGGGGAAGGAGACAGAGATGCCATGTTGTGCTGTGTGTGGGAGGAGGAAGACAGGAGTCAGAAAACTTTCCATATCATCTCTGAAGTTACCCTGGGCCAGCAGGTGCAAAAGAATTTGACATGGCCCCTATTCAGATTCACCCAGACTGAATGAGGCAGAAGGAATTCTTTTTATTAGTTATCGTTGTAAAATTTTTGACCTTGTGGCTCTCTTTAAAGCCATGATCACAGACACAAACAAACAGATCCCACCTTTCCACTGTTACAGGTACTGGAGTCTGTGCGCCGAGGAGGAGTGGAGTGGGCTGGGCTGGGAGTGGGGCCCTCAGGACTGGTTGAGCACTCCTGCTGCTATTTGTCTCTGCCCCTTGGCCCTCCAACTTGCCCTTGTGAAAAACTGCCAGGTCCCTCCTCCTGGTCCCCTTTCTCACTTCGGGGGTAAAAAAGAAAGAAAAAAATCCTCGTCAGTTTTTAACCAAACCAAAGTCTCTGGATTTTATTTCAGATTCTCTTTAGAGTTAAATGCATTTGTTTTCTCAGCCTTACTTCCCCAATGATTCTCTCTTAGGACCACAGGTGGGAGCCGGTGGCTCCTCTCTGGTAAATTCCAGCCTGGACCCATTTCCTTATTTAGTGACCAAAAGAAGCATCGGCCGCTTAACTTCTGTCATTTACACCTGTGGTTCCAGTAGGTTATGCCATGATCTCCTGCCTTCCAGAAGATCGATTTTAAAAATAGATGCAGATGTATATTTAGTAACGTAAGTATATAAGTAAAGACTTCTATGTTTGACTTATTGGCAAGTATGAATTCGTGACCAAATGTCCTTCATAAAAAACCAGCTTTGAGAGTACACAATGTGGTTACGTGATTTTTTCTTTCAAATGATTGTTTTTAAAAAGCTTCTGAAATTCCAAGTTAAAGCTGTTACATTCTAACCCAGTCTCGGGGCTAATTGGCTCAAAACCTCTGTGGCCAGTGATGCCACTTCACCGTCTCAGGAGGCGGTGTTGGGGTCAGGGAGCTGTGCAGCTCCCTTCCAAAGCCGGCTCTCCTACTGGCCAGCAAGCAAATTCCAAGGGATAGACAGGATTAAGGACACCAAAGAGGATTCCCCAGCCCTCCCCCAACGGAGGATCAAAAACTGCTCTAGTTCTGGAACAAAAATAAGCCCCAGCGGAGGAGAAAGTGCCTGTTTAAACAGCATGTAGCTCTTTCCAAAGCTTGCACCCCTCCATTTCAACGCGCAAGAGTGTGCAGTGGATCCAAGCCCGTGAGGGCAGGTTCACCAGCCCTTCCCTGGTTTCCTAGGCAGAGTCAGACCCTGCGCGGGAGATCGTGACCCCAAACCTCTTCTAGCCGCTTTTGGTGACTAACGGATAAAATCCACCAAAAAGCGCAATCACGCGCCATAGAGAAAGCACTTTGATGACCTTCTATTTGCATACTCTCCTAAACTTAGGACCCAAAGGATTAAGGTAATAAAAACTGCTTACATCTTATTGCAATTTGTTTCCTGTCTAAGAAACGCCCCAGCAGCACATGGGGTAACCCATTAACTCGGAGGAATCTGGGGTCACTGTGGCCGGTTTTCTATTAATAGGGGATAAAGCTCTTGCATACATTAGCGGTAATGCCTCGGCGGCCCGCAAAAAATTAACTCCTCTCCGGCCAGCAAGAGGAAACCAGGTTCTCCCCAAGGAGATGTGTGCTTGAAACACGCGTGTAGACGTACACACATAGGGTTTTAGAACCGCTTCCCTTAAACATGCCAGATCCCCTTTCCATCCCGCTTGCGGTCTTTCCTGGAGGGGTGCCCCTGGGGAGGAGGTGGTGGCTCTGGTGAGCCGTCGGGTCTCGGTCAGCTCAGCTTCGCCACGCACACAGCTAGGGCCACAGCCACCAGCAGCACAGCGCTGAAAACCGCGGCGGCCAGAGCCTTGCTCAGATCGCAGGGCCTCCTGCGCCCTTCTGTGGAGACGCCGCCCACCGAAGAGGCGCCGGCGCCGGATAGGAGCTCGGCGCCCGCTGCCTGCCGCGCCTGCACCGTCCAGCGGGGTACGTTGACCTTCATCTCCATGTCGTGGATCATCTCGCCCACCTGAAGGACCTCCCGCTCCAGCTCGCGCAGGTCGTTCACGTCGAAGTCGCGCTCCGCCTCATGCCGCAGGCTGCGGACGCTCAGGGCGCGCGCCGCTATGCCCGCCGCACCGCCCGTCACGCCCGTGTGCACAAGCGGCCGCCGCGGCGCGTGCAGCGGGAACGCCGTGCCCAGCGCCAGCGCACGCCGCATGTCGGCTTCCAGAAGATCCAGGCAGCCGGAGAAGGCCACCCAAAGGCGCTCGAACTCGGCGCGCTCCTCGGCGCCCAGGCCCCGGTCGCGCAGCGCGGCCGTCAGCTGGGCGCGGGCGGCCACCGCCAGCTCCTGCGCCTTCTGGCGCGTCTTCTGCAGCTCCTCCCGCAGGTTCTGCGAATCCGCCGAGCTGCCGACGGTCAGCACCAGGTGGTGGTAGCATGCTGTCGCCTTGTTGAGCGCGTCCAGCAGCGCCTTGCACTCCTCCCTCGCCATGGCGGTGCGCTCCGCCGCAGCCCGGCGTCCTGCGCCCCTCTCGGCCTCACGCCCTCAGCGCGGCAGGACGCGGCCAGACCCGACGACAGCCCCTGGCTGGGCGGTCCGAGCGCTCCTCATGGCCCGAGACTAGGTCGGCGCTGCCGCTGCTGTCGACGGAGCCCGCTCGGGACCCGCGACGTGCGCCTCCGCAGACCGGGAGCAGAGAGGAAGCTCCGTTAGCTGCCTCCCGTCCCCTCGTCCATCCTCCCCAGAGGCGCTCCACGTCACACGCCGAGTCTCTGCAGGGCCCTCGCCTCCACGGTAGTCCCGTGCGAGGCCCGGTTTGCGGTCCCCATGCTCCTCTGGTGCCGATGCCAGGGCTGGCCGGCCGCCGAGCCGCGCTCCGCCTTAGCCGCTGCCAAGGGCGGCTGGGTCGCGTTTCTTAGGATCCGCCCACCCCCGCCCGGCCTTGCTGGGCGCTTCCAGCCCCTGGACCAGGGATAGGCGGGGCCCCGCGAGGGGAGGTCACGTGTAGGTCCCCTTCTCCCCCTCTTCCGCACCCCACGTAAATTCTGTAAGTTCTGGAATACTAGCGCTTGGCAGATCCAGCCCTCCTCTGTATTACGGATGGGGAAACTGAGGCCCAGGTAAAAAAGGGGGCCTAGGTCACGCGACGTCCACACAATTGAGGGGTAGAACACAGGGACCCTGACTCCTAGACCCTGCCAGCGACAGGAGTGGTGTGCCTCATAGGAATGGGCACCTCCATCTTCTAAAGAGAGCAACAAAAGGCGACCTGCCGGGCCTGACGGCCCCCGGGTCTCCCCATCCGGGTCGAGCCCGCGTTCCAGCGTGCGAGCTTGGACCCCACCCGGAGTGTCGGATCTGCTCTAGGCCCCGCCCCTTCCCGTCACGGGCACGCGCAGTAGGCGGCTCCGGGCTGGTCCAGCCCGAGTAGGAAGCGCTGTGCACCGCCTGAGCCCCACCCTCGGCTGGGTGGGCTCAATGATTGCTCTGCGCACACGTCACTCCGGACAAGGACGGCCGCGTATTGGGCTGACCGGGGGCCTTGAGGCGCGGCTCCGCCCAACGGCGGAGTAAGGGGTGGGCGGTGGGGCAGAGCTGCCGCGCTGGGGTCGTGAGCTCTGAGGCGTGAGCCTAGGGGCCGCGAGGTGTCGCCGCCGCTCAGGGAAGGGCAAGGAGTGAAACTATGTAGCCTTTTAAGTAAGTGTCCTCTCTCCCGCTTGCTCCGCGCCTGCCTTCCCGCGAGACGGCTGCGCCGCGGGGCCCGGAGCCCGGGCGGGGCCCCGGAGCGGGAAGGGGGAGGGGCTCTTTCCTCTCCGCGCCGGCGCCCCAGGCTGGGCGGGTACCCCCCAGCCCCGGGCCCCCCAGGCCCTGGCCCCGCGCCGGTGCACTGCCGCGTCCTCGCTCTGCGGGGCCCGCCTGCCGCCGGGCTCGCTCTGCCCCTCGTGTCCGTTGGGGTCGGGGTGGCGAAGAATGCGCCCTCTGACCTCCGCGGCTCCAGGACTGGTCTGCGGGTCCGGGGTCCCGGGAGCTGAGACTTGGGGGCAGTGGGCGGGTCCGTCGCTGTGCCCTGAGTGGCCTCCGTGGTTTGCGGGCGGCCTGGCCGGGCCGGTGGAGGAGAGGCTGTGGGTGGGGGTCCAGCGCCTCGGGCCGGGCTTTTGTGGTCCCCAGGGGTGATGAAGGCGCGGGAAAGGGAGGAGGGAATCCCCACCTGCCTGCCTGCCTGCCTCCCTGCCTCTCGCGGGGCGGGGTCTCCTGGTCCTGCTGGGTGAAGATTACTCCAGGAAAACTCTTAAGTACCAGGAGATGTTCCGGACTCTGGGTCTGTTCAGTTCTCTTCGTTGAAATTGGACTGCCCATAGGTGCATCCTTTAGGCGGCCGGCTGTGGCCAGGGCTTGGACGCTCTGGGCCTTGGCCATTCTCTTCGGTGAAGGGTCTCAGCTGCTCCCCGGCCGAAAGGGGGCCTTGACGGGGGAAGAGTAGTTTTCAGGATGAAGTGTGTAAAGGAGGGAGAACCCATCTCTTTGGGGAGCTTTGGGGATAACAGAGGGAGACCAGAAGTGAGAGGCCGGCGATGCCAAGTAGAGAAGTTGAGAATTCCTCTAGTAGGGAGTGGAGGGGGAGGTCGCAGAAGAATCCTGTACAGATCTCAGCATTGGAAAGATAGCTTCGTTGTCTTTCGCTGACAGCTTCGGGTGAGATCTGGAAGGCAGAGCCCTTAGGCCTCGGAGGAGGAAGTGCAGGACGGGAGCAGAAACATACTTCTGAAGAGCCTTAGTGGCAGGAAAGCAGTTGGGGCTCTAAAGTTGGTAGATGCCTTGGGTGAGCTCTCTCCACCTCGGCTTGTCACCTGAAATAATCCTGCCTCACAGGGTTGCTGGGGGAGTGAGCAGTAGTGTCTGCATAGGGCTGAGGTCGAGGTCTTGAGTTTTGGACTGTGTTGCCCTGTGAGGGCAGCTGCTGGATGCTTGTCGTGCACACGTCTGTGTGCTGTTAGTGTTTGTGTCACGGCTCTCCCCCTGTTTATGAATTGCCAGGATTAGGTTGGTGTCCACAGACTTCATCCTCTCCTAGAGGAGCAGAGGAATGTGACCTTGTGATGCTAGATACAGACCTAGCAAGGATTCGGACCTGAGGAACCCAGACCTGGTTTGTCGTGGAGTTGCTTCCACACCTGAGAGACACTGGGAAGTGGCCCGTGGAGCTCCTGCTCTTCTGCCCAAGATGCTGGCAGGCAGATGGGTGCTGGTGGCTCTGCCTGCGACTCCAGGAGCAGAGCCGTGAAGTGGCTTTCTGAGGACAGTTGTGCTCCTTCACACTTTCCTCCTCTCCCGGGGGTCACACCCCTCTTCCAGCCCTGAGCCCTTCTCTCCCTCCGTGACCCTCCACATTCCAGCTGTCGCTGTGTTGAGCCGGCACTCTGTTCCTGGCTTTGTGCCGGTGCCTGCATGGCTGCTTGCGGCCAGCCCATCACCTCCCCTAGATAAGGCCAGTGGATTTCCAGCTCCTGTGAGAGATGATCCCTCTCTGGGAACTCGAGCCTCCTCTGACCCCCCGCTATCATTTTGTTCAAGTGGATGCACAGTTACTGGTTACTTACAGTGACCCAGGTGGCCGGGGCAGTCTGCGTGCTTTGAAGAAGAGCTTTGAGAAAAATATGGACAGGATCCATAGACAACACAGGCCAGAGGACACACGTGACTGTAATACCATACATTACGTCGTCAGATTGCTTCCGTTTGGTATTACACATAGATAAATAGAAAGTTTTCCCTTTTTGCGTTTTCCTTCTGAATTACAAATTAAATCAGCTGGAGAATATTGCTCATCAGTTGGAAAATATACCTGGTCAGGGTCGTGGGTCAGGGCTCTGGAAGGGGGAGCAGCCACAGCAGTCAGGTTTCAGCAGGGAGCGCGTCTCTGCACGGCGCAGACTTTCCTGTGCTGGATTCTGCAGAGCCAGCCTGCATGCTGTCACCAGATGGTCCCTGACCGCTCAGACTCATCCGGGCTGGCAGGACGGTTGAAGACCACAAAACCACGAGTGTCCACACTGTCTCCTGAAACGCCTGATACTGGTTTGAGGCCTCGCCTGGCTCTCCTGCTCAGAGAGTAACCTCAGATAACTCATGTTCAGGGGCATTTGGTATCTCTCACTAGCTTCACTGGATTTTCAGTAAATCACTCCATCATTTAAGCTTAGGTAGAGGTGGAACTTTTTCTTAAAGGAGTTTTATGAGAGAGTTCACTCGTCTTTCCATTTTTACAAGGAAAAGTCAGTTTACTTTGCATGTTATTTTTCAAATATAAAATTCTTACAAGTAAACTTGTCAGGATATTAAATTATTTTTAAGCATGTACCCCTATATTATTTGTATATATATAAATATTTATGCATATTTAATATCTGTGTACCCCAGAGAGTTCAACTCTGGCATTAAGCACCGGATAGTATGCGATTATTATATATTTTTAACACTGGATAGAAAGGTTGAGAGCAGTGCTGGACAGAGCTCTTTGAAGCCCTGCTCCTGGACAGAGGGTTCAGTCATTGGAGGACTGCTGTCCAAGAGAAAGCAGGTGACTTGGGACTGAAAAACAGCAAGCTCTGTTCCATTCACCAGCAATGCTTGCTAGGGGTCTTGCGTGCTGACACAGTTGACGCATTTGAATGGAATGTTTTGATGTGGCATTCAGGGCCTTCCCTCTCTGACCCTCTCTGTTTGGCTTCTTATTATTTCCCTGGACTCATCTTCTCATCCCGTCAAAAAAAGTTTACCTTTAGGTTTTCTGTTCCTGCTTCCTGAACCTCTGGCCCTGCTCTGGTCCCTGCCAGGGATCCCTCCCGCACTGCCCACCCCCTTCCCTTCCTGCTGCTCCCTTCCCTATCTGGTCCTTCCCTTTCCCAGCACTGTTCTAGATTTGTTTTACTCTTCTGATGCCCATTCCTTGCCTCCCAGCTAGGTTGTTAGTACCTCCATCTTGGGGGCAGAGGTGTTGGTGCTCGGCCAGCGTCTTGCCTGAGGAGCAGAAGGAGTGTCCCTTCCCAGCTTTAATCTGACCATATCTCGTCCTGTTTGTCGTGTATTTTTTGGCCCAGCCATCTTTACTTTTACGCTCTGCCATGTAGAACCGGCTATGTCAGGAACCAGGAAGAATTTTGTTTTCTTGTGACTCTGTCCCAGCAAAATCACATTATCCACTTGTTGTGGTGGGGGCTCATAAAAGGATTATCTGGGCTCTGGTCATAATTGAATTCAACAATTCTCATCTCTGAATTGTTGCCGAGCTGTCTCTGGGGTCCAGGCAGGGATTATCCGGAGCCATTTTCCTGCTGGGATCTTTGCCCTAAGAGGATCTGCCGAGCTGAGGGGCTTCCTTTAGGCAGTCCCCAGGGGGGCCGCAGCCCAGACAGTCCGGCCAGGCCAGGCTGAGGGAATTCTGTGTGGCTGTCTGCCATGGGGACTTTTCCTTTGGGGGAAGTGAAGTATAGAACCTGGGCCTCTGTGGCTCATGAGATAACCCCTAATCCAGGTGTATTTATTTTACATGATGGGTCTAGTGGTTAAAGGGATGGGTGTTAGAATAAATTCTGATGTCTGTGTAACCTCGAGTTGGCCAGCTGAGCCTCAGTTTCTTCATCTGTGAAAAGGAGCTAATGATCCCTATAGTTATTGTGAGCATTAGTTATAGTTAGTTACCTGTAGTTATCATGAGCGTTCAAATGGGATGAGGATGTATAGAAGTTATCACAGTGCCTGGACCAATGGTGCTCTTGAATGGTGGCTGTCTTTATCATTAGCCATAAGGGGTAGAATTTATAGTGCCCTTATCCATACTGTTCTGGTGTTTCCCCAAAGAGGCATTTTGGAATATCATTAAATAGTGAAAAAGTAATTCAATTTTTCACTCATATTTTGTTCATCTGATTCTATCAAGGATGAGTTTACTTGGTAGTCATTAATAGTTGAGAATTTTCTCTTTTTAATGAAGAGAAGAGGCCTCAGGCTCAAGCTCAGAACCTTTGGCAGGAAATGGTATCTAGCAAGATTCTAAATAATGTCAAATGTTTTTATAATTTTTAATTTTAAGATTATCTTCTCTTTATGGGAAGTGACGCTGTTTTTCCATTTAAAGTAGTAATAGGGTTCTTTTTAAAATACATTTTAGAAGGGAGTAGGTGTTTAAAAGAAAAGGTCAGACGCTAGCAATAGAGCCATTGTGTACAGTTGTGCAGGTTATTCATTGCACAGGTGCCCTGCCCCAAGGGAGGGGAGGTGTTGGCAAACAGGCTGATACAGCCTGTGAGCTGCTTACCAAGCCATGTGCCCTGGCACAGGATTGTGGTGCTGGGAAGATGAGGTGCCTTTTTCTAATTCTCTCAAAGGCACCGTGTGGGCCAGCAGGTATGCAGTGTGGCAAAAATAGTGTAGGTGGCATGTAACTGGGAATCCTCCTGCAAGACAGGTACTCATATTCTCCGTTGCACAGACTGAGATGGAGGCTCAGAGAGGTGGAATGACATGGCTAGAACTCTAATTCCTTTTCTGTGCCCATTTTTCATACAGACACACCTCAGATGTTGCAGGTTCAGTGCCAAACCACTGTAATAAAGCAAATATCCCAATAAAGCAAGTCACATGAACTTTTTGGTTTTCTAGTGCAGATAAAAATTATGTTTACACTATACTGTGGTCTATTTAGTATTCGATAGCATTATGTCTAAAAACACAATGTACATACCTTAATAAATAATACTTTATTGCTAAAAAAAATGCTGTCCGAGGGGCTGGCCCCGTGGCCGAGTGGTTAAGTTCGCGTGCTCCGCTGCAGGCGGCCCAGTGTTTCGTTGGTTCGAATCCTGGGCGCGGACATGGCACTGCTCATCAAACCACGCTGAGGCAGCGTCCCACATGCCACAACTAGAAGAACCCACAACTAAGAATATACAACTATGTACCGGGGGGCTTTGGGGAGAAAAAGGAAAAAAAAAAAATAAAATCTTTAAAAAAAAAAAAAAAAATGCTGTCCGAGCCTTCAGAGAGTCATAACTCAGTAAAACCACACTGATGTGTGGTAAGGGGAGCAGGGGCAATGGAGGCCCCATTCACAACAGGAGCAAATCTATACAGAATATATAAATAATATCTAATAAAAGTTGTATATGATCTGTGATATTTATGGAGAAAATTTAATTGGAGGACATAGAAGAAGACATCCATGGAAAGACGTACCATATTCATGGATGATTAGATTCATTATTATAAAGATGTTGACTCTCCAGTCCATAAATTTAGTGCAGTTTCAATAAAAATCTCAACAGGATTTTTCATGGAATTAATAAGCTGATTCTAATTCATGTGACATTGTAAAGAATTAGGAATAACCAGACAGTTTTCGAGAACAAGGAAGGAGGCCTTTTTCTGTGAGTTAGCAAGGCTTATTATGAAGCTATAGTCATGGAAAATAATATGGTCTAGCCCTGCTCTCCAGTGTAATAGCCACTAGTCGCATGTGGCTATTAAGCACTTGAAATATGGCTAGTATGAATTGAGAAGTGCTGTAAATGTAAAGTACACACCAGACTTTGAAGACCTGGTAGGAGTAAAAAAGAATGTAAGATATGTCAGTAGTAATTTTTAAATATTGATCACATGTTGAAGATATAATACTTTGGATATATTAGGATAAATAAAATATATTATTAAAATTAATCTCACCTGTTTCTTTTTTAATGCGGCTACTAGAAAACTTAAAATCACATATGTAATTATGCATAATGTATATGTAATTACATTTCTCACAGATATCTGTTGGATGGCACTGGTCTAGACCATTGAAACAGAGTAGAGCCCAGAAACAGGCCAAACATATGGAAACTTGGAGTATGACCTGGGGAGCACTGTCAGCCTGTGTGAAGGGATAGACATTCAGAAGATGATGATGGGACGGTTGGCTTATGCTGTGGACTGAATGTTTGTGTCCCCCCTAGAATTCTTATGTGGAGGCTCTAATCTTTCCCTGTAATGATATTTGGAGGTGGGGCTTTGGGATCTAATTGGGCTTCGATTAGGTCATGAGGAGGGGGGCCCTCATGATGGAATTCATGCCCTTATAAAAAGAGGAAGAGGCAGGAGAACTCTCTCTCTGCCACGAGAGGATACAGCGAGAACATGGCCGTCTACTGCCCAGGAAGAGGGCCCTCACCAAGAACCACATCTGCTGGCATCTCGATCTTGGACTTGCCCGCCTCCAGAGCTGTGGGAAATAAGTGTTGTTTAAGCCGCCCACTCTGTGGTATTTTGTTATAGCCGCCTGAGCAGGCTAAGACAGCTTACCATGTTTAGGTGCTCAGTTTGTTGTATATATAAAAATAAAGAGGAATCAGAGACCGAAAATGAAAAACTTGAAGATTCTTACAAATTATAGGGACTATTTTTATGGCCTTGGAGTTGGAAAGGATGTGATTTTAGGTAGCTCTCTTTGCTGCATACCAAACCAGTCCAAATCTTATGGCTTGAAACTGCCGCAATTTATTATTTCCTAGTATTCTGTGGGCTGGCAGGGTGGTTCTTCTGCTGGTGTCACCTGAACTCACTCACGTAGCTACATTCAGCGGGCGGGGTGACTGTGCTCATTGGAGCGCCTGGGCCTCTCTCTTTCCCTGTGGTCTTTCATCCCGGGGGCTTCTTCATAGCACGGTGTTCTCAGGGTGCCACTCTCAAGAGAATGAGAGTGGGACCTGCAAGGCCTCTTGGGGCTGAGACTCAGAAATCACAGAGCATCAGTTCTCTCTGTTGGTTGGTTAAAGCAAATGACAGGGCTGGCTCAGATTCAAGGGGTGGTGAATTCTGATAGTGGGAATGGTGAAGTCACTTTGCAAAGGGGCATGCCAGATAATAGGGTTTCCTAAGATCCAAAAAACACTGACCATTAAGGCAAAGATTGACAAGTTCAACTACATTAAAATCAAACATTTCTATTTCTGAAAACAGACATTTGAAAAAATGAAAAGACAAGTCACAGATTGGGAGAAGATATTTACAACATCTTTTAGTATCCAGATATGTAAAGAACTCTAAATCATAAGAAAAAGGCCAACAACTCATTAGAAAAGTGGGCAAAAGATATGATAAGGTAGTTTCTGAACATAGGGAAATGATTAATTTCATTAGAGAAATGAAAAAGACAGCAAAGTACTATTTTATGCTCACAGACTGGCAGAAGTGAGATGATGAGACAGTGCTGAGGAGTGGTGGCTAGGATGTGATGTGAGGAATGGGAATGCTCATGTGCTTTTCATGGAGGTAGAAAGTGGTCCAGCGTTGTCAGCATCCGGTGACGGTGCAGATGGATGCTCCTTAGTGCCTCTCTTAGGGACATCCCTAGATAACGTGCTCAAGGAACACGGTAGGGTACAGGACTGTTCATTCCAGCATTGTTTGTAACGCTGAAGATGTGGGAGCAACTTAAACGTGGGATATTAGATGAATAAATTGTGTCATGTTCACTTAGTACACTGCACAGTAGACATTAGAGAATGAATGAGAGCTGTATGGATCAGTATGGATAGAACTTGAAAACATGTTGATTGAAAAGGGTATGCTCCAGAGCCAGTCCTGATGGCCTAATGGTTAAAGTTTGGCACGCTCTGCCTGGACAGCCCAGGTTCAGGTCCCAGGCACAGAACCACACCAGTCGTCTGTGAGTAGCCATGCTGTGGCTGTGGCTCATGTAGAAGAACTAGAAGGACTTACAACTAGAATATACAACTATGTACTGGGGCTCTGGGGATGGGGGCAAAAAAAAGAGGAAGATTGGCGACAGATGTTAGCTCAGGGTGAATATTTCCCTGCAGAAAAAAAAAAATTTCTTAAAAAAAAAAAAGGAAAAGGCTATGTCCCAGAATACTTATATTGTGGTACCATTTAGGTACATTTTCATGCCTATAAATCAATATTTTATATTATTTATGAGGACGTTAGTGTTAAAGGACTAGAAACATAGGCAAGACGGATGTACAGCAACTTCAGGAGAGTGGTTGCCTCTGAAGGGAGGAGAGGATGGGGTCGGGGGGGCACAGGGGGATTCCAGTCTACTCTACTCTATTTCCTACAGAAAATCTGAGGCAAAGGTGGCAAAGTGTTAAGATTTGTTAATTCTGGGCAGTGGGTTTGCATAATTAACTCTACTTTTCTGTATGCTTAAAATATTTCATTAAAAATATGTGCATATCTTTAAAAGGTCATAATTTTGGCCCTGTAGGTTCTTCTAAAAGTAGCCATTTTTACTGTTGCAATGACTTGGAGTTCAAGAAGATTTTCTGCACATGATTTGTACATTGAATCAGAAAAAGGACGTCTTGGAATTGGTGGGTTATCTTCGGTAATTCCTGATGGAGTGTTCAGTCTGTAGAGTAGAGTAATACGAGTCGGGGATGCTTTTTAGAAATTGCCAGATCAAGACCTTTATGTGTTATATAAATGCGAAAGTGGTCATTTACTGCTTTTTCCTCCCTTGTCCCAGGAGATTCACTTTGTCCCATCTGAAGTCCATATGGCTCTGTATGATGAAGATCTCATGAAAAATCCTTTCTATCTGGCTCTTCAGAAGTGGCGTCCTGACTTGTGCAGCAAGGTGGCCCAAATCCATGGCATTGTAAGTACATGGATCCCGAGGGTTGTCCTTCTCCTTTAGGCATGGACCGAGCGGTGCTGACGAGGCTGGAAGTATGGTGGACTTCAGAGCAGAATAAGTTCAGAGGGAGTCAGTGTCAGACTGTTCAGTGTAAGAAGCCTCAGACACGCTCTGTATGTGGATGAGCGGAGGGACCACCGTGAGCTGCTTCCTCCAGGAAGCCTCCTGGGACCGCCCTGGCCCAGGGTGTAATCCTTTCTCTGACCTCTCAGCCCTGTTGACACTGGTCTCACAGTATTCACCTCTGTTTCTTCTGTTTCCATGTTGACGGTGAGGGCTTCTCGAGGCAAAAATCATCTTCCTCCTTAGGGCCTCACGAGCCCTCGTCTGTGAGGTGGGTGCTCACTCCCGGAGAATAAGGGAACGTGGGAGCACATTTGTATGTTGCTTTCAAAGGCATTTCCTAAAGGGGAAGAGCTGTGGTGAAAGAACTTATGTAATAGAGGCCACAACCTCAAGAGCCCACAGGGGCAGCCGGGGAACAGGAATGAGAGAAGCATGTGAGAGAGACGGTGGCCTGGCGCTGGGTACCTGCTGCCTGGAGGGAGGGCAGGCCCCGCCTGGCAGGTCTTTCCAGGTCCCAGTGGGTAATGTTGGTAGGCATCTTACTTGCACAGCACCACAAGACACAGTGTGCTGGGTGCCTCTGTGCCGTCCGCCTCTGGCTTCTGCTTGAGGAGTCCTCTGTCTCCCTTTTGTGTCTTGTCCTCTTCTCACGCTGTGTCCCCGCTTCTCTTACCGAGTGGTGTGACTTTACTCAGCGAAGTCTGGTGGCCGAGGATTTGAGCCAAAGGAGAAGTCAGCTCATGTTGTTAGCTTCAGGTTCTCAGCTGCCTCTGGAAACTGGAACTGGCTTTCACCTCACCCAGTCCATCCCTCTGCCATCAGGAGCCTGGTTTCTTAAAGTCCCTTCCAATTTTTATGATTGGCTTTGTGATTCATATATTTTTCCCAGAATTTTTTTTTTTTTTGAGGAAGGTTAGCCTTGAGCTAACATCTGCTGCCAATCCTTTTCTTTTTGCTGAGGAAGCGCGGCCCTGAGCTAACATCCGTGCCCATCTTCCTCTACTTTATATGTGGGACAGGACGCCTACTACAGCATGGCTTGCCAAACGATGCCATGTCCGCACCTGGGATCTGAACCAGCGAACCCTGGGCCACCGAAGCAGAATGTGTGCAGCTAACCACTGCGCCACCGGGCTGGCCCCTCCCAGAATTTTTGTTTTACTTTGGATTTTAGAAGTCATAAAGTTCATTATGAAAAAATTAGAAAGTACAGCTGTTTCCAAAGAAGAAAATGAAAATCTCGTAAAGCTCACCAAAGACATTCATTGTCAGTGATTCACTTCACACGGTTACTAAATGTGACCCCAGGCAGGGCACTGTCTGATGCTGGGGATTCAGCAAAGAATATGAATATACATCTCCGTCTTTACCCTCACGGAGCTGACATTCTAGTGGGAGAGGTGATCGCACTCTGGGTGAATGTGTAATGTTAAGTGTCACAGAGAAAAAGAACAGGATGCACACGGTCATGTTAACTGGCGGGCCTGACCTGATTTGAGAAATATGTCCTTGCCATCTTTGTTTTGTGATGTTTTTTGAATACCACTTAGGTAGGAATGTGTTGTCATATGTCACCTTCTCTTGCTTTTTGAAAATGCCGCGCTGTGGAGTGAGTTCTGTCACTTGTCGGGGAGCTCCCTGGGGCCTGTCTGTCTTGCTCACCACTGTTGCCAGTCCTTTCCACGGCTCCTATCACCCAGTGGGTGCTTTTCCAGCTGCGAGTAGCAGAGTCCCACTCGAGCTCACGTTAGCGGAAGGGGAAGTTTGAGAAAGAACTGTGGCAGCGTGGTCACCTTCCTTTCGGGTACACTGAGGAATGGGAGGTTCTTCTTAAACTGTCCATCCCGAGCTCCCAGTGGTACCCTAGGCCCCTTACTCAGCCCCTGCTGAGATCTGCAGGAGCCACGAGGAGCTGCTTGGGCCCACATTCAGCAGCCCTGAATTTCTGGCCTTGCTCGGGCTTGTTCGGTGGACTCTGAATCAGCGAGGCCAACTTCTCTGCAGAAGTCAGCAGCGAGAAGGAGCTGGTTGTGCTGTCCTCTCAGCCCAGTCAGATGTCGCTGGCTGGCTCCTGCCCCCTGTTGGCCGTGTGACGGGAGCACTGCCTCATTCCTGTCTGATCCGTAGTAGTGTTGGTTGAATGATAGAGTATTCTAGTGCTTCTAGAAGAGCTCTTATCCTTTCTGCTACCTCTATGGGATCCTTGTGGCCTCAGCAGGTAGATGCCAAATTTCTTTCCATGGGCCTTGGGCGCTGGGCCACGTTTGGCCGCCCTTGAATCTGCCCTGGGGATGAGAGTCCTTTATTGGGCTCTAAAAATGTGAAATCACCACTTTTAAACATGTGTGTCCCCGAGAATTAACGGCCTCTCAGATCTCTGCCTGCACGCCAAGCTTGCGGGCTACGTTGTCCTCGCGTGACGGTGTGTGTGGCAGCTGAGGGTACAGCTTGACTGCTGCCCCACCTCCTCCTGAGTCTCCCGGCCTTCCCAAGCCCTCCTTTGATGGGGATGCCTCTGCGTCCGGCCAGGTGCCTCCAGCTGTCACCTGCTCTCTGACTGGCAGTGGAAGCTCGTTCCCCATGTTCCCCAGATTCCAATCCCAGAGGCCCGTGACGCCCACGCACTGCTTCTCATAGTCGCGCCTGTTCTTCCAACCATCTGGCTAATTAGGCACTGTGGCTTCTCAGAGCAGGCTGGGCAGGCCTGCTGCATCCCTGGGGCTCTTGTCCATGGGGCGTCGGGGGAAAGTCCTCCAGGTTTCCCAGGGGGAGATTAAATTTGGTCCTTTCATTGCGGTCCTTTAATTATGGGGTATGCAGGCTTTTGAGGGCTAGCCTGGGAATCTAGCAGCATGTCTTCCAAGTTCCAAAGAACTGACTTTCCAGTAAAATACCCGGACAGCCCCGCTAAGGGCATGGAGGGCCATATTCCAGTTCTCAGGATTCCTTCAGGACGGATCCATCCAACAAACATTCACTGAGCGTCTCCTGTGTGCCAGGCCCTGTGCTGGGCTCCAGGGTTACACGGATGAGTGGGGAACACGGCATGCCTTCAGGGAACTCCAGAAACAGGCTGTTTGCAGGACAGAGGAATGCGTGTGAGGACAGAAGTCATCACAGGCTCCGGAGGAATGCCTAACCCAGCCTAGGGAGGAGTCAGGAGGGCACCCTGGAGTAGGTGGCACGGATGCTGATTCCTGCTTTTATTCTACTGTCTTGTCTTTAATTACCGTTATTTTAAAAATTCTTCACAAAAGGGCTAGAATAAAAAGTTTTATTGTTAAGCTTTGAAATAAGTAGGTCCCCACCTTAGGGTCTACTTGTTAATTGTAAACTATGTGTATCCCACATAGGCTGTTGAAACTTCATGATGTCTACTCCAGACCTTGTCTGAAGCGCTCTCTTGAAGCCCCTGGTCACGTGACCCCAGCCCCCAGGGCAGCTTCAGAGCTGCTCTGCCCCCTCCGCCTGTCCCGCCTCCTCCTCTGCCCGAGCAGGACTCTGGTGGAGACGGATGGAGCCGGAGAGAGCCAGCCTCTGGCTTCTGCTTGCGGTGAAATGCTCTGGCCAGCATGGCCTGCCTGAAAACTGGGGGTCCTTGAAGTTGGAGGGCTCCCTCTCCGCTCAGCGAATCTTGACCGTGCACCTCCTGTATGCTGAGTGATGTGCTCGGTAATGGGGATGCAGTGCAGCAGGAGCTGGTCTTGCTTTGTTCGAGTTAGGGAGGTGGAGAAGGAGCATGCTTCCAGGTAAACAATGCAATCACAGTTGGGGTGGAGGTCTCCGAAGTTCCCTTCCTCATGTGGGGCTGTGTGACTCCTCCATCCATAAAGCGGCAGTGGGGCCATCTCATGGCCTCTCTGAGTTTGGGCATTAGACGTCCCCTAGGTCCGTTCGTGCCAGTCCCTTGCCTATGGCCACTCTCAGGTGGCAGCACCCTCTTTCTCTCTGTGCTCCCTGCTGCCGTGAGTCCTCCTGGGAGCCCTGACGCTCGTACCTGAGGGCCTTCATTTTCCTTCTTTATTTTAAGTTTTGCTTTTATTAAAATTTTAAAATTATTATGTTTAATTTCAAACATAAAAAAGTAGGAATAGTATAATGAGCCCCATGCACCCATCACCCAGCTTCAACTGTGCTCAGTTCAATGGCCAGTCACGTCTCATTTCTACCCCTTCCTGCCCTCCATCCTCAGCCACTGGATTATTTTGAAACAAATCCCAGAAATTTATATAAGGTTGTCATACGATTTCATCTCTAAATATTTAGGAGTGGGTTTTTTCTGTTTTTTTTTAACTGAGGAAGATTCCCCCTGAGCTAACGTCTGTGCTGACCTTCCTCTGTTTTGCATGTGGGCAGCTGCCACAGCATGGCTGACGAGTGGTATAAGGAGTGTATTTTTAAACGATAAGGACTCTCTTAAAAAATGTAACAACAATCTCATTATCACAGCTAAAAAATTCCTCAATAATTCTTCAGTTTTGTCAAATATCTAGTCACTGTTCCAATTTCCCGAGTCATCTGATAATTTATTTGTTGGTTTGTTTCACAGTTGGTTTGTTCAAATAGGGTCCAGAGGAGATCCACACAGTGTACTGGGTTGAGAAGTCTTTTAAGTCTCTTTTCCTCCCCACTTTACTGAGCTGCACTGTGGCTCATGGCCTGCCTGTGCCGAGTGTGGGGACTTTGTCAGCCTCGACGTGTGTGAACCTGTGAGACCATCCCCGCAGCCTTAGGTTTCCTTTGGCTCTGTCTCCCCTTCTGCGTTTTCTTCCTTTCCTATCCGTGTCATTGATCCCGGTGCTCCTGCCTTCGGGCTTCTGCCAGGTGCAGCCCTGTGGTGTTTCGCATGGTCCCCTGTGGTGTTTCCTGAGATCAGGAGTCGAGTCCAGATCTTGGCCGGATCCAGTCTTGATTGGGGAGGAGCAAGGCCGCTTCACAGCCAGGCTTGTGTTCTCCCAGCCGCAGGGCCTCCCTTCCCTGTGGTAAGGACTTGGCTTGTCCCTCCGTGGGGAGAGAGGCCGTGCAGCTCTTTCTGCCCTGCCTGAGGAAGCTCATGCCAGCTGCTGCTCTCGAAGGCCCAGAGTTTCACGCAGTCTTTGCAGAGGAACTCCAGCGGGCGTGGGGCTGTGCTTCCACCATGGCTCCAGGAGGCAGCAGGACGGCGCAGTGGTCAGGAAGGTGGCAGGAGTTCACTGGCTGTGTGACCCTGGACAAGTTACTTCACTCCCTTGAGCCTCGGTTTCCTTGTCTGTATGGTGGGGACAGTGTAGAAGCCATTTGCTTTGTGCTGGGCTGCTTAGGAGATGGGGCTCTGAGGGACTTGGCCGCCGTGGTCATCTTCCTGCCAGGTGCGCTCGAGTCTGGGAGATTCCTCTTAGACATGAGTCCCTGAACCGAGCGCGGGTCCGCACGTGGTTGCCAGGGCAGAAGGTGGCATGAGAGTCCGTCTCCCACCACCACTGCGTTGAGCTGGGAAGCTGGTGCCCGGTCAGCGTGGCGGCCATGTCTGGACCAAAATGCATGTTTCAGATGGAGCCTGCTCCAGTGAGAGAGGCTGGCACCTGAGAGATCCTGGTGAGGGTGGCAGCCTGCAGTAGGAGACTTGTTCCTGTGGCTGGTATTACAGACAGTGATCACAGGTAGCCTAAAACAACAACAGGAAAATGTGAGGAGGAAACTGTCTTCAAAGTGCAGGGTTGTCATTCAGGTGGTGGGGTTACGTGTGACTTTTTAGTTTTACTTCTCCGTACTTTCCAAACTATTCCTGTGTCATCTGGAATCGTTCCTGAGCCCTTGAGAATAGACCGGGGCCCCTGGGGTTAGTGGCGGGGGCCCAGCAGGTGTGGGAACGAGCCCGCCCCTCTGCAGCTCTGAGACGGAGGAGGCCATGTGCCACCTCGCTCTGCCAGGGTGGAGACCGGCGGCTTCCATCACAACCACGACAGATTAACTCAGTTGGCCCCAGCTGCTGCCATTGTGGTGAGTGACCCCAGGCATTCTCTCTGCTGGCGGGTCCCCACAGCAGTTCCAGCTGGGGCGTCTTTGGATACATCCTGTTGTGGACGATACATCTCTCTAGCATTCACCCCACTTCTTTTTCTCCAGGTGTTGGTACCCTGCAAAGGAAGCCTGTCCAGCAGTGTTCAGTCTGCGTGTCAGTTCGAGTCCTATGTTCTGAGACCAGTGGAAGAGCACTTCCAGACCTTAAATGGAAAGGTATTCCTTTCTCTGGGGGTCGCCCAGGGTCACTCCCTCCGAGGATGGGGGCGGGGAGAGAATCGGCTTCTGAGCCTCGCCTGTCTGTGTTCAGTGATGGCTTTGACAGTCAGCAGCCCTGTGGGAGGGGCTGGAGGGCCCCTGGGTCTGAGGAGAGAGGAGATGGAGGTGGTGAGCAGGGCCCTGGCTGTGGCCTCGGAGGGTGCGGAGTGGCTGGGCCCCCTCCCCAGCCACGGGCTTCTGCGGGAGCGGGGTGTCGCACAGCAGGTCCTCACCGAGGCCTGTCGGGGTGGGCTGGTTCATCCCAGTGCCCTTGGGAGCTCGCCGGTTTCTTGGCCACACAGTGGACATCAGGGATGAATCTTTTGTTTTTTAAAAACTTTTTGCTTTGAAATAATCTCAAACCTGCAGAAAGTTTCAGTAAAGGACAGAGAACTCTCGTATACCATCCCCGTGGATTGGTCAGCTGTTAGCATTTTGGCCATGTTCGTCTTCTCTTTCTCTCTGAGGGAGAGTATCCACATACGCATGCATGTGCACACGCACACGTTATTATGACTTTCTCTGAACATTTTTCAGAAGGAATAAGACTAAGTTGCAGATAGCATGTCCCTTTACTCCAAAACAGTGTGTATTTCCTACGTGACTGCAGCACGGTGATCACACTCAGAAAATTTTGCAATGATAGAATGCTGTTCTCCGACATACTGTCCTTAGACAAATTATGCTCATTATACTAATGACATCCTTTGATAGCAAAGAACACATTTTTTCTTTTTAGACCCAGAATCATGCAGCGCCTTCAGGTGCTGGTCTTTCTAGCTTCCCTCAGTCTGGAGCAGTCCTCGGTGTGTCTGGTCTTCTGTGACACTGACGTCTTTGCTTTGCCCTGTTGCCTCCCCCTCAGAGTGGGGTCTCAGTTCCCTCGTGGTGCACCGTAGGCGTGCGTTTTGGGCAGGAAGGCCTCGGAAGGGTGTTTTACTTTCTCGGTGCCTCGGGTCAGGAGGCACACAGTGTGCGTCTGTGTCATCGTCGATGTCAGCTTTGGGCTTGCATTTTCTCATCATTTGAGTGGAAGCAGATGGGTTCTGAGAGCGGGAGGTCCCCTTCCCAGTCGGGACTGGCCGTGGTCCCCAGCCCACCCCAGTCAGGGGAGGGGCCATGCTGCCTTCTCCTGGGGTGGGTGCCGCACTTGGCCCCTCTGACCTAGCCCCTGGGGCTTGTGGGCACTGAGGCACCGTGGAGGGGCAGGGCATGGGGTTGCCAGGCCACCAGCTGGGGGGCAGCAGCCCCGTGGCTCACGAGGCGTGACCTGATTTTCCTGCCAGGGAACTGCTCACCACAGGTGCCCATCACTTGTTAGTTTATGCGTTCTTTCGGGGTCCCCACATGCACAAAGAGAGCAGAGGGGTCAGGCTTACCATGCTGGCCTGCCCTGGGCCCCGCGGCGCGGAGCTCGCCTCGGGGAGCAGAGCCGCCCCGCCTTCTCCTTCCCCGGGAGGTACGGGTGTTCTTCTCTAAGGAGCAGCTTGATGCCTTTCTGCTGCCACTTTTCAGAAGGATCAGGGTGCTGTGTAGCCACAGCTACGGGGTGAGCAGAGACGAAAGAAAGCATTTTAGTCTCAAAAAAGCAACAGGGAGTGTGCCTGTCCCCGCAGACCACGCTGGAGCTGCGGTGGCCACTCGGGCGACATGCCGGTCGGGAGCCAGGCTGAGGGGTCAGCGGTCACCAGCGGCCGCTGGTGCAGTGATGCTCTCTTGTTCCAGGATGTCTTTATACAAGGAAACAGGATTAAATTAGGAGCTGGTTTCGCCTGTCTTCTCTCAGTGCCCATTCTCTTTGAAGAAACTTTCTACAATGAAAAAGAAGAAAGTTTCAGCATACTGTGTATAGCTCATCCTTTGGAAAAGAGAGAGAGCTCAGGTATTCTGGGAGAAAACCCCTTTCTCCTGTTTTGGAGAAATGTGTTTGTTGAACTTCCTCCTGACATAGCTGTTATAAACATCCCATAAAATATTTAAGAACCCACTAGAATCCTGTGTAACTGTTTACAATAATTCCTCATAGAACTTAAAAAGTCACCTTTATGTTAGCTCAGGGCGAATCTTTCCCAGCAAAAAAAAAAAAAAATAGAATGGGGGGGTTTTAAAAAGCAGAAAAGAAAAAGAGAAGTTGTCTTGAGCTAAGGAGATGTGGATTGGGGCTGCTGCGTATGGTTGCACAGGTTGGGTATTACACAATTCCAGGAGGCATCATTCACATAGACCTCAATGTACATGTCGCCCCGTGGACTTGTGCGAAGTGGCAGCCCTGGCTCTGTCTCTGAGCCTCAGCTTTAGGGCTAGCTCTTACAGCAGGAGTACCCACTCAGCCCCACTGTTGTGCCTCTCTGAGATCTCATTATTTTTAATGAATAATAATTCTTCACTTGTTCCAGGAAATTGATATAACAATCGATGTGCCAAATGCACTCTGAGGCTCTTATTGTCCACAATCAAGGCTTCTTCACCAGAGCCTCATGAGTCATACCAAAGGTCCCAAATAGTCCAGGTTTGTCCTAGGAAAGGGCTTCAAGAGGACTCGGCTCTCTGGGCCCTGGGTTGTCCTGTAAGTGGGCTGCTCCTGGGCAATATCTTGAAATCAGGTCATCCCTGTCCTCCCCTGGAAGATGGGGCCCCAGACCCTAGGGGAGCAGGGCAAAGCATGTGGCATTTCCCCCGTTAGGAAACAGTGAAGGCATTAGCCGGCCTGACCCTCTGTCTCTTTTTCAGAGGAGCCTTCAACACCCTCAGATTCCTTCTCTCTGAAAACCATCGAAGATGTGAGAGAGTTTTTGGGAAGACACTCGGAGAGATTTGACAGGAACATCACCTCTTTCCAGCGAACATTCAGGGAGTGTGAAAGGAAGAGCCTCCGTCATCACATAGTCAGTAGCTGTGTCCTGCTTTGCCAGGCGTGCCCTTCTCAGGCCCATTCACAGCTCTGGGATCCCTCAGTTGACTCTGAAACTTTGCTGCCTCCACTGTTGAAAGTTTTGTTTGAATATTTCTTTTAACTCTAAAAGTAGTGCCAGCCACTGTAGAAAACTTGAAAATCATGCAGAAGTGTAAAAATGAATATTGCTGTGATCTATGTTAACCCCACGGGGAATTTTTTACTACTCTTAATGCATATACACCTAAAAAAAAGTTGAGAAAAATCACATAATTGTCACTGGGAAGTACCTCGTGTGAATGCTCTCCTCGCTCCGGCTGCCTTACAGGTTCTGGGTTGGGGGTGGCGGCCGCGGGTGACAAGAGTGACCCGTCTCTCTGCTCTGTTGTGCAGGACTCGGTGAACGCTCTCTACACCAAATGCCTCCAGCAGCTGCTGAGGGACTCCCACCTGGTGAGCTGCAGGGCTTTCGAAAGAGAGGGTGGCGGTTTGCCGTGTGCAAATCTCAGCTCTTTAACAGTACTTTCTGTGTCCTCCAGAAAGTGCTCGCCAAGCAGGAGGCCCAGATGACGCTGATGAAGCAAGCGGTGGAGGTAGGCGGCCAGGGCGGCGCGGGGAGAGAAGGCGGCCGGGCTGGGGGTCTCCTTGTCAGCCCCACCCTGAGCTGGGCCCGTTGATTCCACAGGTGTACGTCCAGCACGATATTTATGATCTGATCTTTAAATACGTCGGGACCATGGAGGCCAGCGAGGTAGGTTCTAAATCATCATCATCATCCAGGGGGAAGCCTTGTTCTATTCTGAGCTTTTGAAGAAATTTGAAGCTTCATTAAAATCTCTTGTTAGGATGCTGCCTTTAACAAAATCACGAGAAGCCTTCAAGACCTTCAGCAGAAAGATATTGGTGTGAAGCCTGAGTTCAGGTGAGGGTTTGAGCTGTGGCAGCTCAGGGTCCTGAGGCTGGGGCGCCGTCTCTGCTGGAAGCAGCAGTGGCAGCACGCTGGGTTGACTTGGTTCTTACTGAGGACCCGAGATAAAGGGCTGAATTGGCAGCTGACTGTAGGCGTCACCTCCTCCGCCTGTCTGCCAGCATGCCGGCTGCGTGGGAGCGAAAGGGGGTGAGGTTTTGTAGGACTGGTCTCCAGGTGGGCACGTGATCGCCCAGGTGGGTCCTGCATGCAGACATCTCTCCTCACCTGCCCGTCTGAGGGAACCCTGCCATGGAGGCACCTCCTTTGAATTACTTTAAGTTTCACGAGGATACGAAAATATCTAAAGGGTTTATGTTTCAACTTTTTTTTCCTCTCTTGGGCCGTTTTACTCTGGGACTGAGGATGTTTGATTTTTTTCTAGTTTTCTGGGGCAGCCATGTCACCTGGCAGCCTGAATGGGACATTTAGAGCAGCAGTGTTTTGCCACTGACTTGAGTCAGATTCCTTCTGAGTTTCTGTTTTTGTTTTTCATTACCTGTGGTTTGTAAATCTGAGGTTTCGTGTTAGATCAAGGAAGAAGGGCCCTCACACTGGGGTCTTGTCACTTTCCCACTGATTTTACAGCTTCAACATACCTCGTGCAAAGAGGGAGCTGGCTCAGCTGAACAAGTGCACCTCCCCACAACAGAAGCTGGTTTGTTTGCGAAAGGTCGTGCAGCTCATTACGCAGTCTCCTAGTCACAGAGGTTTGTGCTCGGGGAAGGGGCCTGGCAATGGGGTCGATGCATACGGCCAGATGCAAAAGTCTGTTAAGGAGCAGTGCTGTCTTAAAGGATCATACAGATGGGCTGGCGTGCAGCCAAGCATCAGGTGTGAGCCCCCGGAGTCTGTGCTGATGAGTGGCTGCCTAGTAATGGGGGGTGGGAGACGGGGGTTAGGTAAGACTAGGGTAAGAAAATGGTGGCAGAGAAGCAGCTACCTCAAAAATGAGCCAAGCTGGTGATAGGTACATGGCAGTTCAACTGTTTGTTAGACTGTTCTCCTAATTTTGTGTATGTTTAAGTTTTTCCGTTATAAAAAGTGAAACAAAACAAAATAAGCTAAGAAAAAGTAATGAGGAGGCCGATGTATGTGTGCAGATAGAGGATGGTCCTCAAAGCGTATTAAATGAAATAAACAGAAGTGTATTTGGTACACTTTCAGCAGCATCACAGAAAGAGGGGGAGGGCTGTGCATCCACATACATGGTGGTGAGTTTGGAGACTGTCTCTGGAAAGGTGCAGGAAGCGGCAGCAGTGGCCTCTGGGAAGGAAGACCTGGTGGCAGGGCTGGGAAGGATGCACATGGTTCACTCTTTTGTACTGTTTGAATTTCTAAACGTGCGCATGGATTACTTAAACAGAATTTCAAAATGAAAACAATAAAGTCAAGCTGCACGTCAGCATTAGTCTCCGTAGTGTATAAAATGGAAATGATCTCAGGAGGAGAGAAGCTCTTGGAGGTGGCTGTTGGGCACCCCTTTGCTTGTGTCCACTGTCACTGACCTCCCTGAGCTCTCAGCCGTCCCGCAAGGGGCCAAGGGCTGGTCTGCTTGGAACTTCCTTCTTTTGCACATGTTCTGAGGATGCTAGGCATTCGTATTCTCCTTGAATCTGACATCTATTCAGGACGCTGCAAAGGAAATTGCGCAATTGAATTTCTCCCTGATGTGTAGTCTTACTGGGCTGTGGTTTTGTGGGTTGGATGGTGGTGGGGAGTTGATACGCTTGCTGGTCCGTCCTCGTCTCCTGATGGCTTTGAACATGTCTCCCCTGCAGTTAACTTGGAGACCATGTGTGCTGATGACCTGCTGTCAGTCCTGTTATACCTGCTTGTGAAAACAGAGATCCCTAATTGGTAATCCTCTTTTGTTAAAATACTTTTTCAAAATGGCAGCACAGTGCTCTGGTGGTTTTAGTGTAACTCCAGGAAACTGAGCGTCTCTTATGAGTCACTTGCTCATCAGAGCAACTGTTCTTGTAATTGCCTGCTCAGCCTTCATTCCCCAGGGGGTTGGCTATCATTCCATTTATAGATGGGGAGACTGAGGCCCAAATTGCTGATATTTCTCGTTCTGAGACACACAGCTAGTCAGTGACTGAGCAGGAAGCTGAGTCCAGTTCTGTCTGGATCCAAAGCCCTTCCCTTCCCACAGGAACCCACAGTTCACTTTACGATAATCAGCTTTCTAAAAACTACCTTATTCCAGGAAAGTAACAAGTAGTTTTACTTAGTTTCCTAATTGCACACACTCTGTAAATAGAGAGTGAGGGGGTAGCAGTCAGTGCTCCTGGAGCTGACCGACTCCAGTCACCCAAGCCACTAGCATTGTTTCTGCAGAAGTGTTCATTTAGTAGACAACAATAAAGCTTCTTCCTCTTTTTTTTTGGTTAGGATGGCAAATTTGAGTTATATCAAAAACTTCAGATTTTGCAGCTCAGCAAAAGATGAATTGGGATACTGCCTGACCTCAGTTGAGGCTGCAGTCGAATACATTCGGCAAGGAAACCTCTCTGCTAAACCGCCCGTAAGCTCTCCTTCCTGCCTTGGGCTGTCTTTGGGGGTGTCCTGACGGGTTTGATAGGGTTCTGAGGTTGGAGTGGTGGGATTCTTAAATGGTCTCCCAAGAATGAGCCTCGGCCGTTTGAGGGCTGTGAGGCTTGACAACCTCTGAGCGGACTGAACACCCAGCACTCAACTAGTTGTAGAAGTTGGCGGGTTCTGATCGGGACTCATGTGTTCGTGTCCTGCTTCCTCGGTGCTCGTTATCCTCAGAAGCACGAGGGCAGAAGGGGAGCTAGAAATGGTGAATTTGGATATCTAGGCAAGAAACGAGATTATTAATGTATGGAATTTTAGGACTCAGAACCTTAGTATTATTCTCTTGGTTGGTGAGCTTTGGCTGGGGGAGGCAATTATATTTCTATGTGAATTGTGAGAATCTTAAACCACCATTGCCTTGCTGGCCTATTTCACTATATACCAACCAGCAAGGCATGATGGTGCTCACAGACATCACAAAGTTGAAATTAGTAAAATGAAGAGGTTTCTGTATTACAAACCAAGAGTCTTGAGGATTCAACATTCTCTTGATCTTAATTTTCTACTGATGTTAGAATCTCCCAAAGTAATGGTAAGTTAAACCATCTGGGCAAGAACATGGGCCTGTCCCTGAATTCATTCATCCTTAACGTGTTTATGTATTTCCCAGTCTTTTCTTAGCAATGTATGCTTTATGTAATTGAAATTATGTTGTAAAGAGTATTGTATACTCTGTTTTCCCCAGAAGAATAGTTTTATGTTTTCTGATGAGAAGACTGTTATTTGCTTATAAACAATATTTGCAATATATAAAGTTGCAGTGAAGACAACGAAAGCCTCTCATAAACTCATTAGCTGGAGATGACTTTCATTAACATTTTGGAATATGTCTTTTTTCTGTGCCTCTGCAGTTTTATTTTTGACTAAACTCTGAGAACCTGCCTCACTTGTTGGCATCTAGCCTGACAGTATCGTGCTCACTGAAGAATTTAGTTCTGCTCTGGTCTGGGGTCTGATTTGATCTCCTGTGCACAAGCGGGTGAAATTAGGGGCTGTCCATCTCATCTGAACTCTAGCTGCCTGTGACTCTTGAGGAAACTTTTCTGATTTAGACGGAAATCACTGACGTTCTGGAATGTACACGTGCGTGCACCTGTCCCTCTACATGCACGTATGTCTGCAGAAGCAGAGTTGCTGCTCACTCCCTAGTTGGGGAGTAAGATTTCCTAGTTTGGATTGTCACCTGTGAGGTTCTAGGAACATGTGTTGTTCCCGTGGTGCCTGGACTGGTCCCCTTCGGGTTCTTTCCTCTGATCGGTCTGAGACTTTGCTCCCCTACTGGCTCCACCACCCTGCAGAGGAATCGCCTGGTGCTTCTTGATGGGATCAGGGTGCTACTTGTCACCTGGAGAGAGGTGCTCGCCTCCTGAGGGTGCTCTGTCCTCTTGCTGCCCCGAGACTTTTACCACGGCCATCCTGCTTGCTTACTTTCTGTGGCATGGAGGCAGTAAGGCCAGCAATTGAAGGCCTTTGGCTGATGTGTAGGGAGGTGGCTGACCAAACAGTATCAGTCGGCTTCCCACCCCCACTTTTACTTCCGAAAATATTCCAAGTGGGATTCGGGGAGTGTTTGAGGGGCTTCCCTTCTGAAGCCGGCAGGGGACCCTGGGAGAGTCTGCCCCTCCTGGCTCCAGCTTTGCCGGCTCCTGGTCTTTCTCACTCACTGGGTCTCTGATGAGGCCTGTTGCCTCTTTCCCAGGTGGGTCTGAGCTCATGTGCTGTCTCTTCTGGTAGCTCACTCTTCCCCGAAGACTCAGGCCTGAACACTTGCCTCTCTTCGTCACTGCCCTGCAAATAGTCACCCGGCCTTGAGGACAGAGCCCCAAGTGCCCCTAAATGATCACTATGTCTTTGACGTTTCTCGGACCTTACAAAGCAGGTTGTTGGAACATTATATGGCGTAGAGTGGCTGGGAGCAGAAGTGGCTCTGATTCTGGGAGTTGGTGCTTGTTCGCCAAGTTCACCCTCTTAGGGCAGCTGGTGGGAGGGGCTCTGCTGACAGCGGACCCCGGAAACGGTCCCCCCCGAGGTGCTGTGGGCTCTCCCTTTAGCTGGACCTCTCAGTCAGAACTTAGAGGCTGTAAGCAGAGCCTGATCCCACTGTTTGTCAGGGTTTGGTGAGTTCTTCCAGAAGCAGCTGGCTGGAAAAGAGCCTCTTTACCTCCCACCAAGCCTCTCTTTGAGGAGGTTAATTTGTCATTAGACACTTGAATGGCACGTGCTCAAGTGAGCATTGAAGTGTCTTACTAGAAATTACCTCATAAAGGGAGGATGCATTTTTAGTTTTTTGTATGTGGGTGAACATTATCTGTAATATGAAGACCTGAATGTATTAGTTGGGGTGGACCGCAGTATCTTATTGGCCTTTGGGCCAGTGGTCATGTTGTCTGCTGTTTAACAAGGATTCCATGAAGCAAGACCCGGCACTCTCCTGCTGGCTGACACAGGGAGGTGCAGGCCAGCCTGTCAGGCGGTTTTCCTCTCTGGAGGCCCAGCTCAAATGGCAGGGGCCAGGGCTGTGCAGGCTTCATGACAGAGGTTTGAGAGGAGGAGGCCGGGATGGTGCTGGTTTCCATCTGGAGGAGGATGGTGTGAGCGTGTTACGTTCCACACTTAGAGGTGACACCCTCCCTCACACACACACACACACACGCACACACAGCCCGTGTGCTACCACTCTCCGCGGGCCCCACTGGAAGCCCTGCTCCCAGCCTGATGCGCGCCAGCTCTCTGGTTCAGTGAGGGGACGAGGCCCCGCTGACTCTGTTCTGAGGGAAACGGCCGAGATTGTTCCTGGGTCGTCTGTTCTCAAGGGTCTGCGCTGGCATCTCGTGATGGTGATTAAACAGCTTGTTGGGCTTTTCCTGCAGGAGGCTGAGGGGTTTGGTGACAGACTGTTCCTTAAGCAGAGAATGAGCCTGCTGTCTCAGATGACTTCCACTCCCACTGACTGCCTGTTTAAGGTAAGACACCACGCAGTCCTGTGGGCACAGAGGTGTGACAAGCCCTCATCTCTCCACGTGCCTGCAGCCGCGGCAGCCGCAGGGCGCTCTGCGTGGTCAAACACTGCCGTGTGTTTGTGCTCTGTCGGAGCGGGCGGCGGGAGTGCTGAGGCTGACGGCCGGGGTCAGCACATCGGCCTGTCTCCCCCAGTCTGTGCTGCGCTGGAGCCACGCTGGACGGCATTCGGAGGGTGCAGGCTGTCCACCTGTTCTTCAGGGCTGGCTCAAGGGCACCTCACTGGTAGCCCTGGCAGAGCTGATGCGGCTCCTGGGCTCCTGGAGCCCGTGTCACAAATGTTTGTGAGCCCCAGGCTCGGGGCTCAGCGCCGGTGGTGGTTTGCTCACATGGCATGTGCAGGCAGCTCCCTGCTCAGACCTGACCGACCGCTGGGGGCTAGCAAGGGGCTCTAGGCAGTCAGCGAGAGCTGGGTGAGGACCTACCTCCTAGGGGAGCCTGCTGATGCTTCCAGGCTACCTGGAGCCAGAGTGGGTTCCATGGAGGACCTGGAGAGCCCCCTGGGGCCACGTGCTCTCCAGAATATCTCACTTCCTGAGGGGAGCACGTCCAGGAATCACGGGGTGAGCCCTGTGGGTTGGTTTGTCCGTGAGGTCTCCTGCTAATTGCAGCTGTTCCTTTCCCCCCAGCTGAGGCTCCCTTAGAGCACAGAGGACGGGACCAAGGCTCGTCCTAGTGAGCGTCCACATCCACACTGAGGTTCGGGATGCATTGCCCCTCGACTCCTGTTGCTTTGGAAATTTTGTGATGATGTTTTTTTAATTATGGGAATTTTCTATTATTTACAAAAATAGAAGAGCGTAGTAGAATGAGCAAACCCCTACGTAGCCATCTCCCAGTCTTGTTTCCTCTTTCCCCACCACTCCCCCATCCGCCCAGATTATTTTGAAACAAATCCCAGAGAGCAAGTCATTTCATCCCTCCATACACAGACACGTGTTTCTCTAAGGACATCAAAAACTTCATGCCTTAAAAAGCAAATAATTCCTTGATGTCAGTAATGTTTTTGATGTCACTTCTTAGCACATTGCATCGGGTAACCAGAAGGAAGTGGAAAGACTTTTGAGCCAAGAAGACCAAGACAAAGATGCTGTCCAAAAGATGTGTCACCCTCTGTGCTTCTGTGACGACTGCGAGCAGCTGGTCTCCGGGTACGCGGGTCCTCGCAGAGGCTCAGCGTGCCAGGAAGCGCAGACACGGGGCCCAGGCGGGACTTGCCCACTTATCTGCCATGTGGCTTTAAATGAGGAACTTATCCTCGCTGCTTCCTCTGCTGTAAAGTGGAGACAGTACCCTCTGCCTGTTTGGAGAATCAGATGGAACAAAGGTCCTAAAAATACTTGGCACCACTGGGCTGGATTCCAGCTGGGTCGGCAGACCACCTGCCCAGCCTCGGAAAGTCCTTTTAGGATGGGAGGAGTGTCACCTTCTCCCAGCAGCCTTTTGGTTTCCCCTTACCCTTGTCAGGCTACTTTGAGGTGGGATGAGGGGAGGGACCCTGGAATTAGATGCCTCTCTGCAGGAGACCAAGCTGAAGAGAGCTTGGATCACACCCTGAGCTCTGTCTTCCAGTCCCAGGACCCATGGCCATCCTGGTCGGGAAGAGGCTTTGCCATGTCGTTCCTAGGGTGCATTTTTCTGTATCTTTTTTCTCTCCTAGGAGGCTGAATGATCCCTCAGTTGTCACTCCATTCTCCAGAGATGACAGGGGTCATACACCGCTCCATGTGGCTGCCCTCTGTGGTATGTAGTCTTGGATTGGCCTCTGTGGGCTCTCAAGGCAAAGGGAGGGAGCCAAGGGTAGCCCAGCCATGGCCTGGCTGGCCAGGGGCTGTGGATTGGGGTGGTGGAAGGGGCTGCGTCATGGGTCCACCCCCCGAGGGCCTTTGTGTGCTGCGCCTGGGCTGAAAGCGCCTGTCTGTATTCTCACTATGTGGATGTCTGACACTACCTGTGGGCTGGTGGTCCAGCAAGGGACAGCTTGAATCCAAGCTATCAGCATGGTCTGAGAATTAGGGTTCTTATGGTCCTGCTTTTAAAAAATTAATTTTACTGTTTTGTAAAGTACACATTCCAAGTGGGAAACACAGACCTCTCCAGTATCACCTGCCATCTTATATCCCAGAGATGGTTTGGATTTGTGAGTGTCTTGGATTTTGGCATGCTTGTGTGTACATGTTTATAAAATATATGAGATTATTAGGATCATGCTGTTGTGCACTGTGCTTTTTTCACTTGGCAACATATAAGAACATCTCGTCTTGTGAGTATTTTTAATAGTTGTGTAATATTCCATCCTATGACTTGAGGAACCGTGGAATCTTCTGTGGGCATCTAAGACTCTTTTCCACTAACTTCTCTTGCCTAGAGGTGGACTGGAGCCGAGTCCCCTCCAAGGGCCACTCCAAAGTGTCCTGAACCTGCAGAGTCTGACTTGATGTCAGTCTGGTTCCTCTCAGGCAGAAAAATACTTCTGGCATAGAGGGACTAAGAGGGTAAAATAATGTGGCTTCACATTTGGGGTTTGGAGAGCCTCTTCTCTTGCCTTCTCCATGGCGACGTCCTTCTGTTCTGCAGGGCAGGCGGCCCTCATCGACCTCCTGGTTTCCAAAGGCGCTGTGGTGAATGCCACGGACTACCACGGGGCCACTCCGCTTCATCTCGCCTGCCAGAAGGGCTATCAGAGCGTGACGGTGAGCAGGAGTGGCCCCGGCAGGGGCCCGTGTGCGTGCAGGTGCTCTCGGGCTGGGCAGAGCCGGGCTCTGCGCTCCTCTGTTCCACACGCACTCTGCTGCGGCTGCACAGGATGGGCCGCGAGTCTGGGGCACCTCCCCGTGGGTCTGCAGGACAGAGCTGGGAGGTGTGGATTTGAAACGATGACGGGGGAAGAAGGGTGGGGCTGTAGACCTGTGATCTCTGCGCGTGTGTCAGGGAGGGTGAGAGTGACTGTAGCGTAGGTGAATGAGATCCAAACGGAAACAAGTGGCCTCCCCTGGGGCACCCTGGCCGCCATTCCTGAGGAGGGGCGTGTCTGCGCTGGGTGGGTGCTCACACGCCTTCTCCTCTCCTCGCAGCTGCTGCTGTTGCACTACAAAGCCAGCCCCGAGGTGCAGGACAACAACGGCTGCACCGCTCTGCACCTGGCCTGCACCTACGGCCACGAAGACGTAAGTGGCGCTCCTCGTCTGGAAGACGCTGTCTTCACCCTTTCTCGTGACACTCATTAGTTTAATGTAGTGTTCTGTGTTGATAATTATTGGAACATATGGTGTGTAATTTTTTTAATTAAAAATATTTAACATTTGGGGCCAGCCCAGTGGTGCCATGGTTAAGTTTGCACATTCTGCTTTGGTGGCCTGGGGTTCGCTGGTTCGGATCCTGGGTGTGGACCTACACATTGTGTGTCAAGTCATGCTGTGGCAGGTGTCCCACATATAAAGTAGAGGAAGATGGGCACAGATGTTAGCTCAGGCACAGTCTTCCTCAGCAAAAAAGGAGGATTGGCAGCAGATGTTAGCTCAGGGCTAATCTTCCTCAAAAAAAAAAAAAATTTTAAATTTGTTACAGATGCTATGTTGAAATAACAGAAATCTAAAACTTAAATTGCCCATTATCTTATCCTGAAATTAAATCATTTTCATTTATCCCTGCTTCCATCTGGTTCTTACCTTTGTTCATATTCAATTTTTATAGTAATATCAAGGAGTCTTGTAATTTCCATCTTCACTTAATATTTACCTGTGTGTGTGTGTTATTTTTTGCTAACTCCTCTCTCCTCCCCTCTCTCCATAGTGACATCCAGGTGAACTTATACGTATGCTTGAGGCTCGGTTAGTGGTTGGTGTGCAAAAACGGGACCACACCCTGCACATGTTTATGCAGCTTGCCTTCCTAACTTAACAGTACATCATGGAAATCCTCTAGGCCGATAAATGTAGATCTAGCCCATTCTATAGTCGCTACACAGCAATCACTTATTATGTGTGTTGTGTTAGTGTCCCCAAGAGCACCCCAGGTTCAACGATTCACTAGGAGGACTCATGGGGCTCCGCATGTAGTTGTCCTCTGTCTCTGATTTGTTCCACGGAAGGACACAAGGCAAAATCAGCAGAGGGAAGGTGGGGGTGAGGTCCGGAAGAAACCAGGCGCAGGCTGCCAAGGGCCCCCTCTCCCAGGGGAGTCACACAGGACAGCTCAATTCCTCCAGCAAAGAGTTGTGACAGCACATGAAGTGCTGTCTACCAGGGAAGCTCCTTAGGGACTCGGCCTGAGATTTTCACTGGAGGCTGGTCACATAAACACCCCCTGCCTAGCATGTACCCAAATTCCAGACTCTGAGAAGGAAAGCAGGTGTTCCGCATAAGCCACGTTGTCGCACAAACAACTAGGTGCAGTGAGCCCGTCTGAGCAGTTAGGGGACTGCCAGCCTTGCAGGCAGGCCTCACGTGGGAGAGCGGCCTCAGGGCTGCTCCGGTGGCTCCTTCCTGCACCTGGTTCCTACATCCCAGTGTTGTTCAGCCTTTTCGTACTGATTGGCTGCTGGGTTCTTTTGAAAGAATGATGTGTGCTGATCAGGTAACCGGGACCCCTTGAGGTCTGACTCTGTCCCTGCACCGTTGCGTGGTGAGTGCAGGCTGAGGCTGTGGTGTGCACGGGCGTTGCGGAGGCTCGGCCTGGGGGTCCATGATGGCTCTCCCACTCTCTTTGCAGTGCGTGAAGGCTTTGGTCTACTACGATGTGCAGTCGTGCAGACTCGATATCGGTAACGAGAAAGGAGACACTCCCCTGCACATAGCAGCCCGATGGGGATACCAGGGCATCATAGAGACTTTGCTACAAAACGGAGCGTCCACGGAGATCCAGAACAGGCTGAAAGAAACGCCCCTCGCGTGTGCGCTAAACTCAAAGGTAGCTTTCTTCATCTCGGAGCAGTAATGTGACTTAAAAATCAGTGTCCACCGATTAGGTCTTGGCCATGCTGGGCAAACCGTGCATTAGTGCCTGAGAACAGAACTTGGCCCACAGCCTCTCTGCTGCGTTTGGGCGCTGATTGTTAATGGATTTTACTTATTTATGTTATTGTCAGTTTACTAGCAGTTTTTCTTGGTGCTGTTCCAAGAGCTGCTCCCAGCCTTGTTTTCCCTGGCCTCCGAGTGCTATTGTTTCATGAGCATTTGGAGGGGAGGGGAGGGGACAGTGGCCCTGACGGAGAAAAGCAGGGACCTGGCCTGGGGCGTGGAAGCAGTGTGTCGGGGCCCTGTTTTCCTGTCTCTTCCCTCTCAGCTCCTAAAAACCTTATTCTAATTGGCCACTTTTGAACATCATGTCGTTTCTCTTATAAGTGATGTGTTCATGAACTGCTCATCCCTTCCTGGCAGTAATTTCGGGAAACATGTAGTTCGGGGCAGCGTGTTGTGAAAGAGCTCACTTCGTGAGTGGGTAGGGATGGAGGGGCTCATGGAGACCAGTTTTTCGTGCCTCGTCTCCCAGCAGCAGCTGTGGTTGAAGGACGCTTTCAGAGATGGTGTTGGCCAGCTGGCCAGAGGAGGCCTAGGGCCACGCGCAGTGGAGCCAAGGTCGTGAGACTGCTGTGTCCAGAACAGCATTGATCTGTGGCTCACACAAGCAATTCCGTCTGAACACAGCTCTCCAGCTGCCTGTCTTTCCACAGGCCCTGCCTCTGCCTCTTGATTTTTTACTGGCTCCTTTTACAGCTTCAGGCTCTTTCTTGGGAGTTCTTTCAGTTTGCTCTTCTTGTCTTCTAGCACAGTTTTGGTTGATATTTTTATAAACCACTTTATTGAGGTGTGATCAACTACAGAAAGCTGCACATAATTAACATATACAACTCAATGAGTTTGGAGGTAAGTATACACCTGTGAGACCGGCACACAATGGATGCCGTAAACGTATCCATCCCTCCAAGGTTTCCTCCACCCACCTTATTTATGATTGTTATTTTTGTTAACATAGGCTCTACAGTAGCACAGGTTCAGAAGGTGTACACCCCTGCTCCCACCCCTGGGGGGGGGGCCTCAGCCCTACTGCCCTACTGTGCGTCCACAGCTGTCAGCTGTGCAGCGGCCAGTCTGCCAGGACTGGGCTGTGCCACCCTTGCCCTGAGATGCCTGTGAGGAGCAGACGGCCCCTCTGCCACTGTAGCTGCTACCAAAGGCCCCTTCCAGAGGCAGGCCTGCAGAGGGAAGGGGCACACTGCCTTCTTGGCCTGGTTCTGAGCTGCTCCGGCTTGAGACACGTAGGTGCCAGTGCAAAGGTCACACTTTATACCTGTGGACAGACAGCCGGGGCCAGACAAGGCAGCCTTTGTGGCCCCTCCGTCTTAGGCTGCCCCTGTCCTCTGAGCACGTTCGTGGGAAGCACCAGCTTCTGTGGAACAGCAGGAGCGGTGGTACGGCGGAAGGAAGCCCGCCTTAGGGTGATCCTGAGCAAGTTCCCACCCGCTCTGGGCCTTGGCTTCTCTGGCTCTCCAAGGCTGTGGCTGGGCTGCGTGACCTTCTGAGGAGATAAGTGGGCATGGGGTGTTATGGGTGATGATACTTGGCGACCCATCTCGTTCAGTGCTTTTCATGTCCCTTCGTCCTCCTAGATTCTGTCCATCATGGAAGCCCAGCACCTGTCCTTCGAAAGGAGGCAAAAGTCTTCAGAGGTGAGTGTCCGGGGCTGTGCTTGTTGGCCCTCTGAGACCAGGGTCTCCTCTCTGGCCCCAACACGTCCCTCCTCTTGTTGGGTTCCCGTGCTGCAGGTCCCTGCGCAGCCCCCTCAGCGCTCCGTGGATTCCGTCAGCCAGGGGTCCTCCACCTCCAGCTTCTCCTCCGTGTCAGCGAGCTCCAGACCAGAGGAGGCCAAGAAGGACTACAGAGAGGTGAGGCTCGCAGGCGGGAGGGCGGAGACTAGGGCTGGGCGGCCCTGTGTTACGACCACCAGTTAAAGAGCCACGGCCTGCCGAGGGCCGCCCGGTCGGCCTGCTTGCTGCTCCTGGCACACTCGTGTCTACTGTGGGGAGGTCGGCCCCTGAGGGGAGCCCAGCGTGGTCACCCTGCTCGCCCTCACAGTCTGCTCCCTCAGCAGCTCTTTGCTGTGTGGATAGTGTGTGTGTGAGTGAATGTGAGAGAGAGAGGGACCTACAGGTCCCCTGATTTAAGGTAATTCTACAATGTAGCTTCCCTGCCCTTCTTTCCACTCCATCAGCGCCCATTAACCTGCTATGTTTCATTCCCAACTTCTTGCAAAATCCACATAGACATTTGCATGGACTCCCACACTGCGTTTTATAATGGCTGATTTATAGCCTGGTTTCTTTCCATTTGACCTGTCTCAGAGCTTGTCCACTGTTGGCCTACAGAGCAGGCCATTGCATGGATGGGCCACGGTTCCTTTGCCCGTCCCCTGTGCATGGGGAACCCTCACTGGCTCCACCCAGGGCCCTCCTCCCCTGCACCCCCAAGCCCTGACCTGTTCTTGGAGGGCCCAGTAAGCTTGGCTCGATGCGAAACCACAGCAGAGAAGACGAGAAACACGCTCTAAAGTCTGAGCGAGCCCTGGAGTCATTCTTGGGAGGGGTGTCCCGCTGGTGTGCCCTCAGCCAGGAGACAAGGAGGGCTGAACAGGTGTCGCTCTGAAGGGTGGCTGGCCTCTTGGGAAGCACTTGTGCTTCAAGGTGACTGTCATCGACCCTCGCCACATAACAGCAGTGTCACTTTAGAGACTCAAGTGCTAATGGTTCAGCGCATGCTACACCCTCCTGGGGGTCCTGTCTGAGCAGTTTCAGGGTTGAGTTTGAAAGGTACTGGGTGGGATGTGAAAACTCCACAAATCAAGAGACAAATGAAAGCCACTAGGTTTTCAGAATGTTATTTTTATTATTTCTATTATTTTTTTTTTAAGATTTTATTTTTCCTTTTTCTCCCAAAGCCCCCCCAGTACACAGTTGTGTGTTTTTAGTTGTGGGTCCTTCTAGTTGTCACATGTGGGATGCTGCCTCAGCATGGCCTGATGAGTGGCTCCATGTCCGCGTCCAGGATTCGAACTGGCAAAACCCTGGGCCGCCAAAGCAGAGCGTGAACTTAACCACCTGGCCATGGGGTCGGCCCCAATTTCTATTATTATTTTATTATTAAAATCACTTTTCTAACATTCTTTTTCCTTTTATTAAGGTAGAAAAACTTTTAAGAGCAGTTGCCGATGGAGATCTAGAAATGGTGAGTTTTTACAAGTGCGTTAAACAAGCTTGCTCTCGGCTTAAAAGAGCCGCACCGTGTGTCTTGTTCCGGTTCCAGTTGGAGCTGTGGGTGTCGTTCTCTCACTCAGAAGGGGTGTGTCGTGAATACCTGGTAATGAGATGTTCACTTTTCCCTACGAGTCACGAGCAGGTGGACAGGAAGCTGCATGGGGAGTGGGTCCTCGAGCCGTTCGGACATTCGCGTTCTGGCAGGGTGCTGAGATGTTGGCAAGAGGACCAGCCTGTGTCCGGGGGCACAGAGGGTGGGCTCAGAGCCCGGGCCCGCTGGCGGGAGCAGGATGAGCAGATGGGTCGGGGAGAGGAGGAGGCAGCGGAGGCGCGGCAGAGCCCGACGGGCGTCGTGTGGCCTGTGGAAGTGGTGGGTGGCTGCGACGTGGCGGGGGCGGGGGCCGGGGCCTGAGGCTTGGGGCTCCAGGGAGTCACAAGCAGGTGTCTGGGCGAGATGGCGCTGAGCGCTCTGGCTTGGCACCTGGAGACGATGTCCTGGCGGGAGGGAAGGGGTCTGTCCTAACCTCCACTGTCGAGTGACAGGGACCACATACGATGAGACCACCGGGGAGTGGAGACAGCCCTGTGAGATTCCCACAGGCAGTTTTCCCTGGCTTGCCACTTTGAAAGGAGGAGTAATTAAGTGCTTACCAAATCAGGAGCTCTGACTGGATCGTGGTACAAGAGAGCTTTGCCATGGCGTGTGTTTCAGGAGCGTTTGCGGATGTTGAGTTTGGGGTGGTGGGCAGAGATGAGTGGGATCTGTTACAGCCACCTGTGGGGTGTCAAGAAGCTGAGCATGGTCACGGTGGACTGGCCTTTGCCAGGAGGCCACTCTTCGTCCGGCAGACCGACGCACAGTTACTGTGCGAGGTGGGACACGCGTCTGTGTCTGGCCCGTGTGGTTTGCTCCTGCACGAGAACCCGGGAGAACCCAGCATTTGGGGGAAGCAAAGGAGGACTCCTTCGGGCACCCTGAGAGCCACGACGTGAGCCAGGGGCACAGCCTGTGTGGAGAAGAGATTGCGACCGTCTGTGTCACGACACAGCTGCTCTTCTGCCCTCTGTGGGCTGGCAAGGGGGCTGAGGCCACTCTTGAAGGACGTGAGCAGGGACAAGCTGCCCGCTGCCCTGAAGTCACCATCCAAACTAATCTACACACAGGACAACCTCCAAGCCCCTGCAGAGGCCACCTGCCCCTCCGCTCCCCGCCCCCAACCTTGTTCCTCTCCTCTCAGGAGGAGCTGCCCTCAGTGTGCCCCAGCTGGCCTGCTAGGTGAGGCCCCCGAGTCGAGGCCTGTGGTGTTTCCACCTTGAGGTGTGTCTGTTGTCGGGAGTGTGGAAAGGCCCTGGGGTCGAAGGGGTCTTCCTGGAACACATGCTGACTGCCTTAGCACTTAGAACTCAGCCTAGGAATGTATTCATATTGTTTTCTTTTCTCAAATTTAATATCCTAGAAACTAGTCTTTTCTGGAACGTAAGTTTGACCTGTTGGGGGTCTTTCCATTGCTCTCGCCTGTGGACTAGTGCATTACAGTGGAAAGGACACTGGCGTGGGGTTGAGACCCTGCTGACTGCTGTGTGGCCTTGAACGAGTTGTTGACCTCTCAGTGAGTGTTCTCCAGGCGAGGGGACGGAGTGGCTGTCGAAAGCGTACTGTTAGGTCACCTGCGAGGAGGTGCTCCCAAGGTGCTCCAGGACGAGGATTTAAGGCTGCACCCTGAGGCGGCACCACTCTGCCCCTTGCTAAGAGAGAAGACTCGCTGACACAAGCTGCAGAAGTGGCAGCTTAATCTCTCTGCGTCACCTTTAAAAGGACTTAGAAAGGTCCAGCACAGACAAGCCCTGGAACCTTCGTGAGGGAGCAGCCATCACATAGAAATTACTTGGTGGTGAAGGGAGTGTAGGCCCTGCTTTGGGAACAGGTGAGGGTGTGCATTGAAGATACTGTCACCGGTAAAGGAGTCAAGGCTGAGTTTTGAGTCCCTGTTTCTCCTGCCTGCCCACCAGGTGCGTTACCTTCTGGAGTGGACTGAGGAGGACCTGGATGAAGTGGAGGATGCTGTCAGTGCCGCGGATCTTGAACTGTGTCACCCCTTGTGCCAGTGCCCCAAATGTGCTCCAGCTCAGAAGGTTTGGCTTTGCTTCCGTCGGTGGGGATGGCGGTGGACAGGCAGATAGATTCTCTTTTTCCCTTTAGGAAGGTTGTCTGCCTCTCAGCCAGCTCATCGCTCAGTGGCTGGGAGAGGTTTCCCCTGAGAGGTGGTGGGATCGGTTAGCTCAGGAGTGGACAGGAGTGGACACTAGTGCCGGGTCTGGCGTGGGCTGCCTGCACTCTGAACGGGCAGGGCAGGGAGCAGGGACGTGCACATGTGTTCAGTGTCTCAGCTGCTCTCTGGGCCCCTGAGTGACAAGGTAGGAGCTTAGGAGCAGACGCGCCCGAGGTCTCTGTCCATGAGCTGCAGTCCCCTGGGGAGTCCCTGCCACTGCCTTTGCTCTCGTTGGTACATCCTTTGCGGGAGGACCCCCCGCCAAGTACAGAGGATCCCCTGTGCCCTTACCCAGCTTTCCCCAGTGGTAACAGCCTGTAAAACCACAGCACAAGACCCAAACCAGGACGTCGACGTGGATATGATCCATCCGTCTCTCCAGGCGTCACCACTTTGACTTGTGCTTGTGTGTGTGTGTTTAGTTCTGTCACGTGTAGCTTTGTGTATCCACCACCACATTCAAGGTACAGAGCAGTTCGCTCACCACAAGAATCACTCATGTTGCCCTTTTATAATCACACCCACCTCTCTTGCTGCCACCCCCACCCCACCATCCCTAACCCCGGCAACTGTTGATGTGCTCCGTCTGTATCTCTGTGTCATTTCATGTCACTTTGTATAAATTTTCTATAAATGGGCTCGTAAGCATAGAGCCTGTTGGGATTGGCTTTGCTCGTGCTCAGCGTGATTCCAAGTTGCTGCACGTAGTCGACAATTCCTCCCTTTATTATGGAGGAGCAGCTCATGGTGTGTAGGTACCATGGTTTACCATTCACCTGACGAAGGAGAGGTGGGTTATTTCTGGTTTTAGAATATTACATATAAAATTGATAGGGAGCCAGCCCTGATGCCATGGTGGTTAAAGTTTGGCACACGGTGCTTCAGCGGCCCGGGTTCAGATCCCGTGGAACCACACTGCTCCTCTGTCAGTAGCCATGCTGTGGCGGCAGCTCATGTACAAGAACTAGAAGGACTTACAACTAGACGTACTGGGGCTGTGGGAAGGGAAAAAAGAAAAAGAGGAAGATTGGCAACAGATGTTAACTCAGGGCAAATCTTTCCCAGCCAAAGAAAAAGAAAAAAATTGATACCTATACGTACATTAGTTTACAGGTTTTTGTGAGAACATAAGTTTTCATGTAAGATAAATGCCCAGGAGTGCCACTGCTGGATCATATGGTAATTATATGGTCATCCTATGGTTAGTTTTATAAGGAAGTGACAAACTGTTTTCCTGAGTGGCTGTACCATTTTGCAGTCCCACCAGCACTGAGTGATCCAGTTTCTCACCAGCGTCCTCACCAGCATTTGCTGTTGCCATGATTTTCTATTTTGGTCATTCTGCTAGGTGTGTAGTGCTGTCTCATCGCAGTTGAAATTCGCATTTCCTTTGTGGGTGACGATGTTGAACATCTTTTCATGTGCTCATTTGCCATCCATATATGCTCTTCAGTGAAATGTCTTCATTTCCTTTGCCCCTTTTCTTACTGATTTGCTTTTTTTACTATTGAGATTTGAGAGTTCTTTATATATTCTCGATTCTAGCTCTTTGTCAGATGTTTTCTGTATCTATCTATTGGTTCTTCACATGGATTTTCACAGAGGAAGTTTTTAATTTAGAAGTCCAGTTTATCAGTTTTTCCTTTTATGGATCATGCTTTTGGTGTCAAGTCTAAGAACTGTTTGCTTAGCCCGAGATTCCAAAGATTTTCTCCTAAAAGTTATAATTTTACAGTTTATAGTTAAGTCTGTGATCCAGTTTGAGTTAATTTTTGTATAAGATAGGAAATTTGAGGAGGTGGTTCATTTTTTGGCCTATGGACGTCCTCCTGCTCCAGCACCATCTGTTGACAAGGCCATCCTTGCATTTACTTGCTTTTGCACCCCAGTTGACTGGATATGGTGTGGGTCCATTTCTGGGCTCTCTGGTCCATTCCATTGATCCACGTGTCTCTCCCCCCACGAGGGCCACACTGCCTGCATTACTGCAGCTCCAGAGGAAGCCTTAGTGTGGGGAGAGTCCTTCCTCCGACCTTCTCCTTCTTGGCCAGGATCATTTTAGCTCTTCTAGGGCTTGTGCCTTTCCATATAAATTTTAGAATAAGCTTGCCTCTGTCTACAAAAAACCTTGTTAGGATTTTGATAGGAACAGCATTAAAACTGCAGATCAGTTTGGGGAGAAATAGCGTCTTTACTATGTTGAGTCTTCATGAACATGGTATATCTCTTCATACCTTCAGGCCTTCTTTGATTTCTTCCTTTTGTGATTTTCAGCATAGAGACCCTGGCCATGTTTTCTTAAGTGTATACCTAAGTATTTCATTTTCTTGTGAGCAGTTGTAAATGGTGTTTTGTACACAGTATGCACTCACATGCTAGCAATTTATCTTGATGTGTATGCTCCATAGTAAGAAAGTTAATTTGACTTTACAAAACAGATGTAGTGTTGTTGTCCTTTGTATTGCAAGATAATAATACCTTATTTTATTTTATTTTTTTATTTTTTCTTAAAGATTGGTACCTGGGCTAACAGCTGTTGCCAATCTTCCTTTTTTTTTTTTTTAAAGATTGGCACCTGGGCTAACAACTGTTGCCAATATTTTTTTTTTTCTGCTTTATCTCCCCAACCCCACCCACCCCTGTACACAGTTGTATATCTTAGTTGCAGGTCCTTCTAGTTGTGGGATGTGGGACCCCGCCTCAACGTGGCCTGATGAGTGGTGCCATGTCCGCGCCCAGGATCTGGACCCTGGGCCGCCACAGCGGAGCGCACGAACATGACCACTCAGCCACGGAGCTGGCCCCAATACTACCTTATTTTAAAAAGCTTCACCTTGGGTGACTCTAATCCAAGTATATTGAAATGACTAAACTTTTCATTCACATGTAGCTTTTCAGCCGCAGGGTATTGTGTACACTGAGGATTTGCAACTTTTCTTCTTTCCCCATGCTGGTGGATATGTACAGTCTAAAAACTGACTTCCCTATGTGGGCTGCTGTGGAAAACAGGGATTAAAATGGCAGGTGATGTTTCAAGGACACAGCGTGCAGTACCAAAGTCTTCAGGCCCTGTCCTTGACTGTGCATGGCTGGAGGTGGCTACTGCGTCTCTGTTATTGCTCTTTTTGTCTATCTCCTACACTCTGTTCTTCCCCACCTCACACTTGATTAGTTGTAACAAGAAACTGAATTACACATTAAAATAACTACGGATTTATTGGATAAAAATCTTAGACATCCTGTTCTTTTAAAACCTCTTTTCTTTTTTTCTAATTTCTCAAAAAGACACAAACGAAAATGGCTCCATGTCTGTGATTAAACTGAAACTCCCCCCTAAGCCCATCTTCTTCTAGCCCACTGTTGTGTTGAGTTTGTTTTTTAAACTTTTATTGAAGTGTAATTTACACACGGTAAAGCATACCCATTTAAAGTGTACAGTTTGCTGAGTTTCCACAGAGGCAGAAACCCATGAGCCATCACCACAGTCAGGATCACCTCCGAGCGCTTCCTGCCCTCCTCGCCCTTCCCTGGCCCAGGCCGCCACTGACCTGCTTCCCATCACACAGACTCCCTGGCATTTTCTAGAGTTTTATGTGAATGGAACCACACAGTACACGCTCTTTTGAGTCTGGCTTCCTTCACTCAGCGGAATGTTTTTGAGACCCGTGTGGATCAGCAGTTCATTTCTTTTTATTGCTGGGGGGTATTTTGTTGAATGTACCATAATTGGTTGTCTGATCACCTGTTGACGGGCAGCTGAGTAGCTGCCTGTTTTTGGCTTTGTGAAGAAAGCTGCTGTGAACATGTCTTTGTATAAGTCTCTGTTTACTTGGCTAAATACCTAGTGGTCTAATTGCCGGATTATACAGTCAGTATGTGTCTAACTTTTTAAGAAACTGCCAGCTTTCCAGAGCGCAGGGAGCATTTTCCGTTCTCACCAGCAGTGTGAGTTCTGGGTGCCCCGCCTTGTGACTTCAGCCTTTCTCACTTTTTAACTTTGGCCATTCTGGTAAGTGTGCACTGGTATTTCATTGTGTTTTTTTCTCCCTACTTCTTCACTTGTTTGTTTTCAATTTTTGAGGTATAATTTACATAGAGTGAAATTCACCCTTTTAATTTAGCTTGCAGTTTTTCTAAGAGATAACATTTTTAATCATCAAAAAGTGAACCAGATAATTAAAGTTTTAGTCCTTAATCAGTCACATAAAACATTGACATATTAATTCCACTATCAAAATGTATGATTCAACATCACATATGTTCGTTTTTAGTTATATGCTTTATAAGTCAGTTTTGTTTGCCCTTTTAATTACTAATTGATTTTCCTTATATTGGCATGACTGGGTTTAAAACCACTGTGAATAATAAGGTACTTTCATGATAGAAATGAAAGTGAACTACGGAGATAAGTAGCAAGCAGTTTTATGAGGTTTCACAAACTAGCACATGGCCGTGTAGCCACCAGCACCATCAGTATCTGCATCGCCCTGCTCGACCGTCCGTCCTGCCCCTTTATAGGCATCCCGGCAGCCACTCATCTGTGTTCTGACGCTTTGGTTTTGTCACTCCTGATTTTGATCTGCATTTCCCTGATAACCAAAGATGTTATTTTATGTGCTTATGGATTGGCCATTTACCTGCCTTATATTGTGACAAGTCTTTTCAAATCTTATGCTTGGTTTTTTTTTTTGAAGTTGGATTGTCTAATTGATTTATAAGAATTTTTGTTTTTTTAAAATGCAGGTTGGTATAAGTCCTTTGTCAGATAGACATATTGCAAACATTTTCTCCATGTCTATGACTTGCCTTTTCATTTTCTTAATTGTGTCTTTCAAAGAGCAAACATTTAAAATTTTTAGTAAGTCCTGTTTATGAAACTGTTCTTTTATGGTTTTTGCTTTCCGTATCTTATCTCAGAAATCTTTGCTCATCTTTGCACATTTTCTTCCGTGTTTGCTTCTAGAGGTTTCTGGTTGTAGCTTTCATGTTTAGGTCCGTGATGCATTTTTGTGTTTGGCGTGAGGAAAGGGTTGATGTGCAGTTTTCCCTGTGTGGGTAGTCGGTTGTTCCATTTGTTGAACAGACTTTCTGTTCCCCTTGAATTGCCTTGCCAGAAAGGGTATCATTTTAGGGCACGTGCTTTCTTGGAAATGGAAATTAATCCTTTGGTGTATCATGCCTTTCTGAAGTAGTAGGAATTCACCTGTGGACAACCTGATTCCGATCCCACTATGATCCCAAAGTTTGCCCTGGGGCTGTGGGGGGCAGATGGCTTCACTTTCTTCAAACGGCTTTCTTAATACTAATGACATTTCTGTCTCCATCTCCTACACTTACTAGAAGCTGGCCAAGATTCCTGCCAATGGGCTTGGTGTGAACGTGACCAACCAGGATGGCGCCTCCCCACTGCACGTTGCTGCCCTGCACGGTCGAGCGGAGCTCGTCCCCCTCCTGTTGAAGCATGGTGCCAGTGCGGGTGCCAGAAACGTCAGCCAGGCTGTCCCGCTCCACCTGGCCTGCCAGCAGGGCCACTTCCAGGTGTGGTCCGTCTCTCGGGCAGAGTGTGCAGGGTGCTTGCTTTCTGTTAGAACCTCCCTCAGTGGGAATGTCACAGAGGGGCAACAGTTTGTCAGTTGGCCCAGAGGACGGGCACATGTCCTTCCTCCCAGCCCTGAGATTCTGAGATGCACGTGGCAGGACCACTCAGCAACAGAACACAGAAGTTGGTGCTTCTGTGGGTGGAGGCAAAGCCCCCTTCCCCATTGCCGTTCACACCTGGTGGCACTAGAGGCTGTCATTCTGATTCTGATCGCAGCAGGAGCATCTCTGGTGCTTGGCTGTTGGTCATCCAGGGCTCTGCCCACGTCTTACTACCTCACATTCCCGCAGCCCTTGGCCTGTGCCAAACAGTTTAGTACTTTATAATGTGGAGAATGGCCTCACAGAGGAGGTTCAAGAGATAATTGTGGAGTGACTGACTTTCTAAAAATCATATATTTCTTTTTGAAAGTTATCTATTTTAAAAAATTTTCCCTTATTAGTTATACTGTCAGCTTTTAAAGACAGGAACCCTATTTCAGGTCTTCCATTTCTCTCCTAACACTCAGCAGAGTGCTTCAAGCATCCATTCCCTCATCTGTAAAGCTGGAGTGGTAATTCCAGCTCTCCATGGTGTCGAGCTAATGATTAGATGAAAAGCCGGGGCCCAGCACGCTGTGTGGCACAGAGCAGACCCTCAGCAAACATTAACCCCCTTCAGCCGGTCTGCTTTCTCCCAAGGAGCAGACGTGTCCAAGAAGCCTTACTCTAAGTGAGCTCAGGGAGGAGTCAGAAGGATATCAAGGGAGGGGATTTCTCCCTGCCAATTTCAGTTACAGTTGAAATGTTTCTTCTCTGCCAGGTGGTGAAGTATCTATTAGAGTCCAATGCAAAACCCAATAAGAAGGATATAAGTGGAAACACGCCCCTCATTTACGCCTGTTCCAACGGCCACCACGAAGTCGCGGCACTGTTGCTGCAGGTAAGGGCCCACAGCCCAGGAGCTGCTGGCACGAGTCAGTAACGGGTGGCTTGTCACCTGGATTCTGTGTTGCCTCTTAGTGTTCCTTTTGATCCTGTCGTTCCTCCTTCTAGCATGGGGCCTCCATTAACGTTTCCAACAACAAGGGCAACACGGCGCTGCATGAGGCTGTGATGGAGAAGCACGTCTTGGTGGTGGAGCTGCTGCTGCTTCACGGAGCGTCAGTCCAGGTCTTGAACAAGAGGCAGTGCACAGCCATAGACTGTGCTGAGCAGGTGGGTGGGAGGGCCTCGGGGTGGGGGGCTCCCTCCGCTTCCCTGTGTTTAAAGCAGATGTGCAGCAGCAAGAGCCGGATCTCTGAGTCCTTCTGCTGCGGGTCAGCCAGTGCAGTTAAATACCGGCTCCTTGGCCACCTGGCAGAGGTGGCCTGCTCGGGGAACCGGGAGTCAGTCTTTCAGGGGCTGAGCAGAGGTGCTCCCCCGACAAGCGCAGGTGTGGCCCCTGGCCTGGCCCTCGACGAGCAGTCAGGGCCTCTTAGGGCCACAGCGGGCTGAGAACCCTCCCTGCCTGAAGGCAGTGGGAATACAGCTGTGTTCTCAGCACACTGGAGAAAGGTCATTCAGTTGCTGGCTTTAAAACTCGTGAGTTCTGTCAGGAGAATCACGATTTGACATCTCTCGCCAGCGCAGTGGATGTTTGCCATGGAGAAATGGTGAGGAGAAAGTCTTTTTCTCCTGGGGAGAAGGTAGCTCTTTACCGTTCCTGTGCTCACGTGGAATCTTTATCTAGTTTTCTACTCCAGGTAGACAACTAGTAGGCTGTTAAATGACACTACTGATGTGTCAAAGGCACCATAAATCCAGCCTACTCATAGGCTTATTATATTAATTCTCAGTGACATTCCTTAACAGAATTGAAATACCTTAAACTTTCAACTTAGCACTTTCTCAGATGATGATAACAATGCATGTCTCTTATTGAGTACTGACTACACGGGGCCCTCGGTGACCTCACGGTGCCTCTACAATAATAGATCCTGTTATTGTCAGCCCACTTGCATGGAGCAGTCCACTACCCGGCCCGGAGTACCGGCAGAGGGCAGAGCCGGGCTCCAGATGCGGGGCTGCTCCTAACCACTGGGCCTTATGGCTTCCAGGTTTTGTGCTTTTTAGTGTTTCTGCCCAGCCACACCAATATTGACAGTTAGATCAAAAACAGGCACTTACCTGGTAGGAAAGAATAAAAAATATTCCTGTTATCTTTTCCCTTCCAAATTGTAGAATTCAAAAATAATGGAATTACTTCAAGTCGTACCAAACTGTGTGGCCACATTAGATGATGTTGGCGAAACAGACCACCAGGAATACGTTACTGTTAAGATCAGGAAAAAATGTAAGAAGTTACATTCTTTCTGTAATTCTCAACTTGGGTTTATGTGGAAGTTCATGACCAGTTGCTGGTTTCGTTTAATTGTAAGTGTAGAATGTAATTATGATCACGACTGGGGGTGGGATGTAGGCACCAAAGAAATGTATGTGACATCCTGGTTCCTCAGCTTTTTTGATACTCGTTTTCTGGTTGACGGTGACACTGCTTCCTGAGGAAGTAAGATGGACACTCCCGGCGTTAGCTTGGGTAAGCCTCCACTCCCCAGCTGGAGAGGAGGCCCAACTGGGTAGTTCCCTTCATGCCTTGTGTTCCAAGGCCAGGCCTTTTTCTAAGCATTTCCTGGACCTCCGCAGTCAATGCCACCTTTAAGGTTTTTTTTAATTTACAGGTGTACAGAGGTTGATGGTCCTAGAACAGCGGTTGCCAAATGGGTGGGGCTGAAGTATTTCTTCTTTTAAAAGTTGTTATAGTTCAGAGGGGGTCCTTGTGCTAGCCACTTATTTTTTTAATTACAGTATGAGTTTGCAGTACAATGTGATAAACCCAGTCACATATCTGGGTAATCCTGAGGCTGTCTCACCAGATTGGCTGTGGCTGGGGAGTATCAGTGTGTTAAGGATTTATCTTTCTTTTTCATGGGGGTTCACACGGTAATAAATAGTTATCTACTAATGTGGTGGTTTAAGCAAATGCAGTGCTTAATTTTCTAAATTTTGTTAAATAAAATTGAGAGGTTGCATTTTAAAACACTTCAACTATTTTGGAAGTTCTCAGATGTTTATCCTTTTATCTACAGGGAACTCAAAAATGTATGACCTACCAGATGAACCTTTTCCTAGACAGTTTTACTGTGTCCCCTCGCTTGGTCAGTTTGAGTGAGTATAAAGTTCGAGCTGATTCCTGTGCTTTGCCTCTGCCTGACTTAGAAGTGGAGCAGGATGCGCTGCTTTCACGGGTTACGATCTGCCCTCATCCAATGCTGCCACCTCGTGGCCGCCGAGTACTTTGCTCCACCATCCCAAACGTTTATTGTAGTTTGTTTGGTGTTTCAGGGGAAGGACTTCAAGGGACATTATGGCAAGAGATAGAAGTGTCCCTAATCTTACTGAAGGTTCTGTGCATGAGGTGAGTTATTAAACACTGGCTTATAATCATACTTTTTAAAGCCTGGCTTTTTCAAATCTAACGTATGGTAAATACATTGCTCCTTTCATGATTCCCTTCACTGTAAGAGATGATAATAATTAAAATGAGCTCTTTAGTGGGACAGTTGAGTATAGACTTCATTTACTGTTTTATTTAACAATGCATTTCTGAGCTGAGGAAAGAAAGGGAGGAAAAAGTGGAAAATGGTTGTACGCGTGGACAGACGCAGATCATGGTGTGTATAGTCACGTGAACTCTCTGAAATTTCACTGGGCAAACTCACTAATGTGTTAATCACTAACATAAGGAAGAAAGCAAGTTTGTGCATAGGTGAGTAGAAAACTTCTCCACTATGGTGTGGAGTTACTCTGTGGATGGTGCTCTCGGTGGCCGTCTCTTAAAGCACTGTCTGAGCATCAGTTATAAACAGAAGCCCACTTCACATTCTCTGGTGCCATTCTTAGGGGACTCTCTCAGAAACAGGACTCCTCTTATGCTGTTTACCATCCATTGACTACTGATGAGAAATAGAATTGACAGCATGTGTGGCATAGGCGCCATGAAACAAATAACAGTTCTAAATCCTTGTTTTAGAAAATTAAAGTGACTTTTGTAAACATGACTAATTTTGATTTATTTACTCTTTCATGACTTTGCTGATAGAATTGCTGCTGGGTGGGAAACCCACAAACTCTGAAATCTGCTTGGGTTCAACTTTTCCCTTGCTAGCTTGGGCCTTTGGCTGGATTGCTTGACTTTGCTGATCCTGTTAGTACACACTAGTTAGAGCTGTAAGGATTAAATGTGCAAACATGTAAAGTACTGGCGTTGTGTCTGACACTTGGAGTACACGTCCTACCATCCCCACAGGGATGGTGGAGCTGAAATTAGGCCTGCAAGTGCTGAGCACACTGACGACACAAATAAGCACCCAAGGGTGGCTGTTACTGTGTGGTGGTGCTTTAAAGCACAGTGCAAACGTGAACTGTCTGAATTGTACCCTTTCTGCAGCCAGGGAGGCCCACAGTCACACGGGAACAGGCTAAGCGGCCGGAGCAGAGCAGATCGCAGACGGCTGACACAGGAGGGGGTGAGCAGCCCGAGAGGCCCAGACTGAAAAAGGCTGCTCCTGGGACCAGGCGAATGCTGCGGAGACACACTGTCGATGACACAGTCGGAGCCAAGGGCCCAGAGACTGCTGGTGGCCTGGCCACTCCCCGCGAGGCCAGTATTTCCCAGTTTTAACAGGAATAAGGAACCGTTCAATTTGCTGCCAGGCAGCAAGTCCTCAATAAGAAGACGCCGAGCGTGAATACAGCTTAGAACTAAATATACTTGCTCTTTGGCTCGAGAGAGCAGCAGCTTCCTGAAAGCTTTTCCTGGCTAAGGGAAAGTGCAACAAAAAACTGTTACCATCTTCTTCCTCTTCAAAGCTGAGGAATACACTTGGAAAGGAATGGACAGAAAGTCCAGTGGTGTCCAGATCCTTAAGACTTCTTCAGTGTTAGGGTTCCTTGGTTAGAGTGAGAGGTTTCATCACCAGATTCTGACCTCCTCCTCCTGAAGGTGCTAAGCCTCTGATGTGTATAAACGAGCAAACCACAAGCTAACAGAACTCCTCCATCTGGGACAAACTGAAGAGAAGCAGTTCAGGTTTCATGGTACTGTGGTGGCCGGCCAGAAACATCACATTTGAATGAAGGAAACAGGACCTGGAAAATGCTCCTTTGCAAAGCAACATTTGAACCCAAAGATGCCTAAATGCCGTTCTCAAGTTCCTTTTACACTATGTACGTGGGAAAAGTTGGGTAGAATTTTTCTTCCAGCAAAGTACAGATATTTGATCATTGCACATATGCACCTCTAGTGTCTCTAGAAACATCCCTTTCCATTAAGAACCTCCCTTAAATGTCACTCCTGATGGATGGTTACTGAACTAGAGAGTAGATTTGGCACATCTTTTCTTAGTCTTTTGATTCAGATTGAAAACTTACAGCACAAACCAGGTCAAATTTACTTTAAGTTAGAATTTATTGCCATTCATTCCTTTTTATAAATTTCTATAGATTATACTGTTATTTTTTTATGTTATTAATTGGTCTCGAGCTGCAAACATGGGTTTATCTTGAGTACATTTTCAAATACCTTTGTAACAGAGAAATGGTTTTGTGCATGTTCTTGGAAATACTTGTGTATGTACAGAAGGGAGGGGCTGATTATTTTTCTACAAAGTAATTTATGATTTCTAATTTTCTAATGTGCCTTGGATATGTGCCAAATGATGGAAAAGAAACAGTAAACTTTATGATTCTTGAGTGTGTCATGGTACCTTTTTTAGTTAATGTTTTGCTCTGGAGGTACCTGTTTCTCAGCCTCTTAGCTAGAAACATGTGCTTTGTGTTTGGAAAAATCTTCCCCCATTGGAGGAACATACATTTTATTTTTCAGTTATAGATGTGTGACTGAAACGTGTCAACTGGATCATTCAGAGCAGATTATCATAATCTGTCTACCTGACTAGGGCTGACTTACGCACAGTACCTAGTGCCCACAAAAATGTTTTAAACTCAACAAAAATGAATACAATACAGCTTCTTAGCCCAAGCAGGGAATGAGCAGTTGCTTTGTGAATTTCTTTCTTCTGATTTATTTTTTCTCCTTTTCCTCACTTTTAAACAAAACTGCCGTACTGACTTGAGTTGCTGTGGTTCTCTACCATCCTAATTGAGAAACTATATCCCGTACAGTTTATCAGCCCAGCCATTTCCAAGATGCAAATACATACTTCTGATACCACCTGACTTTGTGGATGATGCAATATAAGTTTGAAAACTTTCATGTCTGCCCCTATTTAATTCTAACAATTACCCTAGCTGGTAGAATTGTTCAGTGAGGAAACAGGTTCAGAGAAATAAGGGGGCCAGTTTGCTTGACATATCAGAACTGGGGTCAAGGCCTGACTGGCAGTGTCATCTGAATTGGCAGTTTCCAGCTTGGTGTGCCCTTCCTCTGGAGATAGAAATACTGTGAATGGGCCTGTCAGTATTATGGGAGATGTTTCTCCTTGGGTTGTTCTGGTAATGAGTAGTGTGAACCATATGAAGTGACTGCCTCGATTATTTTTTTAAATATGTTTTTCTTCAACTGCTTTCCCCACTTAAAACTCAACTTAAAAATAAAAAAAATAAAGTGAAAATAAGACCCCAAAGTAAACTGGACAATTCAGAAATTGGTAATGCCCAAATTTCTACTTTGTGTAAGAATGTTCTGAACTCAAAGTACTGTCAGTTCACCGAGTTAAACTGAAGTTTAGAATAACCGCTCCCCACTCCCTAACCCCGTGCTGCCTTCAAGAACTCCCATCCCTGTGTTCAGAACCACTGTCCATTCTCACGTGTCTCTGGAGGGCAGGAGGCTGACAGTCTTTGCACACATTGACATGAGTGGCTGCCATGAGGATAGTGCTATTCCCCGAGAGAAAGCATGTAACAAACTGGCTCAAATTGGCTAGTTTCCCTCCAGCATTTTCATGTAAATGAGACCTAAAGCAAAATCTACCTGTAACTGGGATTTTTCCCCCCAAAATCCTTGACCGAATTTTGCTTTTGACTATTTATCAATTCTGTCCCTTTAAAAAATTTTGGTGGTTTTTAATATTCTGATGTTCTCACTCACTTTATTCAAGAATGCTAGACACTTACTCCAACACTGACTTTCTTCATTGACCGCAGTCACAAATTTTAAGTCTCAAATATAGTACAATCTCAAATACAGTTTGAACATGTAGCAGCAGTACGCTGGCTCAAGCCGACTGGGACTATCAAGCACATTTCCCATCACTTTTCTGCGACTAACCCTACTCATCTCATTAAACGTCAGGAACGTACTCCGGGGCCGGGTCTCCAGGGCTGACACCTAAAGGTTACGCCACACGGCTCACTGGAGAGCTGAGCTATGATTTGAGTTTAGAGGCAAAGGTTTTCGTAACTAGTGGGAATAAAGCACAATCTGAGACGACGCTTGCTCTACGTTACCTGCAACTCTGAGCGAAGAACCCAGAATATTTCTACCCAAATGTTTAACTGCTAAACCGCTCACCTAGACTTTAATCATCAGAAGTCATTTCTCTTACAAACACGTTTATTACTGTTGAAGTGTTATTACTAGTATGTCCCAGTTATTTTGGTAATTTTTTTCAAGTATCACTCTATTAGAGGTTTTCGAGAGGGGTCATATTTGTTAGATAATTTAGTCTCAATGGTTTTGAAAAACAAATTATAAATGAAATCAAAGCTAGGAATTTTCTTACATGTAAGTACAACCTGCAGGAAGAAAAACAGCTGCTTGCTTGCTTTCCGAACCTGTGTCTTGGAAATATTAGATGTTTAATATTGAAGTTGATCAGCTTAGTCCATGGGATTGAACTCCCAGGATGGTGCTGGATGCTGTTTTCTTCTGACTGAAGAGTGCTCGAGCAGCTTCTATTTCTGCGAAGGCCATCTGCCTATCTAACACTAACGTCACAATTACAAAGGATATATTCATGCTGCTACACACGTTCAAAAGCTTTCGGTAGGAAAGGAGAAACTCAAAACGCAGTTCATTCAGCTATGGTATTAAAACAACTCGGCCCAAATTGTTTTATTTTGCATAACAAGTTTATTTTTTTAAAAGGCAAATAGACAATAAACAAAGTAAACATTCAAGTCAGATCTCAACTTCTGCCAAGTATTAGCTATCCTAGAATTGTTCCATTAAGTTCTAGTTTCTAAACATCTTAAATTCAATAATCGTCATCTTCATCAGAGTCCATTACTTTTCTTCTGTTGAACTGGGGGGAAAATTAAATGTGTGTCATAACATGTTTAATAAAGCATAACTCAATTTTCTGAGAAGAAAACTGTCTACCTATTATTCAAGACATTTTTGTCTTTAAAACAACTTAGTGTTTTAGATCTAAACGAGAGAACATCAACTCAAGAGCCTTAAAAATTAGACCCCTCACTATACGCAGCCTTTCTCCCCAAACTTCCATGTTACAAAATGAAAATGTCTATGGGCTGAAACATGTTTTGATACCGTACGTAGGTGTATATTCAACACTTATTTAAATTATCAACTTTTTCTTTTGCCACGTGCACTTGGGGAAACTTACTTTAACCGTTGTTTTCTTTTCTGTTTGCTGGCTTACTTTTTCAAGGATTTCTATTAAACCTTGTTCTGATACCTAGGATAATCAGAAAGAAAAACAGTACTTCTTTAAAACAAAGCTTTTGCCTCAACAGATTGAACTGTTTTCGTCTTTCTGGGCTATGGGCTAGAGGTCAGGAGGGAAGGAGAGCTGGGACAGGAGGTTGAGACTACTGGTTTAAGTGCCAAAGAAAATCTGCTCTTCTAAGTCTTCATTTGAGGAAGGGGAAAAGTATCCATCAGTTAGCTTCCTCAGAAAAATCCAAAGTTAAGAGGTATTTAAGAACAGCTCTATCACCACTAGCAGCCAGTGACAACCACCTACACCACTGTGTTAAGTGTCAAGGACAGAGACGCTCGGGCCTCTGCCCTTGAGCTCTGGAGAAGCTTAAATGCAGGCGGTAAGTCACTCAACAAAGACGAAGCAGTCGTGGCTCCCGCACACGTTCCTAGTGTCAGGAGTCAGGGCAGGCCTGGTCCCTGCAGGCTGAGGGGGCCGCAGAGGGCTTTCCTGTGAGCGGGGCTCTCCTGGGTCTGAAGGAACGTCAGGCTTGGCAGCATATACCCATCACGGCATCACAGCAACACACATAATAACCAAGGAAGTCTAGCACCTCCTCATTTGCAAAACAAGCTCAACTTCTACCTACACTGGTAGTCTGTTAGTTGGTATTACTGACAAACCGTGTTTCCAGTGTAGAAGCAGTTTAAGCTAGCTGACCTCAACAGTCATGGGGTCACACAGACACCAAGAAGCTTCCACAGCAATGTCAGGACAAGAAAGAAGCAGAGGATTTTACGAAAGGCAATTAGTTATATTTTAGGATTTATGGTAGATACAACTATTCAATCTCTCCTTTAACAACTGCTTCACTGAAATAGTCAACAAGAATTCTGTAACCAGAAGATCAAATTAACTTCTTGAAGATAAGTTTTGATAAAGTAGGTAACGTTAGGTCGAGTGCCTCAAGGCAGTCCAAGCTTACCTTCCCACTTAGTTGTCCATATCTTGCCATCTGTATAAGGTAATTCTCTACTGCTTTAGTTTTTTCAGGCTTTACAAGTGCTAAGTTACTTACTGAAAAGAAAAATATATACATCCATAAAAAGGAGTCAAAACTCAATGTACTTACAGCTTAAAACTATGCAGGAACATTTCTAAAGCACTTCACAGACTTATGCCTTGAGACTAGCTAGGCTGGCGGGGCAGATGCTGTTGTTACCGCCTTAACTGTGAGGAAACGACACGTCAGTCCTGGCGGCATCAGTCAGTGCCACACACGAGTAGTCACAGAGCCAAGATTAAACTTGGGCCTTCAGATTCAAACCCCGTACTTTTTTTAAAAAAAATACATGATTGCCCTCTAGAAAGCAAATCTATCTATTACTACACAGATACATGGTGGTGATGTATCTAAGGCTGCCTCTTTAAGCTGGGCTTCAAGTTATAATACAGAAGATACTAGTTCATTCCAATTGGCTGATTTTCTTTCTTTTTCTACACAGTTTTCTTTCTACTTTTTATTATGAAAAATTATGAGCATACAATAAAACAGAGACTACAATAAACTGCCAAGCCCCCATCACCCACATCAACTACCAGCAACAGTTTGTGACTGACTCGATTTAAGAGTTGTTTCCTATAAATTTTACCCAACATGCACTGGGAGATCATCTCCTGGGTAAGACAGAACTGAGCCAGCACTTACAATGATGACTTAAGTGTGTTTCTTTAGGTTTATAAACTTCACACTTCTCACAAATAATCAGTATCTCAAGTGTTTTTAGGTTACACAAATATTTTATGTAGAGATAGCAATAATTTCATAAATATCTCCCTATTCAACTAACTCAAGCCAATTTTATGGAAATAAGAGGAAAGTGAAGATGCTTACACCGTGCCCGGGCTGACTGATCCAGAACTTGGGCTAAGATACTGTTTCTCATTTCTGCTTCCCTACAATGAAAACAGGTCAAGCAAAATTAGAACGAAGCTGTCAGCATTCCTACTGAACACACAAAATGCAATCACTCCATACGTTTCTCAGGATGGACGCCTGCTGTAGACAAGCCTGTGCTGTACTGGGTGCCGGGTGGATGGCAGCGGCTACAGCAAAGCGGAGAGTCCAGTCCTGTCCTCAAAGCCAGCTTTAGAATAAGTGGGTATAAACTTACCGGGCTGAAAGGTCAGACTTTACATTTTCATAATTCGGTTCAACCACCTGTACCAACATTTATTAAGTACCTAGGGTGTGAGAGATGCCAGAAATATGCAGTGAGATTTCAGGCAATGAGAAGGGCCAAGTGATCAATCCGTGTAATTTTCTCAGAGAAAAAGAAGCTGAGACCCAGGGAGGCCACGTTAAGGTGACACAGATAATCGTGGCCAAGCTAGAACCAGAGCCCATGTTTCAAGACTCTCAGTTCTATTTTTTGGGTGGGGAGGGGAAGTGAAATTACGATTCTGCAAGCATCCTTGCATTTTCCCAGCTATCCAAGTAGGAACCAGTTCACATAAGACCAGGGTTTCAAATTTTTTAAGCAGATAAATTTGTTTTTCAAATGAAGTCCTTCAAGGAACTTAATACGCAACACAGACAGAAGCAGAGATTCTCTGAATGAGAGGGGGAGCTGGGGCTGGCGGTGCCCATTAACCACCCATCTGAGGAGCCCTAGGGCTCATGGAACACAGCGTGAAGCCCACTTCCACAGGCCACTCCTTATTGCTCCTGAGTACTTCAACGCTGCCATGAACTACTGTTACTATATTTCACTGAGTCTAAGATGCCATCCAGTGTAAGATGCACCATAGTTTTATTTATCTCTAAGAACAAAAGAACACCCTAGATGAGGCATCTAATAGAGACCTCCACTCACAGCTGGGGCAGCAAGAGCAACATCCTCAGTACAAGGTAAGCAAGAAATAAACCCGCCATGCAGAAAGGGACAGCAAGACAGCACACACGCATCAACCGTGGCCCTGAGTGGGGGAAGAAAAAGGTTCCTCTGAGAATTTGAGTTTCACACTTTAGTTTTGCAGGTTTGCTGTCTGAATTCACACTACAGGGGTGGAGGGAGGGGGGAACCCCAAGCAGAGAATTTACTTTTAAGAGGTCTCAAGTTAGAAATGTACCCAAGTGATGGCAGAAGCAAAATTCATTCCTGTCTGGAAGAATCCAGGGCAAGAGTGATCAATGAGACATACCCAATCTGTGAAAAAATGTTCATCTCCGAGTCAATGAGATTTGTGTAGTAGTTTTTTCTTCTTCTTGGCACCATCCCAGTGCTTACTTTGTCTTCTCCCACTCACACAAGCCACATTCGGGCAGGAACCTTCTCTGCTTTGCCTCTTTCTGTAGACCCAGCAGTGCTCAGTGCCTGACCCAGAGCAAGGTGCTCAACAAATGCTTGCTGAACGAGTGAGTTAGAAGGTAGCATGGTTTGGGGCTGGCCCGATGGCCAAGTGGCTGAAGTTCTACGTGCTGCGAATCACAGCCCTGGGTTCACGGGTTGGGATCCCAGGTGCGGACCTACTCTACTCATCAGCCATGTTGAGGCAGCATCCCTCATACAAATTAGAGGAAGACGGGCACAGATGTTAGCTCAGTGACAGTCTCCCTCAAGCAAAAAAAGACGAGGACTGGCAGCAATGTTAGCTCAAATCTTCCTCACCAAAAAAAAGGTAGCATGGTGGGAGGGGGGGAAATGGGGAGTTACTCAATAAGTATAGTGTTTCACTTTTGCAAGATGAAAAAGTTCTAGAGATCTGTCGCACAATAATCAGAATAGAGTCAACACGACTGAACAGTACACTTAAAAATGGTTAAGACAGCAAATTTTATGTGTGTTTTAATCACAATTAGAAAAAAGATAGCATGATGGGGTAATCAGGTATTCATTCAATAAAGCTGCCATTTGTGAGGTGCTCTCCCATGTGCTTGGCTAAAATAACAATAGTTAACAGTTAATATTTATCGAGCACTTATTAAACTGTTTCCATGTAATCCTCAAAACATCCCTAGGAAATAGTCCTATTATGATGCTCACTCTAAGGTCATCACAGTTTAGCAGAGAAACAAACATCAACCAGTAATTGCAGTACAAAGTAGTAAGTGCGGTGGGCTCCACACGGTTATTTAATTAACAAATTAATAACAAAGATACCCTGACGACTCATGGAAAAATCACGATGCTGAGAAAAACTTTAGGATCCACATATCTATTAAAATAACTAAAGTCAAAAACCCACTTGGTGAGAAAACCCCTGAGAAAGCTCAGAGCCCCAGCCCATACCTGTGCTTTGCTTCCTGTTGGGCCGCATCGCCAGGATCCTGAAAAAATAATTCCACCTTTTAGTTGAACCATTTCAGAGGAAAAAAACAGGAACTATTTTATTTTGTGTCCGATACCTAACAGGCTCCTGCAGGAGCAGACACCAAATTATTACCAGATAACTTAAAAAGCTGGGCCTCACAGAAGTCAACCGGGTGGCTCTCCACTTACTACAAGGTTCTGATAGGCTCCCAAAGTCACAATCTAATAGAATGCTTCAGAATACAAACAGCCATGGGGGCGGGGGGGCATCTGTACTGGGAAACCGTATTTTCCGCGGTGACAATACTTTCTGGAAAATGAAAGGTGCTTCGGGGTGGGGACGCTGACGATGCACAGGGCGCCTCCTTGGAGACCACCCCGCTCCATCCCTGACGCTGCTCCCAGCTCCGCAGGGTACCGCGGAGTCAGGACTCGGGCGCTTCATCTCCGCGAGCAGCGTCCGGCTCCTCCCGGGACTGTCAACTCCTTACAGAGCGGGTGTCCCCCGCTGTCCCCTCAGCACCCGGCTCACAGCACAGCCCAGGAAACGCCGGCTGCCTGGGTCAGAACAACCGAATTCTAGACAGCAACTCGGTTGGAACCGTGGTGGAAGCAGGCTGGATCCGAAAGCTAAGGGTCCGGGAGCCCGAGGGGCTGGGCATTCGGCTTCGCACCCACGCCGGCCCGGGCGAGCCGCCCCCCGCCCGGGACAGGCCCACGCCCGCCCCCCGCCCCCAGCCCGTGGCTGCACGTGGTGGGCCGGCCGCCCGAGCCCCCGCGACGCGGAGCGGGCCGGGGCAGCGTGGGTCCTCGGGCCGCGGCGCCCGGGGCCGCGCCCTCCCCCTCGGGCGAGGGCGGCGCGGCGCAGGGCCGGGCCAGGCGGGCGCGCTCACCCCGTGCTTGGCCTGCAGCTCGGCCAGCCTCTGCTTCCGCAGCGCCTCCAGCTCGTCCTCCGCCATGGCGCGGCCGTCCGGCTCCAGCAGCGCGACCACGCTCCCCGGGATCTCGCAGCCCCTCGGCGCGCGGGGCCGTCCCACTGCGCAGGCGCCCGCAGCGCCCAGGCATCACCAATCCAGCCCGGAGCGGCGCCGCCCGCCGCAGCCAGGGCGCCGAGAGAGGCCCGATTCCGCGATCGCGGGCGGCGCGGCGGGGCGGGGCCGCGGGCGGGAGCGCGGCGCGGAGCGTTTGGGACCACCGGCACCTCCGCGGCCCATCGGCGGGCGGCGCACTGCCTGCGGCAGGGAGAGGATGGTAGTCTAGAAACAGGCCGTCACCAACTAGTGTAATAATAGGTAAAACGTTTTGGTGCGCTATTATGTGCTAGGCTCGTGTGCCGCCATTTACGGATGAGGCTCCAGGGCCTTAGAAAGGCCAAGGGGTGATGGCAATGTTCTAAAACCGGATTGTGGTGATGGTTGCACAACGCCTCAGTTTGCTCAAAAGCACTAAGTTGTACACATAAAATGAGTTAGGCTGCGGGGAAAGAAGAGACTCGCTGGTCACCGACCCTTAAGAAGCCAGGATAGAGCAAACTTTGGGCTTGAGAGGGGCCTTTCCCGAGAGGCTGGAGCAGGGGCCGCGAGGTGTGGCGCGACCCCTTCCACCCCCACGGCCCCCTCCACCCCGCCACACGCGGGCGCCGGTCCTCGGAGGATGCCGGGGTGGGGGCGCCGGTGTGTGTGTGAGAGGATGCTCAGCTCCCGAACCATGTGACCTGCGCGTTATCTACGTGCTGTTCTTTAAGTTGTGGCAAAGTATAATATAAAATTTACTATTAGAACCACTTTTAAGTGTGCAGTTTAGTAGTGTTAAAAACATTTCGCCTTGTGCAACCAATCTCTAGAACTCTTTTCATCGTGTAAAACTGAAACTCTATACCCATTAAATAACTCCCAAATCTCTTCCTCCAGCCCTTGGGAACCACCGTTCTACTTTCTGTGTGTATGAATTTGCCTGCTCTAGGCACCTCCTATAAGTGGAATCATAGAATATTTATCCTTTTGTGACTGTGTTGTAGCATGCGTCAGAATTCTCTTACTTTTTAAGATGAAATAATATTCCATTATGTGTATATCCCACATTCTGTTTATCTGTTCATCTATCAGTGAACACTTGGTTTCTTTCCACCTTTGGGCTATTGTGAATAATGCTGCTGATACGGTTTGTAAATATTTGTTCAGGTCCTGCTTCCACTTCTTTTGGGCATATAGCCAGATAAGGAATTGCTGGATTATATGGTAATTCTATGTGTAGGTTTTGAGGAATTGCCGTACAAGTTTCCACAGTGGCTGTGCTATTTTACATTCCCACCAGCAATGCGCAAGGGTTCCAATTTCTCCCCATCCTTGTCAACACTTGTTATTTTCTGGTTTGGGATAATAGCCATCCCACTGGATGTGAAGTCGTATCTCATTGTGGTTTTGATATGCATTTAAATCAGTGGTGTTGAACATCTTTTCATGTGCTTATTGGCCATTTGTATATCTTCTTTAGAAATGTTTATTCAAGTCCTTTACCCATGTTAAAAATTGGGTTCTTTCTTTTTTGTTGTTGAGTTGTAGGAGTTCTTTATATATTTATATTTAAATATAAGATTTGAAAATATTTTTCTCCTATTCTCTGGGTTACCCTTTCACTCTGTTGAGAGTGTTCTTTGATGCACCAAACGTTTTAATTTTAATGAAATCCAACTCATCTACTTTTTTTCTGTTGTTTATGCTTTTCTTGTCATATCCTGGAAATCATTGCCAAATCCAATGTCATGAAACTTCCCCCCTATGTTTTCTTCTGGAAGTTATATAGTTTTAGCTCTTATGTTTACGTTTTTGATCTGTTTTGACTTAATTTTTGTATATGGTGTAAAGTAAGGGTCCAACTTCATTTTTTTCTATTTTTTTATTGAGGTTACATTGATTTATAACAATAAATTTCAGGTGTACATCATTATATTTTGACTTCTGTATAGCCTACATTCTGTTCACCACCAAAGTCTAGTTGCCATGCATCAGCATATAAATGTGTTCTTTTACTCCTTTTACCCTCCCCCATCCTCTCCTTACCCTCTGGTAACCACCAATCTATTGTCTGTATCTATGTGTTTGTTTGTTGTTGTTGTTTTTATCTTCCACATATGAATGAAATCATATGGTGTTTGACTTTCTCCCTCTGACTTATTTTGCTTAGTATAATACCCTCAAGGTCCATCTATGTTGTCACAAATGGCACAATTTGGTCTCTTTTTTTATGGCTCAGTGTTATTCTGTTGTATGTGTGAACCACATGTTCTTCATCCATTCATCCGTTGATGGGCACTTAGGTTGTTTCCGAGTCTTGGCTGCTGTGACTAATGCTGCAATGAGCGTGGGGTGCAGATATCTTTTGTGTTCTTTGGATAAATACCCAGAAGTGGAATAGTTGGATCATATAGTAATTCTATGCTTGTTTTTTTGAGGAATCTCCAGACTGTTTTCCGTAGTGGCTGTACCATCTCACATTCCCACCAGCAGTGTTTGGGGTTTCCTTTTTCTCCACATCCTCTGCAACATTTGTGATTTCTTGTCTTTTTAATAATGGCCATTCTGATGGGTGTGCAGTGATATCTCATTGTGGTTTTGATTTGCATTTCCCTAATAATTAGTGTTGTTGAACATCTTTTCACATGCCTGTTGGCCATCTGCATGTCTTCTGTGAAATAATGTCTGTTCAGATCCTTTGCCCATTTTCTGATCAGGTTGTTTGTTTTTTTGTTGTTGAGTTGTGTGAGTTCTTTATATATTTTGGAGATTAACCCCTTGTTGGATATATGATTTGCTAATATTTTCTGTCAGTTGGTGGGTTGTTTTTTCATTTTGTTCCTGGTTTCCTTTGCCTTGCAGAAGCTCTTTAGTCTGATGAAGTCCCACTTGTTTATTTCTTCTTTTGTTTCCTTTGCCTGACTAGACATGGTATTCAAAAAGGTCCATCTAAGACCAATGTCAGAGAGTGTACTGCCTATATTTTCTTCTAGGAGTTTTATGGTTTCAGGTCTTACCTTCAAGTCTTTGATCTATTTTGAGTTAACTTTTGTGCATGGTGTAAGATAATGGTCCACTTGCATTCTTTTGCATGTGGCTGTCCTATTTCCTCAACACCATGTATTGAAGAGACTTTCCTTTCTCCATTGTATGCTCTTAGCTCCTTTGTCAAATCCATTTACATTTAGAGTGATTATTGATATGTGAGAGCTTAATACTGCCATTTTATCACTTGTCTCCCGGTTCTTCTGCATGTCCCTTGTTTCTCCTCGTGAGATTTTTGGACTCCTGATTCAGTTTGGTAGTTCTCTATGGTGCTTTTCTCAGTTTCCTCTTTATTTATCATTTGTGTCTGTGTTCTGATTATTTGTTTAGTGGTTACTGTGAGGTTTGTTTAAAAGATCTTGTAGATGAGATAGTCCATTTTCTGATAGCCTCATTTCCTTAGTCTAAGCTGATTCCTTCCCTTTCCTCTTCCCCTTCTAAGTTGTTGTTGTCACAACTTACTCCAACCTGTGTTGTGAGTTTGTGGTTAAAATGACGAGATTATAGTTATTTTTGATGTTTTCCTCCCCGGGGGCCCAGCACCTCCACCTTCAGACGTGTGGCTGCGTGGGTCTCTCAAACGTCTGTTGTGTTGTGTGAATGCCCTCTGTTGGTTTATGAGTGTCCTTTCTGTGGTGTCTTAGTGGGGAGAGTCTAAGGGAAGAACTCACTCCACCACGGTGCTGACATCCCCTTTCTTGTTTTTGAAGGTATTTATAGCTATAAATTTCACCTTAGCACCACTTTTGTTGTATCCTATAAGTTTTGATATATGTGTTTTAATTTTTATTTGTCTGAAGATATTTTCTAATTTCCTTTGTGATTTTTTCTTTGACCTGCTGGTTGTTTAAGAGTGTGTTATTTAATTTCCACAAATTTGTGAACTTTCCAGTTTTCCTTCTGCTGTTGATTTCTAGTTTCATTCTTTTATGATCGGAAAAGATATTTTGTATGATTTCGGCCTTTTAAACTTATTAAGACTTATTTTTGGCCTAACGTATAGTCTATCCTGAAAGTACCCCTGTGCACTGGAGAAAAATGTGTGTTCTGCTGTCCTTGGGTAGAGTGGTCTGTATGTGTCTGCTGGGTCCAGTTGGTCTATAGTGATGTTCAAGTCCTCTATTTCCTTATTGATCTTCTGTCTCATTGTCCTTTCCATTCTTCTTCTTTTTTTTGGTGAGGAAGATTTGCACTGAGCTAACATCTGTTGCCAGTCCTCCTCATTTTTTTTTTTTTTTTTTTTTGGCTTGAGGAAGAGTAGCCCTGAGCTGACATCTGTGCCAGTCTTTCTCTATTTTGTATGTGGGATGCCTCCACAGCATGACTGATGAGTGGAGTAGGTCTGTGCCCAGGATCTGAACCCGTCAGGCTGGGCTGCTGAAGCAGAGCACATGGAACTTTAACTGCTCAGCCATGGGGCCGACCCCTGTTCTTTCCATTCTTGAAAGTGGGACATTGAGGTTTCCCACTGTTACTGTAGAGCTGTCTCTCTCCCTTCAATTTTGTCGATGTTTGCTTCAAGTATTTGGGAGCTCTGATGTTTGATGCATATATAATTGTCATATCTTCTTGGTGAATTGACAGTCATTACATTATGTCCTTTTTTGTCTCTTGCAACAGTTTTGACTTCAAGTCTATTTTGTCTGATATTGGTATAGCCACTCGTCCTCTCTTTCAGTTGCTAGTTGCATGGAATGCACTTTTCCATCCTTTCAGTTTCAACCTATTTGTGTCCTTAGATCTAAAGTGAGTCTCTTGTAAACAGTATTTAGTTGAATCCTGCTTTTTATTTAGCACTTACTTGTGCTATTTTGTTATTTGTTTATTATGCCTTATAATTTTTTGTTCCTAATTTCCTCCATTACTGACTTTCTTTATGTTTAGCTGATTTTGTTATAGTGACACATTTTGATTCCCTCGGTATGACTTTTAAATATTATTCAGCACAGTGCCAAGTAGTGTACTGTGCTATTTCTTTTCTTGTACAAAATTTTCCTTCTTTTTGAGTTTCTAATTGTGCCTACTTTTCTTTTCTTTTTTTTTTTTTGTAGTTTTGCCTGTTATTTTTAAAAGTATTTTTCCGCAGCTTTATTGAAATGTAATTGACATATAACATTGTCTAAGTTTAAGGTGTACAGCATGGTGATCTGATACATGTATGTATTGTGAAATGATTACCACATTGAGGTTAGTTAGCACATCCATCATCTCACATAGTTATTTTTTGTATGTGATAAGATTTAAGATCTACTCTCTTAGCAACTTTCAAGTGTACAATACAGGATTATTATCTGTAGTCACCATGCTGTACATTTGATCCCTAGAACTTATTCATTTTATAACTGGAAGTTTGTACCCTTTGACCAACATCTCCCCATTTCCCCCACCCCCAGCCCCTGGCAACCACCAATCTATTCTCTGTTTCTGTGGGTTTGGTTTTTTTAGATTTCACATATAAGTGAGATCATACAGTATTTGTCTTTCTCTGTCTAACTTATTTCACTTCACATAATGCCCTCAAGGTTCATTTATGTTGTTGCAAATGGGAGAATTGCCTTCTCTTTTATGGCTGAATAATGTTCCATTGTGTATATATGCCACATTTTCACTTGAGTTTGTTTCCATTTCTTGGCTAATGTGAACGATGAACCTGGGGGTGACCTTTGTTTTTACTTATCAAAGATTATTATACATTTCTTTTCTGAACTCTCCGTCATATCACACATGCTGACAGGCTCCACTTTTATTATTAGAGAGCTCTCTTATAAAGGCCTTCCTCCTCCCTGCTTAGTCTGGACAGGTTTCTCTCTAGGCCTGTTGCATACCTGTCATTCCGGATCTCCCTTTGTTACTGTCTTGTTTGTGTCCTTTGTTTCTTAGATTCCCTATTTTCTTTGCTGGTTCAACCCCTCGTTGTGTTGAAGCACATCCTCAAGTAGTTTTCTAAGAAAAAGAGTGTGGTAGGTAAATTTTCTGTGTTCTTGTGTATCTGAATATTTAATCAACTTTTACACTTGGCTAATTGTTTGGCTGGTTATAGACTTCTAGATAAAACAATGTTCCCTTCGAATTATTTTAAATTAAAAAAATAAATTATTTGATATTTTCCCCTCCAGCTTTGTTATGTATTGGTAGTATTTTTTAAGTTCCTTCTTTTTCATTTTGAAAAATATCAAATCTATAAAAAATGGAAGGAAGGTGCAATGAACACCTATAGCCTTCACATATATTCACTAATCATTAAGGTTTTGCCACATTTGCTTTATCTCTTTCTTTCTACACACATGTGATCTGCGTGTGTGCGTGCACATGCACACACACACAGTTTTTCTGAACTAGTTGAAAGTAACTTGGAGATATCATGTCACTTCACTCCTAAGTATGTGTCTCCTATGAACAAAGATGTCTCATACATAACTACAATCCAGTTGATGCACCCAATAAATTAATGTAGATAAAATGGTATCATCTGCTTGATGTACAACCCACCTTCATATCTCTCCAATTGTTCAAATAACCTTCACCCAAGTTTTCTGTCCATCCATGATTTGGTCGTGTTTGTAGGCATTCCCTTTGAGCTATGAAGGTATACTCATCTGTTCTAACATTTCATGTTAATAATGAAAAATCTGATATTTGTTCCTTCACAGTGGTATTTTTTTTCTTTCTGTGGCTTTTAAGATCTTTTCTTTCTTTCCAGTGTTGTAAAATTTTGCAAAGATGTAGGTCTTTTAAAAGTCCGTGTGCTTTTTCCTTGGTAGGTCTTTTCCGTCTGAAAACTTGTATCTTTAACCTCTGGGAGATTTTCTTGTATTGTTCATGTGATAATTGTCTTCTCTTTGATTTCTGTCTTCACCTGGAATACTTGTAAAACTGGGCCTCCTCAATAGAGCTGTTTCTTGTCTTTCATGTCTTGCACCTTTGGTCTTTTTGCTCTGCTTTCTGGAAGATTTCTTCTATTTTTATCTTCTGAGCCTGCTGCTCAGTTTATTCCAGCATCATGTTTTTATTTTATACGAGCCCTTCCTTGTTCTCTGATTGTGCCATTTACATAGTATCTTGTTCTTGATTTTAAATGCAATAACACTGAGTATACTTGTGATAATAGAGAAAATTTTTAATTCTCTTCTATTTCCTGAATTAGTTCTCTTTCCTTTGAGGTTTTTTTTTTTTTTCCTTTTTATGGCACATTTTTTATAGCAGCCCTTAGCAAACTAATACACTTGTCTGTCTCTCTTTCTGTCTTTTCCTTCCTTCCTTCTTCCTTCTTTCTCCTTCTCCTTCCTTCTCTTCTCCTTCTTTTTTGAGTTATTAAATTTCTTCATGGAGGAACTCTCTGATGTTCCGTTTGTCGTTGATGATTAATGGCCCTGCATTCTGAACAAGGACGGCCGGGTGGGCGTAAGGCCCAGACTGTTTAAGACAGAGTCTTTCAAGTAGCTCCAATTTCTTTGGCCCAGACTCACTTGCGTCCTCTGTCTTGTCCCTCTCTGGAATTCTGTAGGAAAGATCAGCAACCTCTTCTGTGATGTGTCATCTGTTATCCCTTCTCTATCAGCTTTTCTTAGTGTCAGAATTTTTTTTAAAGCTCTCTTCCACTTATGGGCAACTTCCTGTTCCCTTTGTCATTATGAATGTATTCCCATTTTGTCCTTTACTGTAATTTCTGTAGGATCTTAGGAGGGAGCAGAGAAAAACTGAGTGGTCGCTCCACCATTTTGAAAATAGCACTTATTTTCTAGTCTCCAACTTGCAGTTTTGATCTGCTTAGCTGAGAAGTTGTTTAAGAGTCCTGCATCAGTGCGGATGGGTTAGGCTGTGCTGTAGTGACAAAAAACTCAGAATCCTAGTGGCTTAAGACAACAAAGGTTTATTTATTGCTTCTTTTGCCTGTCCACTGAGGTGGGCTGGGAGCTCTGCTCCATGTCTCCTGACTCTGATACCCAGGCTACCAGAGCAGCTCCTTCTCAGTGTTACCAGTTGCCAAGGCAGAGATAATCTCAGGAATTGTGCACTGTTCCTTTAAGTTTCCACCCAGCAATGATACCCGTTGTTTCTCTTCGTATTTCATTGGCCAAAGCAAATCATTTTACTGCGGGGAACATCACAGTGGGTGGAGAAGTCTCATCTCCCCTGTGCTTGGAAAATGGAGGGCTGAGGTGTTCGTCAGACAGTACTCGGGACCACCAGAAGACTGCAAAATTCAAATGGTTGAGTTAGAAAAGCTTTTAACTCTTGGATTTTTAAAAATTGCATTGTGCTCCATGTGGGCTTGTAGAAAACCTGAGGTTTTTTTCATTGCATTTGTGATTAATTTTTATGAATGTTTTATGGGATTGGAAAAGAAGATGTATTATTTATTTGTTGTGGACAAGTTTGATGCATACACAAGAAGCTGTTTATATCTTCTGTATACTTGTTAATTTTTCATTTACTAGGTCTTCAAAGACTAAAGAAGTATTTAAAGTTCTTACCTAGTATTGTGTTTCTCTACGTTTCTCCTTGTTTTTATGACAGTTTTGCACTCGTGTTTATGTTGTAACAGTTCATAGTAGATGTGCATTTTCTATTTTGTTTAAATAACCTTCTTTGTCTCAGTTAATGGGGCTTTTAAATTCCTGTTCCATTGACCACATGTCTTCTATACTCTATTAGAATCTCAAACTGCTTCCTAATTTTTTTTCTGGATTCTGCAGGAGCTAATTTTCAGATCAGTGGTTGAACTGTTCCTGTTCCTACTAAGACCAACCTCCATTTGAACATATTAAATAAACAATTATTCTGACACAGTAAGGAGACTATTTAAGACCATTGCAAATTCAAGCTTGAGTACAAGAAGGACAGGTGGGGATTTACAGCCAAGGAACAGAGTGAGGGGTCCATGGATGGAAGATTACTAAGAGGAGACATCAAGGGTAGGGAATTCTTGCGAGACTGGCCTCACAGGATTCTTGCTAAAGGCAGGTCAAGGGCTTAGACGTCAAGGGTGGGGGATGAGGAACTTGACCAGATATTCAGGAGAGGGGGTTGACTTAGCAGAATTCTTTGCTAAGACTGGGCTAGGCAGGCCAAAGACAGGACAGGGCCCAAGGTCAAGACCTGATCAAAAAGAGAGCTCAGAGGAGCCCGACTAAAGTGTAGCCAAGGAGAGAGTATTTGTCAAACACTGCGTCCCAGCCTCTCTCAGCTACTCCAGGACTGTGCTGCTACGGTTGGCCCCCTTTCTCCTGCGTATAGTTTTTCTCTCTGCTTGATCACTTCCATCAGCTGAGAGACATTTTGTAGTATCTCCTTCCTTTAAAAAAGAAAAGAAAACCTGTCCGTACCTTACACCAGATACAAAAATTAACTCAAGATGGATCAAAGGCCCAAACATAAGAGCTAAAACTGTAGAACTTCTAGAAGAAAACATGGGAGAAAAGCTTCATGATGTTGGACTTCCTTTTTTTTTAGAGTTATAGTTAGATCTTTATTTAAACTCTGATCTGCCAACTTAGTGTTTCCTACCAACTCGGGGAGCAGAAACCTTCATGGGCTTCACAATCTTTTGTTTAATTGCTGCCTTTGTGGGAGCCTTAGCGGCATCTGTCGCTGTCTTTTTAGATGCTTACTTAGCCTTTTTTGCTTTCTCGGCAGCCCTGATAGCTTGTTCTTAGTGAGCCTCTCTAATTTCAGTTTTCTTTTCTTTTTTTAAAGATTTTATTTTTATTTTTTCTCCCCAAAGCCTCTCAGTACATAATTGTATATTTTTAGTTGTGGGTCCTTCTAGTTGCGGCATGTGGGACGCTGCCTCAGCGCGGCCTGATGAGTGGTGCCATGTCCGTGCCCAGGATCCAAACCAGTGAAACCCTGGGCCACCGAAGCAGAGCACGCGAACTTAACCACTCGGCCACAGGGCTGGCCCCCTAATTTCAGTTTTGTGATTCCGCTTGGCTGTTATATCAGCAAGAGATGCACCAGTGACAGCCTTCTGGAATTTGACTGCACTCAGGTTTTCTTTTAAATTTCTTCTGACCGTCCCTTTTTGTGCTTTCTTCTGTAGAGGATAGTTTAGTTTGTTTGCTGAGTATTCCTCTTGGAATTGAAGGCTGATTTGCATTTTGCATTAAAAAATTGGAAAACCTTCCCATTGGTCCTGGTGTGGCCCCTCCTCAGTTGGGGCAGAACTGCTACCTGCTGGAACTGCACAGCTCCACCTTCATGGCACAGCTGCTGAGGAAGAGGAAGGATGGCAAAGAGAAGCACGATGCTGGATTTGGCAGTGATGTCTTGGCTATGACACCAAAAGCACAGGCAACAAGAGTAAAAATAGATATGTTGGACTTCATCAAAGTTAAAAACTTCTGTGTATCAAAGGACACAATAAACAGATTGAAAAGGCAATCTACAGAATAGAAGAAAATATTTGAAATCATATATCTGATAAGAGATTGATAGCTAGAATATATAAAGAACTGCCACAATTCAACAACAACAAAACAGCCCAATTCAAGAATGGGCAAAGTACTTGAATAGACATTTCTACAAAGAAGATATACCAGTGGCCAAGAAGAACATGAAAGGATGCTCAACATCACCAATCATTAGGGAAATGTAAATTAGGATGGGCCCTAATCCAATATGACTAGTGTCCTTATAGGAAAAAAAGAGACACCAGGGATGCACGCACTCAGAGAAAAGGCCATGTCTGGACCCAGCAAGAGGACAGCCATCTGCAAGTCAAGGAGAGAGACCGCAGGAGAAACCAAACCTGCCCACACCTTGCGCCTGGACTAGTAGCCTTCAGAACCGTGAGAGGATACATTTCTGTTGTTTAAGCTGCCCAGCCTTGGCCGACTAAGACACTCGAGTAGTCAAATTCACAGAGACAGAAGGTGGAATGGTGGTTTCTGGGGCCAAGGAGGAGAAGGGCATGGGGAGCTAGTGGTTAATGGGCGCAGAGTTTAAGTTTTGCGAGATGAAAAGAGTTCTGGAGGTTGGTTGCACAACAATGCGAATGTACTTACCACTACAGAACTGTGCACATAAAAATGGCTATGATGGTAAATTTTATGTTATGTACGCTTTACCACAATTGAAAATAAACAAAACAAAAATGTCCCTTGATGCTACAAAGCCTTCCTACTATAGTGCTATTTTTCTGCTCTCCTTTTGAGTAAAACTCCTGAAAAGACTAGTTTCTGTTTGCTGTCTCTGCTTCTTCACTTCTCGTTTTCTCTCGAGCCATCCCAGTCAGGGTTTTCTGAAACTGCTGTGCTCAGGGTTGCTGCCATAAGTCTAGCTCATCAGCAGCATTTGTGATCGCCCGTTCCTCCTTGAACACTGGCCCCTCGGCTTTTGGTTTTCCTCTTGCTTCTCCTCTGCTGGGTCTGCTCGGCTCCTCCTCCCGACTCTGTCTGTGAGAGACCCAGGGCTCTGCCCCAGGCTTTCTACTCACCCCCTGGCCACCACACCCAGTGCCAGCCATACACTGGTGAATCTCAAGTCCTGCCTCCAGCCCACCCTCTCTGGAACTCAATACAGAACATCCATCACTCAGCGTCGTCTTGAGGATATCTAGCAGGCATACGAAATTCAACATGCCCGAAACAGACCCTTGACTTCTCCCTCAGAATCTACCCCCCTCTGTTGTTTGCAATCTCATTAAATGGCACCGCCTTGCAACCAGGTCCCGAGACAGGCACCCCCATAACTGCACACCAAAGACCTTGGAGTCGCCTTGACTCTTCTCTTTCTGTCTCACTCCTCATCCAACTCACCTGAATATCCTGTTTTCTCTCTCTTCAGAATCTCTCCCTACCTCCTCTACTACCTGCCTTGGCCAGACCACCTTCTTTTCTCATCTGATGACTGTGATGGCTTCACAACTAAAGGAACAAGTGAATAAATGCTGTGGGTGTTGAAATTAATGATATGACATATACCTGTGCATTCCTGAGGACACTGTCAGAAATGTAATTAGACATTTTTCTCTGCAGGCTGCAGGTGAGAATAGATGATCATTTACTGAGATAAATAGCCCAGACAGCTGGCCAGTATCCCCACTCCCCTGTCACCCAGAATCTCATGTACACCCAGTAAGATAATGCCAGCCTCACCAGGAGGTCTGCAGACCCACACATGACATGTCTATTAACTAACTGAAAGTAAATTCATGTGGCCATTAGAACTTTTTTTTTTTGAGGAAGATTGGCCCTGAGCTAATATCCGTGCCCATCTTTCTCCACTTTTTTTATATGTGGGATGCCTACCACAGCATGGCTTGCCAAGTAGTGCCATGCCGGTACCCAGGATCCGAACCGGTGAACCCCAGGCCGCCGAAGCAGATGTGCACACTTAACTACTGTGCCACCGGGCCAGCCCCGCTGTTAGAACTTTAAGAGAGAAATCAGAGAATCTGAGATACTGACGATGTAAATAACCAAATTTTCAGAGAATGAGCGGTTTTCTTGGTTGATGGTTCTAAGAGGGGCAAGCATGGTCCTAGTTTCAAAGAGTGTGCTGTCTGACCCCCGCCCCTGAGCCTCATCCACTCCCCACGCCCCAGTCTGTCTCCAGGGCTTAGGGTTTATGATCTGTCACCTGTATCTTGGTAATAGAAACAGCTTGGGTTAAGGCTTTATTTTTTGGTTTGGTCAAAACGGACACATCAAAGTTGTGGCATTAAAATGCTTCTGCTCTTGGCATGGCTGCTGCGTTAGAACGTCCTGTTGCTGAGAAGAAGAACCAGTGGTGGGGGCTGGGAGTGGGGTGCGGCAGGTCTACTGAGATGCTTCGCCTGCTGATGCAGGACATGATAAGCCTGGGTGATGCATCTCCTTGACACCACACGAGTCAGCTGCTGGCCGTCCTTGGACAAGGCAGAACCCAGAGAACTAGCAAAACTGATGGCAGGGTCTGAAACAGAACCAGAGGAGCTTCTGCAGTGGCTGTGTGGAATAAAGAAGGAGAGAGAGAAATGAGTGTGTGTGTGTGTGTGTGTGTAAGAGAGAGAGGAGCCACTCTGGGCGGCTGCCTTTCAGCATCCCTTCTGTGACATATTTCAGAACGGACCCAGGGCGTGTGAACAGTACATCTTATGGTTTCTTGTTGTTTTTCCCTTCCCTCCATTTCTTTCTCCTTGGTGCGGCAGCACAGATAGTCCCGTATCCCACAGGGCCAGAGCCTGCAGAGCAAGTCTGTCCCTCTGCAATGTTCAGCCCCATCTTTCTCCTCCCAGGACAGGCCACCTGCTCTGCTCAGGTCCCCAAGGAGCCCCAAGTGCCTGGAGTCCCGGTGTCTCCTGCCAGCAGCAGAGGGAGCCCACACTCTACCAAAACAGATTGAGTGTCTCTTATAATACAAAGCAGAAAATACAATAATTGTTGTTTTTTGCCAGGCAGTATGTCCTTACAGATGAAGCTTTAATCTCCCTCGCACATCTCTGTTGCTGTAAATTCAAGCTCCATTATGGACCATATGCTCAGATTCGCTTGGAGAAACCACTGCGAGCTCAGCGGCTCACTTGGGCGTCGGAGCTCTTTGTGCTGCGTGTTGAATTGCATGTTATCTCACACACTTAAAGGTTATGTCTTCATAAGTTCTTTTGTGTCAGTTTATTAGCCATGAGCCTGCAGTTGATCAGTTATGTTGTGGAAAGGTACCACTGAACTCACTGACAATTACGAGATGCAGGAGGCAGAAGGAAAGCTTGGCCCTTTTAAAAAAATCTAGAGGCACGAAACACAACGGAGTGAGGTTTTGTCTGATTGTCGAGCAGCTGCCAAGTCGCCCTCTCATCTGTTTCTAAGTAGTAGATATTGATGCTGCTTCGCTCAGAGCAGAGCTGTTTTCCACACAATTGCATACAGGACACAGGATGGCGTTGCTCCAGCACCCTTTCCGGCTGACCGTGAAAGCCAGGTGCAATGGCAGGTGTCAGCACGCAGGGTTACTCTTCGACTGAGCAAGGACCACAATTGTTCTTCCACGGTGCTCTTCCTGGGAAAAAGAAAAATGTCTGCTTTTTTCTGAAACACTCCCACTTCATCATTTCCCTCCCAAAGCCACAGACCAAGTTCTGAAACCACTCTTAGGAGGAAAGACCTCAGCTTCTTTATCCTGATCCGCGGAGCAGTTGTCATCATGCCTGGGGGATGGGCCACAGGCAACAAGGACTCTCTCATCTAAAACCAGCGGTAGCATCTTTCACTTCCGAAGCAGCGCTGTTCTGGCTCCTGCAGCCCCTTGCTGGGGTGGCAGCTCCCTCAGGACCACCTCCATGCCGGGGGGCGAGGGCACGCGCTGTCAACCTCTCTAGGACTTCCTCCCCGAGCTGGAGAGCTAACAGGCACAGGGCCAGCCCAAGAGCCTCCGGGGCCCCCGGGGCTGTCACTTATGGAGCCCCTACTACATGAATGTCAAAATATAGAAATTCACCCCTTTCCCCTATAAGTCAACAACACATGGCAATCCCTGGCTTGGAAAGTCATTGACATTCTGTCCCATCAAGCGTCCTAATCCTGACCTGGCGCTTTGTTCTCTGTAGTTTGGCGCAGAGATGCTTTTTCCTTCTGGGCTTGGCGCACTCCCTCGGGTCTTTGCAGAGCTCTGGGTTCTGGGCCCCACTTCTGGGGGACTTGATGCAGACAGTGGGTTCTGAGTGTTGGGGGCCAAGAGGAAGTTTGGTCCTAGCCCTCACCTGCCCAGTCCAGAGAGAACCAAACTTAAAGGAAACCTGTCCTTAGATAAACTGGAAAGACTGCCCTGTCTGTAGAATGAGCACTGAGATGGGGATTCTTCTTCTCTTTCTAGCAACATGCTCATTCATTCATTCAAGAAACATTGTGTTGAAAGCCCACCAAGTGCCAGGCACAGTGCTGGGCATTCGGGAAACAGAGGCAGAGGAGAGACAGCGCCTGGCTCCTCCCTCCGTCAGGGCTGGCTGCTCTCGGCCGGCCTCCCAGGACCCCACCCTTGCCTCCAGACCCTCCTCAGACGTTCCAGCTCCTCTGAGCTGAGCTATGTCCTCCAAAAGTCCATGTGTCGCAGTCCTAACCCAGCATCTCAGACCGTGGTTGCTCTCGGAGACGGGGCCTTCGAAGAGGCGGTTAAGGCTGAGTGAGGCCAGGGGTGGGCCCTCATCCGGCGTGAGCCTGTCCTTATGGAAGCGGATTAGGACACACACACACGTGGAGGGAGGGCCGTGTGAAGACGCTCCGAGGAGACGGCATCTGTAACCCGGGAGAGAGCCGTCTTGCCAACACCCTGAATTTGGACTTCCGGCCTGCAGAACGGTGAGAAAATACAGATCTGGTGTCTAACTCCCAAGCCTGTGACACCCTGTTATGGTGGCCCCGCAAACTCAGACAGCGGCCCAGAAGGAGGCCTGGAAGTCTCCCTTGGATTTCTCCCAACAGAAGGAGACCCTCGGCCAAGCCCTCCCATCTGGTGGGAGCTCCTGCTGAAGGGTGACCCCACTGTGCATTTACCCATGACCTCCTCAGCCTCACTTCTCCTCAAACTGCTTCCTCCGGGTGTAGACAGATCAGCGGGGTTTGGGGATTTAGTTGGGGGTGAAGGGGTAGGGTTAGGGGCACTGTTTCCTCAGCCACAGTGATTTTTCTCTCTCGAGCTTCCAGTCTGTTCTTTCCTGGGGGAGGACGATAGTGGGGGCTTCACTTCGTCTCGTCTAGCCGGGCTCCAGGGCACATTCTGTCCTCATCTTCCTGACCCCTGGGCAGTGCTCAGGTCCTGCAAAGCTCACGGGCTGGCCCTTTGCTGCCGCTGGGCATCTGTTCAGACCACCCACTCTTCTGCCGTTCACCAGCCCACCCGCTGCTCAACCTGCTCCAGTCCCACTGGGACTGAGGGAGGTGCCACCACCCAGCGGCGGGCTGGTGGACGTGTAACGGGCTCCTCACACAAAGAAAATAAAACAAACATTTTTCACGTTTGCCACTTCTGTGGTGTAAATGTTCCCATCATGGCCAATTTCAGGCTAATGGTGAGGACATTGAACATGGAGTTGAACTGAGAAGAGACGTCCAGCAGGACACCACCATTCCCGACATCGAGAGCCAGCAGACGTAGACAACCTCAAGAACAAAGAGGGGAGTAAAACGTAAAATAGGTAGGAATGATGTTTTGGGTATTTACTGTCTTTGTATTTTAATGCAATTTATTTACTTGTAAGCTCATATAATTTAATTTTTAATAGTGACTAAGTTTAACAACTAGCTTGCAGAATTTCAAAAAACTTCAAAATTGCCTCTTGTGAGGCAGTAGGAGCTGGTCCAGCCCACAGCGTGGGTATCAGTCCTCTGGGTAGAATAGCATGGTGTGTAGATACAGCAAAAGGGGCAGGCGTGGTGAGCGAATGAGCCCAGTCTTTGAGAGCGTGTGGGCATGAACAAACGCACAGCCACCTGGAGGGCTCCAGCGGGAATGAGGGCCAGCGCTGTGACACAGCTCCTTTTTCTTCCAAATTCCGTGGCCACAGCCTTATTCCTGGACAGCCTAAGCCCAGGCTCCATGCCCTGACTGTACATGTCCTGGTGGTTCTAGGTGGACGCTCCAGGTGCACACCTCCATCCACTTGCCATGCCTGGACCCCAGGCTACAGCACCCTGACGTGCCCGGGCTTTCTCTGGGGCCTAAGTGACCTTCCTGGACTGGGGAGCACATGGGGCACTGTGACCAGGATTAGTTTTGAACAACAAAGAACAGCAAAACTCTGTGCCAGGGGGCCCACATCTCTCCTGTGTGACGCTACAGAGCAGGGTGACTTCTGGGCTGAACGTCCTCCCTGCAGGTCACCCACATCTGTTTTTTTGATTTATGAGAAATGTATCCCTTATTCCTTAAATAATAGTGCATTTGCTACAATCCACTACTGTTGGGAAATCACCAAAATTCACCATTAATATGATTTATTACTTGAATTATTATTATTAATTAAAAATATATGGGGCCGGCTCCGTGGCCGAGTGGTTAAGCTCGCGCGCTCTGCTGCGGCAGCCCAGGGTTCGGATCCTGGGCGCGGACATGGCACTGCTCGTCAGGGCACGACGTTGAGGCGGCGTCCCACATCCCACAACTAGAAGGACCTGCAACTAAGATATACAACTATGTACGGGAGGGAAGTTTGAGAAATAAAGCAGGAAAAAAAAAAAAAAAAGATTGGCAACAGTTGTTAGCCCAGGTGCCAATCTTTAAAAAAAAAATATATATATATATATAAAGATTCTTTCTGTGATAGGATCATTTCAGAATGAAAATCCAAAGATCAAAGGTGTAATTAAAATATATCAAACAAAATAGTCCTAGCCAGTATGTAGTAATAGCAATAAAGTGACAATTTCAAGGCACATTCTTCCTCTGCTGGATCTAGAAGAGGAGTATGATGGAAAGAGCGAGCTGGGATTACCCGGGTCAATTAAAGAAGCACGAGGCAATAAGTGCCCATCTTTCCAGGAAGGCCTCACAAACATGCAGGCACTTCTCTATAAATGCGGCTCATTGATTGACTGATATTAAACCTCAACACTCAACTTGGGCTGCTGAAGGCAAGACCGGCTATAGGATTTTAACTCACAACGATAACGGGCAAAACCAATTTGTCTTTTTTCACAACAGGCATTTATCTTGATATAAAAGCTTGCAGATATAATCTGTATCATATCTGTGTTTATGTGCATATGTATGTGACATATAGATCACATACATACGTACGTGTATGACAGAGGTTATGTGACTGAAATATCTGGACGACAAAACAAAAGCGTCAGTGGGCTGGCGGGCTGTTTGCAAACACCTTGTGAGCTTTGGGCTTCATGAAGATCCCTGACTTTTCCCTCACCTTAGTTACTTTAGCTTTTGGACTTGGCTTTCCCTTCCGAGCGGTGACTGAGCTGAGCCTCCGTGTGAATGGGGTCGTTCCCTTCACCCTTGTACAGAGGGCTGGGGCTGAGGGGCGCTCTCTGGGGAGCTCATCAAAGACTTAGAGAAAAGAGGCTTTGAAACGTGCAAAACGCACATTTCCTTCACTCCCAGCTGATGGTGACTGCAAAGGCTATTCATCTCAGACGTTCCTTTAACAGACGAGTGAGGCCGGGATGTTTTCAGGCAGAGACAAAGGTGTGCCGGCCCAGGACAGAGGACCCCGGTTCCAGCAATGTGCAGGCTCGGGAATTGGCTGGTGGTTAGAGGACAGTTTCAACTTCTGTGTTGTCTGGGCTTAAAGTTAAAAAAAACCCAAACAAACTGTGCTGGGCCCCCAAAATGTTTTTTCAAGGCCCAGCTGCTGTGGAATTCACTGAGGTCTTCCTTAGCTTATCAGTCAGTTAGCTTCAATTTTATGTTGGTTTTCTTTTTGCAGTGAGGAAGATTGCCCTGAGCTAACGTCTATGCCAGTCTTCCTCCATTTTTTGTGTGTGGGATGCTGCCACAGCATGGCTTAGTGAGCAGTGCGTAGGTCTGTGCCCAGGATCCAAACCTGCAAACCCTGGGCCGCCAAAGCAGAGCACACGAACCTAACCACTATGCAACTGGGCCAGCCCCTGTTTTTTTTTTAAAAAATCAAATTTATTGAAGTATAAGTCACATGCAATAAAATGCACACATTTTAAGTATACGGTTCAATGAGTTTTGACAACTGTTTACACCATGAAACCATCACTTCAATCAGTATGTACTTCCATCACTCACAATATTCTCTTGTGCCCAGAAGTATGCTGGTAAGTATTTAACAGCATGATCTCTGGGGAAAAATGTCATCTATTTAACATCTATTTATTTACCATGTTAGTAGTTTAATGTATTAAAAGTATTATAAATTTTACTGATATGAGGGATGTTTATTATGTACTTTATAAATAATAAAAAAGTATGATATTCCTTATTGTAAATTCCATATAGTCAACTGATTATCACCTAATGTTTTCACTGGTTTTTGCTGGAGTCTTGTATCTGTAGCCAACCAATGGTTGCAACTAACTAGTGTAATTCTGACGTAGCTGTTGCTTGTTTATTTTCGTTTACTTTAAGGAGTGAGACAAAAGCGAAACAAGATGTCTGTTGGAATGTCACTTGCTTGTTGGAGACATAGCAACTCCTTTGCTGAGTCAGATAATAGCTTTTGAATACCGGAAGAATATTCTTAATTTTTTGCGCTACTCACAATGTAACAGCTCTACATACCACTCACTTTTAAGTTTAATTGGCATTATTAACATTTTTTCAACACTTTCTTCAGTCTAGACAATTAAAAAAAATAAATCAAGGCCTGATTCGTCGTGTTTGCCAATTTCTAATACTCCCACCGTAGCTGATTTCAAGCTGCCAACGGGATGTGACTGAATGTGGAGTTGGGAAGAGAGGCACACCATTCTAGAACATTTCTAGTATATACAGTAGCTATAAATAACTTCAAGAGCATAGAAAACAGCAAAATAGAGTAAAAAGATTGGGAAGAGAGAAGATTTGAGTATTAATTATCTTTGTTTTTAATATGACATTTAATTGTAAGTTTATCTAACTTGATTTTTAAACAATGGCTGTGTTTAACAACTGGTTCCCCACACTCCTGAGAATTTAACAGTTGGCCCTTGTGAGCCAGCAGGAAGCTTCTCCAGTTCTCCGTTCCCAACCATCCTCACTCCCACTCTCAGCTCTAGGCAACCTTCCACCTGATTTCTGTCTCTACAGATTAGTATTGTTAGTCCTTGAACTTCATCTAAATAGAATCATAGCGCATGAACTCTTTTTTGCCTCAATTATTTTGCTTAACATAACATTTTCATAATGTGTGATTGGGTAGTTTGTTCTCTTTTTTTGCTGAGTATTCCGTTGTGTGAATATTCCAGTTTATTTATCCATTCATCTGTTGAGGGACATTTGGGTTGTTTCCAGTTTAGAGCTATTATACGTAAAGGTGTGATGAACATTTGTGTACAATTCTTTGTGTGGACATGTTTTCATTTCTCTTAGCTAAATACGCAGGAATGGAATTGCTGGGGTCATACTGTAAGTGTACCTTTAACTTTACAAAAACTGCTAAGTTGTCTTCCACAGTGGTCGCACTATTCTGCTTTCCCAAAGGCAGGTTGAGAGCTCGTTCCATTTGGTCAGTATTCTCAGTAACACTTGGAATTGCCAGTCTTTTAAAATTTTAACCATTTGAGTAGGTGTGTAGAGGTATCGCATTGTGATTATAATTTTAATGTTTCCAGTGACGAATGATGCTGAGCACCTTCTCTTGTGTTTATGGGCCATTTGTATATTTTCCTCAGTGAAGTGTCTGTTCAAGTCTCTTGCACATTTTTTTTAAAAAAGTGAGTTGTGGAGACAACCCAAATGTTCATCACCTGATAAATGGATAAATACAATGTGATAGATGCAATCTGATCCATACAATGGAATATTACGTGGTAATAAAAAGGAATACAGTATTAATATATGCTGCAGCATGGATGAAGCTCAAAAATGTGCCAAGTGAAAGAATCCAGACACAAAAGGTCACGTAGTGTATGATGCTATTTACATGAAATGTCCAGAACGTACAAAACTATGGAGATTGTAAATAGATTAGTGGTTGCCTGGCCTGGGGGGTGGGTAGGTTAGAGAGGGACAGGTAAAATGAGCAAGGTTTCCTTTTGAAGTGATAAAAATGCTCTAAAATTGTGGGGATGGATGCACAGCTCTGTAAATATACTAAAAGCCATTGAATTGTACATTTTAAATGAGTGAATTGTATGGCATGTGAATTATATCTCAATGAAACTGTTAAGCATGAGTTGTTAGCTTTTTATTAGTGATTTGTAGAAGTTCTTTGTGTATTCTGGATACAAGTAATTTGTCGGTGTCTTTTGGAGAGCAGAAGCTTTTAATTTTGATGAAGTCTAACATCAATTTTTTCTTTTATATTTAGTGCTTTTAGTTTTGTGTCTAAGAAATCTTTGCCTACTCCAGGTCATAAATATTCTTCCTATGTTTTCTTCTAGGAATTTTATAGTTTCATGTCTTACATTTAGGTCTCTTACGCATTTCAAGTTAATTTCTACGTACAGTGTGAGGTAGGGATTGGGGTTCATTTTTCTGCATACAGATATCCAGTTTTACCAACATCATTTGTTGAAAAGACTCTTCTTTCCTCCTTTGAATTATCATGGTGCCTTTGTAAAAAATCAATCAACCATATGTGTGTGGGTGTATTTCTGGATCCCTATTATGTTCCATGTATCTACACATCTATCTTCATGCCAATACTGTAGCTTATAGTAAGTCTTAAAATCAGGATCATATGTCCTCCAAATGTGTTCTTTTTCAAAATTATTTTGGCTATTCTAAATGCTTTGAATTTCTACATGAAGTTTAGAATCAGCTTGTAAATTTCTACATAGAAGCCTGCTGGGATTTCGACTTGGACTGCATCCACTCTATGCATCCATTTGGGCAGGATGGACATCTTAACGAACGTTGAGTCTTCTAATTCATTAACATTTCTCCGTTTATTTAGATCTTCTTAAATTTCTCTCAGCAACATTTTGTAGTTTTCAGTATAGATGTCTGGCACAAATTTACTTAAACATATTCCCAAGTATTTCATGTTTTTTTTTATCTGATTTCTATCACTATAGATTATCTTTGATGCTACTTAAAATGGTATTTAAAATTTTTGTTTTCCAACTACTTGTTGCTAGGTTCTAGAATAAGACTTTGGTGACAGTAAGAAAACTGAGAGTCAGATTCACCTTTGTGTGTTTTCATTAAGCACAGCATCTTTGTTTATGGCAATAATGTTTGTAAAGCATCGTGTTAAATTCTGTTTATGTGTGTGAGACCAGTTCCCTGATTTCAAGAATCTTGCTTGATAAGACTGATTATAAAGAGCTGACTTTCCAGCAAAGTGGAGCCTCTCTCTTTTCATCCGCCCCTTTCCTGAAGGCAGCAGTTTCTTGGATGGAATCCAATTCTTTTGTTCCTTTATCTGTTTCTGAGCAAGATGAATGTAAGTGGACTATCACAAAGAAGAACCAGAATATTCTCAGATGAACCAGGGCACTGGGACTACGCCCAGGCTTGTCTTCCTTTGTCCTATATTTTTCTGATAGGCTCAGAGTCTTATTCCAGAAACTCAGCCTAGCAGGAGAGCCGGCTCTCAGATGGCCTGAGGTCATTGGATGTCCAACCATTTGAACATGTTAACTGATAAAATCTTCCAGGAGAGACACTTCACGTGTATCACCTGGAGCCCTTCCTGTCTGCCACAGTAGAAGCTCCAGAACGTGCTTACCCTTTGTTATAGTTCCCAAGCTCATGAAGTCAGTGCCCAGTGTGCCCAGGATGCTGGGCTGATGTTCTCAGAAAGCCCATGTGGAAGATGCTGGAGAGAGGCATCCCAGGAGAAGAACTAGATGAAGGGATGGGACAGCCAGGCAGCTTCCCTGGGCACCAGTCTGGAGGGGATGCTGCAATATCACTGAAACACACCAGAAATGTGATGCCAGTCAGCTCAGGTTTCTACACTCAACTCTGCATGGTGGGAATTTACCTGATGCAATGGTAGCTCCCCTTTCACTACCAGCCAGGCTACCCCGGAAGTGACTGAACCGAAAGGCTCACAGGCCAAATTCAGATGCTTGTTATGTCCATTTTATTGAATCAATTTAAAACATGCAGCAAGAAATAAGACAGAACAGAGAAGGGGCCCAATAGATGGAAGGTGCCTGGGGTCAACACACACCTGTCCTCTTGGAAGAAGGGAGGGGCATGGCCATAGCTCTTGCTCACAGGTGATCTGCTGCACCCATGACTTTTGCCTGCATGTCGCAGGCAGGGGACTCATGGGGCCAGAGTGGGTGTCACCAGTGGGGGCTGATGCACAGTTGACAGAGCTCAATAAGGAGCTGACATGATCTGTGCCTCATGGATAAGTGAGGCTCGCTCGGCCCTTCATCCCTTTCTCTATAAAGGTAGCACTGGTTGGTTCCATCCTCTCCTTCCAAGCTCACGGCACAGATGCTCTGTTCTTCCTCTCCTGTATCTCACAGATTACTAATTTACCAACACTAGGAGTTTTCTCTCTACTCGTTTGTTTCTCTTGTTCTATACAGCAGAACTGAGTATTCTCAATAACGCAGCAACACCCTTACGATCCACTCCTAGGTATTCAATTCTCTCATTTGAATGCATCTCCTAGTTAAGTTGAAGACTATAAATCATGAAAATTACAGCCCACTGCGGGAATCTGACATCTTTAGACAATCCACCCACAACACACAGGTCCATTCAGTCCTAGGGTGAGACTTGTGTCCAGAAGATGTGGTTACAGGCATTGTGTTTCTTTTCCATGGACTCGAATTGTCTTTTCAAGGCCAAAGTCCCTCTTTGGTGTCAGCCAACACGTGTTCAGTTATCTCCTGTGCTTTGTGTTGGAAGCATTGACCTTCTTCATTGGTGACATTGATTCTGGCACAGTGCGCCCCCTGCCTGAGATATGCAGATAAAAGCCACGGCTGCTCAGCGAGTTGTTGGCCAGCTCAGTCTAGGCCACGCATCCTCCCCTGTAGCTCCCTCAAGGGCAAGTGTGCGTGGGCCCCAGGCACCTGCTGCCTGCCCCGCTGCTCACCCTCACGTCTGGTCCCCGTCAGCGGGGAAGGCCGATGCCGCTGAGAATGAGCCGGGGTTCAGGCAGCTGGTCCTTCCACCCACTTCCGTGCCCTGTTCTATGTGTGCTGACCTGCCCCATCTCTCCCCCTTTGCTTCCAGCTCTCCTTTCTGTTGTTCCCACCAACGGTATGAATCAAGCATCTTAATTCGGTCTGTGAGCCTTTCTGCTGTCACCTCTGGGACGGGCTGCCTGGAAGTGCCCTGTGAGGCTGCCGTTGTACCAGGGCCAGTTCCCACCCAGCAGTCCCGCTCCTGCACAGGTGGACGGAAGCTGGCAGTAGCCGTGGAAGGCCCTTTTCTCGCTCACAGGTCCGAGGGGTGTCTCTGACATTCAGGACAAGCAGCAGAGCTACAGGTGCACAGCCCACGGAGGCCGGCTGACACCTGCGCTCAACCTGGATCCTGCTGGACTGGGCCTGCTTCACTGGAAACAAATGAGTTAATAATCTACATTTTAATTAGTATAATAAGCCTCCAAACGTTCCAGAAGTTTGGAAATAGACATGAACTTATTTCTATATTTTTATATATTTTATATGTTTTTTGAAAGTCAAAGAATATCGGTTTGGAAGGACACCTACTCATCCACATGCCCCCGTGCTCCAGAACCTGGTCTGAGCTTGCAGTGCTGACCTCTGGTGTGGCTCTCCTGCCTGCCCCTCTCTCCAGGGCCTCCAGGGGGAGCAGGTGGCCTACACAGCCCAAGGCTTGAGCCGGACTGCTGTGGGAGGGGTCCCCCCAGTCCTTCTCACTGCCTGCCTCTGCCTGGCGACCCCACACCTGTCTTCCCTTCACCTCCCAGCCCCTTAGGGCAGTGAAGCCAGCGCAGGATGAGGGACGAGAGTTCTTAGATCCTTAGCTCTCCTGCGTTCCAGGCACCGGACAGAAGAGCCCAGAGTGGGCCAGGCCAGAGACCCCGCTGCAGGGTTCAGGCTTTCCCTTTGCAGCAAGGACCCCTGCCCCCAGCGGCGACATGTCACCTGCGCCAGTCAGGCAGGGGTAGCGCCTGGCCTTGCCCTGGACTCTGCCCACCGCATTTGGGTAGCCTCCTCGCCACAGTCTAGGCCCTGACAAGGCCTGGAGGAAGCGGGGGCTGGGGCCTCCAGCCCTGTGTCGGAGGCTGTCGGGATGCGGCGGAAGCGCCGGGACTGGGGCGGCCGCGGGCCCCCCGGGTCGCGCGGGGACTGCAAGCACCGGCGCCACTTCCCAGGAACCGCGACCAGCACTTCCCTTTTCCAACCACTTATGGGATCAATTTGCAGCAGGGGCATGGGCACAGCAGAAACCACATCGGGTTCCCGCAGCACTTCCCCTCCCCGCGGTCGTCGGCTCGGAAGGGCTGGGCGGCTGCCGGAGGCCACAGAAAGGAGCCCTGGCAGACGCGCGCTCCGAGCTCGGATCTCGGGACCGCCGGCGACGCGCCCCCCTCCCGCCGCGTGCAGGGTCAGGGGCTCGGCCAGGGCCCGCTCCCCTCAGCAGGGGCCCCAGTTCAACAAGCCGGGGGAATGAGGGCGCCACCGCGACTGCGTCCTGGGCGCAGCAGCCGCGGTTCTCCCCGGTGATGGGGAGGAGAGGCTGGGGCCGCACAGAAACGTCGAGGGCTCTCTGTAACAGCGGGGTAGCCTTCCTCTGGCCAAGCCCTTGTTTCCGGGTTGCCCTCGCAGGCATGGCTTCTTCTCCTCCGGGCGGCTCCTGCGGTCGGGCAGGTAGGGAGAGTCAGAGCTGAGAGGACGCCGCGGCCCCTGTCGATCTGGCATCTTCCCGCTCTATTCGCTGCAGAACTCCGCAGGGGCCCCGCCGTCTGCGGCGCAGGGTTGTCTGTAAGGAGCCCCCCGCAGAGAGGAAGCCTTTGGCTGCTTGATAGCTACATAAACATACTTTTCAGAAGGAAAAAGAAAAGTATTTCCCCCAGTAAATCTGCATTTTAGAGCTAGCAGATATTTGTCCTGAAATCATTATTTTAGCCGAAATGGAGCGATGCCCCTCACCTCTTGGGACATCAAGTAAGTCCTGTGTCCCGGCCCCCAGAGGGGAAAGTCAGGGACAGTTGAAGAGTGCCTCTTTGTTTCCTGGGAAACCAGCAAAGTGTTCCCGGGTAACAGGAATAATATAGACAATAATACTTGATGCGGACTGTGCACGTTTCACGTGCTGAGAGCCCCGCTCCCAACTCCAGCGACGCCCGGGGCCCGGGCGGAGGAGTCAGCGGGTCTTCATCTCCCGGGACCCACCTGGAGCCACGGAGGGACGTGAGGTTGTCCTCTGCCTGAACTTGGGCGGGCTGGGCGTGCCGCAGCCTTCCCGCCGCCAGGTGGAGCCAGCGCCGGAGCGTCCAGAAAACTGCCGGGATTCACTGATTGGACCAACTTGGGTTACTGGCCAAAACAGCGAATGACCACAACAATAGCTTCATTTATTTATGATTAGTTCCAAATTCCATGATTTATCATAAAACAGAGTTATCATTTCATAACCATTGCTGCATAACAAATCATCCTAAAACTTACAGCTGGAAACCTCGACGGTTTATCGTGCCCCACAAGTTGTTAGGTTGGCTGGGTGGTTCCTCTGATGATTTCACTTGGATCCTTTACGGAGCTGTATTCAGCTGGTGGGTCCGCTGGGCAGGGAGGTCCAAGATGGCTTCACTCAGGTGTCAGGCGCTTCTGCGGGCCCCTGCGTTCTCCTCCACATGGCCTCTCACGTGGGTCGGCTAGACTTTTCCTTAAGTGGCAGTGTTGAGGGAACATTGCAAGAGAGCAAAAATGGAAACTGCTGTGCTCAGAAATTCACACAACGTCCCTTCCACGCATTCTATCATCTGAAGTAAATGGAGGATAGTCCAGGCTCAAGGGCTGAGAAAGCAAACTCTGCCTCTTAATAGGAGGACGTATACAATATCATGGCTCTGTTCTTCAGTCTAGGCAGCTGTTTTTCTGAGTATAGCTGTTACTGGCTCTTATTTAATGTCATCCCTGACATTGGTTCCCCTACCGTCAACCCAGGGTATATGGGTCAAAACTAAAAACACACGATCCCAGTTCCCTGGGTCTCTGGTTACACTCACATATAAATGTTTGTTTCTTTAACCTCTGACTCCATGAGCTTCACAAACAAATAGAAGTTACAAATTGTTAAAGTCCAGATGGCCTCCCGCTGGGCTCCCACTAAAGTTGTGGCTAATCCCAGGACCTTGAAGTTCTTTCACAGAGAAACTAACGTCCACAGACCATCAATAAACCGAAACTTCCCAAGCTCAGCTCCTCAGCTTCCTGATGTCAGAGTCCACCTTCCACCATGGAGGTAAATAGCCGAGGGCACACATCTGAGAAATCCTTTGTCTCCTCTGCTGGAAGCAGCCCCAGATGCAGGCTGATGGGAAAGTGCTAACCAAGAAGACCACGGCCCCCTCCGTTACCTAAAATCCCAAATAAAAACCCCTGCCCACTTCTCCACGGGGAGCGAGCAATTCCTGGGGCACTAGCCCTTGCTTTGCTCCCTCTGCCTGGCAAAGTACAGCCTTGCCTTTTTCACTCAAGACTGCTCTCGTTATTTGGACTGGCATCAGGATCAGGGATCAGACTTTTGCTAACATAGCTATGTCCTATCTGATAAATTTTGACATGTGTTGCTCTTACTGTCATTTATTTATAGATGGCGACTTCTGTTGATTTTCAGTTTGACCAGGAGAGTGACTTTCGGTTTACAAGTTATTAGACTTGTTGTCGTTGTTGTTTAACCAATCATTTCACTATTATTATTATTTTTTCATGGTGGTAAGAGTATGTGCCCTCTTATTTTGTGAATTAATTTAGGTTTTATTTGTAGCAAGGTTTGTGATTATTGTTTGCATATGCACCATGAACATTTGAAAAGATTGTATTTTTTCTGTTTAAAAAATGCAGAATTGATAGATTTATAGGTTTACATTGTTCAAACGTCCTATGTCCACTCTGTTGCTTTCTCTACTTGTCTAGTGTATCCTGGCACTTTCCTACAGGATTCTCATGGCAGGCAGAGTTGGGGGGCATTATGTCGAGTGAGGAGGAGTTGAAATAAATCAATAAATCATGATTTTCATTGTAATCACTTAATCTTGGGAGGGGAAAAACAACTCTGGAGTAGAGAGGAGACACGTGAAAAACTCAAACACAAGCTATCTGTGTTTCATATCCTTACCAATGCCCACAGCCACAGAAACAAGAGTGCTGTTTTCAAAGAATGTCAGAAATACTGAGGACAATATGATGCACATCTTTGTTGGCGATGGACCTACATGATTGACTTGGGGAGACAAAAGTAACATAGCAAAGATAGAAGGGAAAATAGGGGAAGCAGCAAAAAGTTGTGAACCAGAGAGTGATGGAGATGAGGACGGCTGTGGGAGGGGGGTCGGGAGGGGGAGCCTCTGGGCTAGGGTGGGCTCTGGGCCTGCAGAACTGGCTTAAAGCCTGGGCAGGCTTGCCTCTGGCCAGAGGGGAAAGGTTGCTGCTTGAGCCCTTACACCACAAAAGCAGTTTAAATCTGAGTCACCACTAGGCTTCCCAGTGAACTTGAAGGTTCCCATTTGTGGCTGAGCCATTTTGCTTTGAGTTCCTGGTGTCAGTTGATACACCTTATGAACTTCGACATACAGCACAGCAAAGGCTGATCTTGAACAAAGGTGTGGGGGTGGCCAGAGTTTAGTTTCCGTGACAGGGACCTCATGGGTTGTCCTTGGGCTCATGGAATCACATGGTGATTGCTGTGGTGTCCTCAGAGAACTCATGTTCATCATGAGTGAAGCACTTTTTATTAAAACCTTGGGGCACAGCTCCAGTTGTTGCAAACTATAATTTATTGTTTTGTCTTCCGAAAATGTTTGCTAGTTCATGGTTAAATCGGACACTTTTACCTGCTAGGGTGATGCAAATCTTAGGCTACTTAAGAATTCAAGACCTGACTCCCTGTAGGATGTCTTTCTATGGTCAAGGTAATGGCCAGTTCAATAAAGGGCCAAGCATAATCATGATGTGGAATAAAATGCATTATGCAGGGTGGTCTAAACCTGAGAAGATCTTGAACTACTATGCATATCTTGATTGCTAATTAGAAAAAGGTGCTTCCGCCTAGAAACCACTGAAATATGCGAACTGAGAGGCATTGGTTATGGAAATTAAAATCAAAGGCATCAAGCTTTGCATTTCTGATTACATATTCAAATCATACAATTACAGTGTATAAAATCAATTTTTACTATAGTCATAAGTAGTAATTAGACACATACTTTTAAAATTCAAATCATATTTGTATTAGATGAAATTCCTCCCCTTCTTTATCCCCAAGCAGAAAAAGATCTGAATGGGAAACTGCTGCTGGGGGCTCCTTTCTTTATACATAGTCCTTAAAATAGCTCAGTCATAACCCATCTCAGCTTGAGGGGATATACTGGGAAAGAAGTGAAGAAGTTGTCTCCCTTCAAATGTTGTACCATTTAGGTCCACAGTTTCTAGTCTTCAGAGCCTCCAACATTTTGTCAAGGATTTGATGCCAAAGAAAAAGGAAAAGAAAATGAGAGTGGGGTAGACAAATGGTTGAGAGGTGATTAAACAGCAAAGACTAGTTCTTCAGCAGAGTGAGTAAGAAGGGCCTGGGAGCAATGAAAACCCCTAGCACCCAGATTGTGGTCTCTAAATACCATCCCCCACTGAAAGTAAACCAGGCTTCGTGGAAAATAGTGGATTCCAGGTCTGGAGCAGAAGATGTGCAAACTGAGGCTGAAACATCTTATTCCCAAATGCAAGGATGTGTTCCAAGATTGATGGGAACATGGCAAAAGGACATAGGGGCTAGCTCAGAGGCAACCCCACTGGGAAAATCTGGGACAATTTGAGCATAAAGAATGATGACAGTAATGGATTGTAACACACTGAATAAAAAATAGTTTGAGTCATGATAATACTGCCCCTCATACCCTCCCCCATAAAAAAGAAGAGCAATTAATAAAGGTAGAAGAAATGGTAAAACTAGAAAAGCACTTTTTGCAACAAATTTTCTTGTAATTGATTTGGATAAAACTTCCCAGTGGATGCTAAACCATTGAGTAATATGTTGTCGGAATAGGATAGTCACACAGTCTCAAAGTATTACACCACAAGACTTATTAGTTACAGAGTGGAAGGAGAGTCATTACAATGGAGAAATCTGGTGGATGCCACTTCAACCAAGTGATCCAACTTCATCACCAGGAACGGGACCAGCTGACACCATGGGTCTTCTGATGACGGGCACAGCATCGCCTGCAGTGTCCTTGCCAGTAATGTTTAACCTGAGTCTGGTCATGAGGAATCAACTGGAAAATCCAAATTTAGAGACTTTCTGCAAAACAACAGGCCAGGATTCTTCAAAGATGTCAGTGGCAAGAAAGACCAGGAGAGACTTGAGGAACCGTTCTGGATTAAAACAGACTAAAGAGACGTAACAACTAAATGCAACGTGTGATCATTGGCTGGATCTTGGATAAAAAAAGTCAAGTATAAAGGGCACAACTGGAAGAATCTGGGAAATTTAAACACAGGCTGTTGAATAGCTCAGAGTAAAGTTAAATTTCTTTTTTTTTTATTGAGTTCATAATAGTTTACATCAATGTGAGATTTCAGTTGTGCATTATTTCTTGACTGTCACCACATAAGTGCTCCCCTTCACCCCCTGTGCACCCCCCACCCTCCTTCCCCTGGGAACCACTGAGCTGTTTCCTTTGTCCATGTATTTGTTTATATTCCACATATGAGTGAAATCATCTGGTGTTTGTCTTTCTCAGACTGGCTTATTTCGCTTAGCGTAATTCCCTCCAGGTCCTTCCATGTTATTGCAAATGGGACAATTTTGTCTTTTTTTCTGGCTGAGTAGTATTCCATTGTATATCTATATATACCACATCTTCTTTATCCAATCATTGATCAATGGGCATTTCTATTGCTTCCATGTCTTGGCTGTTGTGAATAGTGCTGCAAGGAACATAGGGGTGCATATGTTACTTTGGATTGTTGATTTCAAATTGTTTGAGTAGATACCTAGTAGTGGGATGGCTGGGGCATATGGTAGTTCTATTTTTAGATTTTTGAGGAATTTCCATACTGTTTTCCATGGTGGTTGCACCAGTTTGTATTCCCACCAGCAGTGGATGAGGGTTCCCTTTGCTTTACACCCTCTCCAACATTTGCTGTTTTCAGTCTTGGTGATTATAGGCATTTTAACAGGCGTAAAGTGGTATCTTAGTGTAGTTTTGATTTACATTTCCCTGATGATTAGTGATGTTGAGCATCTTTTCATGTATTTATTGGCCATCTGTATATCTTCTTTGGAAAAATGTCTGTTTATCTCCTCTGCCCACTTTTTGATCGGGTTGTTTGCTTTCTTATTATTCAGCTGTGTGAGTTCCTTATATATTATGGAGATTAACCCCTTGTCAGATATATGATTTGCAAATGTTTTCTCCAAGTTGGTGGGTTGTCTCTTTGTTTTGATCCTAGTTTCTTTTGCGTTGCAGAAGCTCCTTAATCTGATGAATTCCCACTTATTTTTTCTTTTGTTTCCCTTGTCTGAGAGGACATGGTATTTGAAAAGATGCTTTTCAGTTCGATGTCAAAGAGTGTACTACCAATATTATCTTGCAGGAGTTTTGTAGTTTCACGCTGTGTCTTCAAGTCTTTGATCCATTTTGAGCTTATTTTTGTGTATAGTGTGAGATAGTGGTCTACCTTCATTCTTTTGCATGTAACTGTCCAGTTTTCCCAACACCATTTATTGAAGAGACTATCTTTTCTCCATTGTATGTTCTTGGCACCTTTGTCGAAGATTAGCTGTCCATAGATGTGTGGTTTTATTTCTGGGCTTTCAGTTCTGTTCCATTGATCTGTGTGTCTGTTTTTCTACCAGTACCATGCCGTTTTGGTCACTATGGCTTTGTAGTACATTTTGAAGTCAGGGATTGTGATGCCTCCAGCTTTGTTCTTTTTTCTCAGGATTGCCTTAGCAATTCGGGGTCTTTGGTTGCCCCACATGAATTTTATTATTCTTTCCTCTATTTCCCTGAAGAATGTCTTTGGGATTCTGATAGGGATTGCACTGAATCTGTAGATTGCTTTGGGTAGTATGGACATTTTAACTATGTTTATTCTTCCAATCCATGAGCAAGGAATCTCTTTCCATCTCTTTAAATCATTATCAATTTCTCTCAGTAATGTCTTATACAATGAAAACTATAAGTCCTTCACCTCCTTGGTTAAATTTATTCCTAGGTACTTATTCTTTTAGTTGCGATTGCAAATGGAATTATATTCTTGAGTTCTCTTTCTGTAAGTTCGTTATTGGAGTATAGAAAAGCAACTGATTTTTGTAAGTTGATTCTGTACCCTGCAACTTTATTATAGTTTTAAATTATTTCTATTAGTTTTCCGATGGATTTTTGGGGGTTTTCTACATATAAGATCATGTCGTCTGCAAACAGAGAGAGTTTCACTTCTTCCCTCCCTATTTGGATTCCTTTTATTCCTTTGCTTGCCTAATTGCTGTGGCCAAAACCGCCAGCACTATGTTGAATAAGAGTGGTGATAGTGGGCATCCTTGTCTCGTTCCTGTTTTCAGGTGGATGGCACTCGTTTTTTGCCCATTGAGTATGATGTTGGATGTGGGTTTGTCATATATGGCCTTTATTATGTTGAGGTAATTTCCTTCTATCCCCATTTTGTTAAGAGTTTTTATCATAAATGGCTGTTGGATCTTGTCACATGCTTTCTCTGCATCTATTGAGATGATCATGTGGTTTTTGTTCCTCAATTTGTTGATGTGGTGTATCACGTTGATTGATTTGCGGATGTTGAACCATCCCTGTGTCCCTGGTATGAATCCCACTTGATCATGATGTATGATCCTTTTGCTGAATTCGGGTTGCCAACATTTTGTTGAGGATTTTTGCATCTATGTTCATCAGCAATACTGGCCTGTAGTTCTCCTTTTTTGTGCTGTCCTTGCCAGGCTTTGGTATCAGCGTGACGTTGGCCTCATAGAATGTGTTAGGAAGTGTTCCATCCTCCCTAATTTTTTTGGATAGATTGAAAAGGATGGATATTAAATCCTCTCTGAAAGTTTGGTAGAATTTCCCAGGAAAGCCATATGGTCCTGGGGTTTTATTCTTTGGGATGTTTTTGATGCCTGTTTCAATCTCTTTCCTTGTGATTGGTCTCCTCAGATTGTCTGTTTCTTCTTGACTCCGCTTTGGGAGGCTGTAAGAGTCTAAGAATTTATCCATTTCCTCTAGGTTGTCCATTTTGTTGGCATATAGTTTTTCATAGTATTCTCTTATAATCTGTTGTATTTCTGTGGAGTCTGTTGTTATTTCTCCTCTTTCATTTCTGATTTTGTTTATTTGAGCTTTCTCTCTTTTTTTCTTTGTAAGTCTGTCTAGGGGTTTGTCAATTTTATTTATCTTCTCAAAGAACCAGATCTGTGTTTCATTAATCCTTTCTACTGCCTTTTTTGTTTCAATAGCATTTATTTCTGCTCTGATTTTTATTATTTAGCTCCTTCTGCTGACTTTGGGCTTTGTTCTTCTTTTTCTAATTCAGTTAGGTGTAATTTGAGATTGCTTATTTGGGATTTTTCTTGTTTGTTAAGGTGTGCCTGTATTGCAATAAATTTCTCTCTTAATATGGCTTTTGCTGCAACCCATATGAGTTGGTATGGTGTGTTACATTTTCATTTGTCTCCAGATATTTTTTTTATTTCTCCGTTAATTTCTTCAATGATCCATTGCTTGTTCAATAGCATATTGTTTAGTCTCCACATCTTTGTCCCTTTCTCAGTTTTTTTCTTGTAATTAATTTCTAGCTTTATAGCACTATGATTGGAGAAGATACTTGTTATCATTTCAATTTTTCAAAATTTATAGAGGCTTGCCTTGTTCCCCAATATATTGTCTATCCTTGAGAATGTTCCATGTGCATTTGAGAAGAATGTGTATTCTGCTGTTTTTGGATGGAGTGTTCTATATATGTCTATTAAGTCCAACTGTTTTAGCTTTTCATTTAATTCTACTCTTTCCTTGTTGATTTTCTGTCTGGATGATCTGTCCATTGATGTGAGTGGGGTGTTGAAGTCTCCTACTATTATTGTGTTATTTTTAATATCTTCTTTTAGATTTGTTAATAGCTGTTTTATGAACTTTGGTGCTCCTGTGTTGGGTGCATAGATATTTATAAGTGTTATTTCTTCTTGATAAAGTGTCCCATTGATCATTATATATTGGCCCTCTATGTCTCTCTTTACCTGCCTTATCTTGAAATCTACTTTGTCTGATAGAAGTATTGTGACACCTGCTTTCTTTTGTTTGCCATTAGCTTGGAGTATCATCTTTCACCCCTTCACTCTGAGCCTGTGTTTGTCATTGGAGCTGAGATGTGTTTCCTGGAGGCAGCAAATTGTTGCATCTTGTTGTATAATCCATCTTGCCACTCTGTGTCTTTTTATTGGAGAGTTCAATCCGTTTACATTGAGGGTGATATTGATGCATGAGGGCTTAATGCTGTCGTTCTGTCACTCGTTTTCTGGTTGTCCTGCATTTCCTTTGTTTCTCATCCTGTGTGTTTTGGTCTACCCGTTGAATTATGTAGTTTTTTATGATGTGTTTCTTTGTTTTTTCCTTATTTATTTTTTGTGTCTCTGTTCTGCTTTTTAGTTTAGTGGCTACACTGAAGTTTGTATTCCGAATCTCGTGTATAACATAGTCCATTTTCTGATGGTCTCATTTCCTTAGTCTAAACTGATTCAGTCCCTTTCCTCCTCCCCTCCTAAGTTATTTTTCTCATAGCTTATTCCAACTTGTGTTGTGAGTTTGTGGTTAAAGTGACAGGATTGTCTTTGTTTTTGGTGTTTTCCTTCCCTTTAGCCTAATGCTATAGTTGAATATCTGCTCTCCTATTCTGATTCGCCTTACTCTGTGTTTTGTGGCCCTTTCTCCCTTTTTTTCTTTTTTCAGGTATGACAGCCTTCTTGAGGATTTCTTGGGCGGGGGGGGGGGGGGGGGGGGGGGGTCTCATGGCTATGATGTCCCTTAGCTTTTGTTTGTCTGGGAAAGATTTAATTTCTCCCTCATATCTGAAGGATATTTTTGCTGGATAGAGTATTCTTGGCTGAAGATTTTTATCTTTTAAAGTTTTGAATATGTTGTTCCATTCTCTCCTAGCTTGCAAGGTTTCTGCAGAGAAATCTGCTGAAAGCCTGATAGGGGTTCCTTTGTAGGTTATTTTATTCTGCCTTGCCGCCCTGAGTATTCTTTCTTTGTCATTCATTTTTGCCAGTTTTACTACTATATGCCTTGCAGTAGGTCTTTTTACATTGACAAATCTAGGAGATCTGGAATCTTCCTCCACACATATTTCCCTCTCATTCCCTAGATTTGGGAAGTTCTCTGCTATCATTTCTTTAAAAACACTTTCTGCTCCATTCTCCTTGTCTTCATCTTCTTGAATACCTATAATTCTTATGTTGCATTTCCTCATTGAGTCGGATATTTCTCGGAGACCTTCTTCATTTCTTTTGTCTCAGTTCTCTCTCCTCCTCTGTCTGGAGCCATTGAACATGTCTATCTTTGATTATGCTGATTCACTCCTCTATGGTGTCCACTCAAGCATTCAGGGAATCCGTATTTTGTTTTATCTCTTCCATTGTGTCTTTCATCTCTAACATTTCTGATTGATTCTTCTTTATAGTTTCAATCTCTTTTGTGAAGTAGCTCCTGAACTCATGAACTGTTTCTCTATATTCTCTTTTACCTCATTGAGTTTTTTGATGATAGCTATTTTGAATTCATTGTCGTTCAGCTTACATATTTCTGTGTCCTCAGGACTGAGTTCTGGGTGCCTGTCGTTTTCTCTGTCGTCTGGAGATTTGATGTAGTGTCTGATGTTGGAAGGATGGGACGTTCCCATTGTGATATTATTCAGTTGCAGTTACAGCCTATCGCCACTGGATGGGGGTCTAGAGCTGCATGTTCTGAGCCCTCTGCCTTCAGCTGAGATGGCTTGGCCTGGGTCAGGGGAGGGGCGCTTTCTCCTGCATGCAGTCCCGGGTTTGCTGATCCGCTCTCACTATCTGGCCTCCTGGGGCCTTGGCCTGATGAGGTCATCTGGGTGCAAGCTTTTGCCCCGTTAGAGAGCTTCCCTCTAGGCTGCAAGGGCCCTAGCTAATCCTGGGTGATCCTGCGGACATGCGACCCCTCCCTGATTCCTTCCCTCATGGATCCTCCCTGGCAGCACCCGCAGTCTTTAGGGGAGGGAGCGAAGTTCTCTCTTACCCTGCTCCAGCTCCTCCGAGGGAGGCTTCAGCCTCTCCACCCTCCATCTTGTGGCTGCATGTCTCTCTGAGGTTTTTGTGCTGTTATAGTGTATGGGAACAGGGCTTCACTAGAGGAATTAAGAGCTTACACAAATGTGGGAAATTAAAGGTTTGGAATAGGAATGTCAAAAGTCTGTCCAGTCAGGACAGCCAGAAACACTGGTGCAGGTGGGCAGGTCAGAGCCTGTGGGAAGATCCCTGAAGCTGGGTGTGTGAAAGGGGAGGTCTGTGTAAGCCGTGCTGCGCAGGAGCAGCAGTCTAGCACCCTGCAGTGTGCCGCCCGCTGCTGGTAATGGCGCTGGAAGTCAGGAGGTGTCTCCCAAGATCTGCCAGGAATAAGGCTTCTGCTTCACTTCTATCCTTTTGCGTGTCACATGTGTGCCTTTCTTGGCCAGCTCTACCCCAAGACCATGCAGAAAACTAGTTTCCCAGCCTTAGACCGGAGTGGTGGTGCCAAGTGGAAAAAATCTAGTATACTCCACCCCTTTGTCATCCATACTCACATCCTTTACCCACACTGTACTGAAGTTTCAAATAAAGACGGTAAGAGAATCACCTTTCACCAAGCAGGATGCAGCTACCCCTCACAGAACCAAAGCGTGCACTCTCTTTTCCTCAAAAGAGGGCACACAATCCTGCTTGTCGCTTTACTCATCTTTCGGTGATGTTTATCCCTCTCCTACCCAAGTCACAATCCCCCTTTGTTGGATACCCCGTAACCTACATACTGAGATGGAGGGTTAACTACTGTTTTAGGCGTTTTAAGCGGCCATAACGGAACACCCGAGACTGGGCGGCTTAAAAACCAGACATTTATTTCTCGTAATAATGGAGGCTGGGAGTCCAAGACCAAAGCACTGGCAGATCTGTTTCCTGGAGAGAACCTTCTTCCTGGTTTGCCGCGGACACCTTCTTGCTGTATCTGGAGAGTGTGTAGAGAGACAGACAGAGCAAGACAGAGAGAGCTCTCTTCTGTCTCTTCTTATAATCCTATTCATGAGGGCTCCACCCTCAGGACCTAATTCTTCCCAAGCCCCCGCCTCCAAATACTGTCACCTTAGAGATTAGGCTTCAACACATCAATTTCAGTGGGACACAAGCATTTTATGTCAGATAGTGGGGGAATGGGATAAGGGAAATTTATGTACATGAATACAAATATATTCATACCTAAGGGTTATATCTTGCAAGGAAAACATACCAACTCTGGGCCTTTTTTTTTTTTTTTTCCAAACCACTGGTCATGTGGATGTAGGTGGCACTGACATAACTTCTGCTGCTGCCCTTTCCACTCCCCTTGCCCTCAGCAAGGACCTCAGCTGGTTGCGACTTCCAGTCTTGTGGCTGACCCAAACCTTCATTCCTGAAGGGTCTGGACCATTCACAGTCATGCCAGAACTGGGTTGTGGTAGTTTTCACACATTTTTACTGCAGAACGAGGGCACGCTAAGAGGTGCTATGGAGACTCTCCTGGGTGCCAGATGTCCTCCCCCCGCCCCTGCTGTGCACAGCGCCCACTTCCCCGTGAGGGTCGGGACCAATCCCTGCACCAGCACAGTAACCTTCCTCATTGCCTGTTGGCTCAGCAATATGAGGGTTGGCAGCGTCCTGTCTCCAGGGGGAGGGAACCATTGTGGGTGCCCTGGTGGAAGCATTCCTCCCTTGGGCCTGAGACCTCCAAACCAGCAGAGGCAAAGTCGCGGGAACGGGAGGCAAACATTTGGCTGGCGGGTCACTAGCAGTGTGGTGAGTGGAGCCCTTGATTCCTGGACCCGTGACTCCTGGCTGGGGGAGAAACACATTTATGTTGGGTTCCCTAGAAGCAGAGCCTGTGCTGGGGATTATCGTGGAAGTGCTGAGTTGAGGGATGACTCTCAGGAGGAGGGTCTGAGGGACAGGGCAGCAGTGGAAAGCCAAGCAAGGGTGGGGTCTTGGAGGGACTCTGGCCTAGCCCGGTTGCTCAGGAGACTCTGGAGCTCAAATAGCAGCGCAGGATTGGACCTACCTAGACGTGACAGGCTGGCCTCGTGTGCCCCATGTCACTCAGTCCTGCCATTGGCAGTCTCAAGGGCGGGAGTGAGGGAGCAAGATACAACCCTTCAGGCAAGGCAGCTTCTGTTTGGTTGAGGTCACTCTTCGGAGAAAAGTGAGTGACCAGTGGTTAGCGGCCAGCATTCACAGGAATTACACTCAAGGAATGGAATCCGGATGGGGCACAAAGAGCATCTCTATGTGACAGTCATTGGTTCAGAGCAGGCAGCCTATCCCAGGGGAGTGAAACGCCCACCGGGGGTCTTCTTGGATCTAACTAAACAGTTGGACTCAGAAGATGACCACGCGGCATTAGGCTACTCAGAAGGACACAGGACAGAGACAGGGCAGCATCCGGTGCTCCTCTTCAGTGGGAGTCGTCATAGCAGTTCAGGCGAGACTCCATCTGACACGCGAGGACTCTTCTTTGGTCCCTCAGGTGACAGTTCAGGTACAAGGAAATAAATACGTTTTCATCAGTCATCTACCCTGGCTCAGAAGCCTCACGCCTCGTAAGGCTCAAAATCTTTTGTAACAGCTCCATGGGCATACGTCAGGGTTCTTGCGAGGGATAGGCCAAAAGCAAGAGTCGGCCCGCTGGGAGTCCGAAGGTCTAGCTTCCTATCAGGAGACTAGCGTGCACTGCTAGTTCTTCCCAGTTCAGACGCAATTTAGCCACCAGGGGTCACTCTTATCATAAGCAATTGTGCTTAGTGGCACAGTTAACATAACATCTTATCCGATTTCCTTGGTGAATCTCTTGTCTGTTGCTCCATAACCAACCACCCTAACACAGTGGCTCAGAACACCAAGGCTTTCATTTGTTCGTGATGCTGTGGATCAGGCATTCAGGCTGGCCTCAGCTGGGTGGTTCTTCTGCTGGTCTCACCTGGGGTCACTCAAGTGGCTGTAGTTATCTGGTGGTTCACCTGGGGCTGGATGGTCTAAGATGACCTCACTCACATATCTGGTAAGTACTTGTTGAATTCTTATTGGATTTTTATAGTTTTTAGTTTATTCTCTTGAATTTTCTAACACATCACCTACCGATAATGATGGTATACTTCTTCTTTTACTATTTTTATACTTCTAATTTCTTTCTATCTACTAATTGTATTGGCTAGCACAACCAAGACAATACTATGTAACAGGAGTGACAGGGCTTCCTTGTTTTCTTTATGACTGGGGTGGGAATGTCCCGAGTGAATCCCCACTGTGTTGATGCTGGCTTTGGGGTTGAGGGTTTTTTTTAATCTTATTGTAAATAGATAGATATTTCCTTATTTTAATGTTTATTAAGAATGGTATTGAATATTTCTTTTTAGCTTTTATGGAAATGATTATAATTTTCTCCTTAGGTTCACTGATATGAAAACAAATCACATGGTTGGAAATCTAGTCAGAGAATTCAAACTGATTTCCCATTAGATGCTGGTTGTAGAGTTTCTTCTAGAGGGCTAAGTTGAGGCTGGAGATGACGGCGGTTTAGGAGCCGGGCGGCAGTGGTGGTAATGGGAGAAGTCGGTGAATTACATTTTGAAAGTAAAACCACTGATGGGTTCAATGTGGAGCGTGAAGGATGAGGAGAAATTAAGGATGCTTTCTGGGCTTGAGCTAACAAATGGCTCAGGCTGAGGTCACCAATGACTCTTGGTTGCCAAACGCAGTGGGGTCTGTCTCACCTTACTGAAGAGGTGAGATCTGAGGCCCCGCCGACCGCTCTCTCCACTCTCCATTCTGCAGCACTGGGGCCTCCTTCCCTTTCTTCTTGGCTTCTTCTCAGTCTCTTGGTGGGCTTTTCTCCACCGCTTTCCCATAACCAGTATACCCAGGCTCAGACCCTGCCTCCCATCTCTGTTCTTAGCCACCTTCTTCTCTTCCTGACCTCCTTGGACAATTTCATTTCTTCCCAGGGTTTTGTGTATCACCTGTGATGCTGATGGCTCCCAAACCTGTGTCTCTAGCCCCGTGTTGCTCCTGAGCTCCCCGCTGGAGATCCAGTTGTCTATAGGATTTCTCTCCACCTGGGCCTTGTGCAGGTGTCTCAAATCCTTCAAGTCTAAAACCAAACTCCTTGTCTACTGCAATTCTGACACCAATTCCAATGTGTTTTTTTCCACCACCAAGCAATTCTGTGACACCAGCTGGGTGTCCTAAAATTCAACTCAATTCTGACACCAGCTACGTGGAGATGGCATCAGATCCGACAGGTTAGGGGCTCAGTCCTACAAGACTGCCCCCCCCGCACTTGCCCCTTTCAGGGGGGAATCGAAATCCCGGGTTGCCACTTGTGCTTCTGTCCAGTGGGCTATAGGGTGGATGTTCGAATGGGCCCCTCCTTGGGTTTGAATTTGCTAGAGCAGCTCACAGAATGCAGGGAAACATTTGACTTACTAGATTACTGGCTTATTATAAAGGGATATAACTCAGGAACAGCAAGATGGACGAGATGTGTTGGGCGAGGTATGGGGAAAGGGGCTCAGACAGTCTGTGCTTTCTGAGCGTGCTGTTTACCCCGCATCTCTATTACCAAAAGTTCGGGCTCTGATCCCGATGTCAATCCAAATAACGAGAGCAGTGTTGAGTGAAAAAGGCAAGGCTTTACTTTGCCCGGCAGAGGGAGCAAAGCAAGGGCTAGTGCCCCAAGAATTGCTAGCTCCCCGTGAAGAAATGGGTAGGGTTTTTCTTTGGGGTTTTAGGTAGGGGAGGGGGGCCGTGGTCCTCTTGGTCAGCATTTTCCCATCAGCCTGTGTCTGGGGCTGCTTCCAGCAGAGGAGACAAAGGATTTCTCAGATGTGTGTCCTCGGCTGTTTATCTCCATGGTGGAAGGTGGACTCTGACATCAGGAAGCTGAGGAGCTGAGCCTGGGAAGCTTCGGTTTCTTGATGGTCTGTGGACGTGAGTTTCTCTGCGAAAGAACTTCAAGGTCCTGGGATTAGCCACAACTTTAGTGGGAGCCCAGCGGGAGGCCATCTGGACTTTAACAATTTGTAACTTCTGTTTGTTTGTGAAGCTCAAGGAGTCAGAGGTTAAAGAAACAAACATTTACATGTGAGTGTAACCAGAGACCCAGGGAACTGGGAACGTGTGTTTTTAGTTTTGACCCATATATGCTGGGTTCATGTAGGGGAACCAATGTCAGGGCTGATAGTAACTAGGACCCGATAACATCTCCACGTGTTTACCAACATGGAAGCTCTCCAAACCCTGTCCTTTTAGGTTTTTTATGGGGCTTCATTACAGAGGCATGATTGATTCACTCACCGGCCATTGGCAATTGATTCAACCTCCAGCCCCGCTCCCCTTCCTGAGATCAGGGGGTGGGACTGAAAGTTCTAACCCTCTAATCTCGAGGTTGGTTCTCCTGACAACCAGCTCCCATCCTTAGGTTACCAGGAGCTTCACAAAAGCCACCTCATTAACATAACAAAAGACACCTTTATTGCTCTCATTGCTGAGGCAATTCCAAGGGTTTTAGGAGCTCTGTGACAGAATACATTACTTATAAATCACAATATCACATCCACTTTCCCTCAAGTGTGATGGGGGGCATACTGTAACCAAGGGCCCACTACGCCCAGTTCAAATTGACCCCGTCTTATCAACAGACTAATTAAGAGTTGTTTTTCAGGAGCTGAGAGTTGACTCCTTGTCCAGTTCAGGCCAGTTGAGAACACCAACCCATCAACTGGGCCTGCTTGAATGCCTGATAGGTGACCCTTTCACCACAGGGGGCTGAAAACTCTACCCTCAGATCATGCTGACGCCCCAATGTTGTGACCATGCATCCTGTGAAGAGCCATGAAGCTGGACCACACTTGCACAGAGTGTCTATTAACTCACTTCTGCTTACCTCCAATCATCATGTCCACACTTCAGACTGTCCTGCCCTTCATCCCATATATTTTGTCCCAAGCCCTGGATCAAGGAGACAGATTTGCGAGCTGTGCCTCCTGTCCCCTTGCTGGTTGACCTCAAAATAAAGCCATTTCTTTTCGCAAAAGCCAGTGGCATAATTTTCTTTTTTTATGTGCATTGGGCAGACAACCCCCTTTTTGTGGGGTAACAGTTTCTTAAGTTCCATTTTCTCCTTTACCCTTTTTCTTGATAGATCAGTCACCAAGGCCTGAAGATTCTACCATGTCAAACCAGTGCCTTCCAGCCTCTGTCTTAGTGCCAGTCATCTCTATGAGGCCTCACAAGACAACCTCAAAATTCGCTCCACCCTTTTCCTGCACTGCCCCCCTGCATCCTCCATTTCTGAACTTCTTTGTTTTTCTGGAGTATTTTTAAAGAGTCTATTGAGAAAATGTTTGTTAAAAGAGACTCTTCTCTAAGAGTGAATTTTTGCTGGAAGGACAACAAGCGCAAGAACAGAATGCCCTGTCCTTCATAGCTCTTTGTTCTGACCACAGACAATTGGGTACCAAGATTCCTTAGGCTTGTTACTGGTACTTTGTGGAACTTCATGTAGTTTAAAGACAATTGAGTCGACCATTTTCATCACAAACCACGTGCGGAATTCCAGCTTGAAAGGGAGGGGGCTCTGGACCTATCTGGTTGTCCGGAGTCTGCTCGCTAACTGATGGCACTGCGATGCTTGCAGTTCTGTGAACTGCTGTCCTACCACCATCACCTGACTTTCAGGGTTAACGTTTAGACATTTTTTGTGAGAAAATTTTATCCTGAAACAGTTTTGACTAACCACAGATACCAAGACCCACAGTCTGCCGCCACTGGCATCGTGAATGACAGAGGAAGAGCTGTGTGTCTTGAAGCCCACCTGGGGCGGAGGCCCTGGGCTTCTAGCGCCGGCCAGCCTGTGGGGTGTGTGGCTCGCAGGGCAGGACTTGGCAGCGTGGCAGGTGTAGGACTGGGGCAGGTGGGCTGTGAGACTGATGCAGGGCCCTGGGGATGCCAGAGGGGGCGCCACTGCAGGGGAAACCTTGGGCTTGACTGTGGGATCTGCACAGAGAAGGGACCCAGGCCAGGAAGTTTGGGAAGGCCTGGGAAAGAGCAGGGGAGGTGGAGGTGCGATGAGCTGGTGTCCTCAGGGAATAAGCTCAGCTTATGGGAGTTCCCGGAGAGAAAGGCTGAGGGACAGAGACAGAGAGACAGACAGCGACACAGACATCGAGAGACTCCATCAAGCGAGGGAAAGGCAAGAGTTGACAAGAATGCCTACAAGGCAGAGAATTTAATGGAAGTGTCGCTATCTGTTGAACCATTCTAAAGTGGTGAAAGAAAAAAGAAAAAGAAAGAAATACTATATATTATATATTATTATATAATATATATTTGTATATTACCATATTTATATATATATATATATGCTATTATTATATAATATACATTTTACTGCTTTAGAATGATTCAATCTATGTACTTTCTCCTTTTCTTTTTCTGTCTTCATTGACAATAACTAGCGTTGCTGGAAGGCTCTGGGGCAGGCGCGGTGCTGTGTGCCTCAGGCACTTTCCTTTCAGTCCCACGCAGCCCCATCTTCCAGATGAGGAAGTGGAGTCCACAGAGGTTGAGCGCCTCCTGATGGAGATCGCGCTGCAGCCCCGGAGCCTGAGCTGTTAACAGGCTCTGGACAAAGAGAGATGCCTGATGTGTCACAACACCTGTGAGTTATTCAGGGCTCCTTTGGACGGTTCTCTTATGCTTCTGATGGTGGCGAGGATGAAAGAATAAATGATTGACCCAGGTGACTGATCGATCTCCGGTTCTTGTTGCCACCGGGGTCGCGAGTGTTTGGGGCTGTGAAGGTGAAGACTGTTGAGCTGGTGGTAAGAAGGTCAGTAATTAGGTTACGGACATTTTAAAATAAGGCGCTGAATCTGGTGTGAGATGCGACATCCCGCCCCTGAGGAGCTTCTGATGAAAGTCATTTGAGGAATCGGCTCTTTGTAGGAAGCCGAGAGCCACATCTTTTCCTCTCCATTAGGGCACCCAAATTAAGAAACTGGACTGAAAATCACTAGAGAACTTTATAAGATTTTAATGTCTAAGAATCCACATTAGCATGTCTCTGTCCAGAGGGTGTGAGAAACTAATCTGAGCGTAATTATCCTGTAATGTGACACCGGGGCAGGGACCTGGAGCCGGCTGCCCGCGGACCAGGTCTTAATGAGGCGGGGCGTGGACGCTGCCAACTCCATCAGTCAGAGTTCCACTTGGAGCAGCTGATGAGGGCAGCTGGGATGGTGGCCCCTTGGAGGTCTGAGAGGGGTCAGCCGTCGCTGAAGGTTGACATCCTTACAGTGGGGCCGTGCAGAGTGATTGCTTGGAGTCCTAGAAGAAAACCACATTTCAAATCCAGATTTGAGAGGGGAAAATGTTTGTGCAATAAGAGGTGGGGCTAGGACCGCAGGAGGGGGCCCTGAACTGCTGACTGAATGCGACCTGCCTTTCGCATCAGCTCTGCCTCCCGGCTCCTCCTGGGAGCTGACCCGTATCTTCCATTTGATTCTAAGGGATGGGGCCGCTTCCAATATCACATCAATGAAGCTTCAGGATAAAAGTGCCTAACTGAGTGTCTAAATTCAGCCGAAGCAGTTTCTACGGAATCTTGCCGTGTCTGTGACGCCTTTTTTCCCTTGTGTCTAAGAAGTCACATTTTTGACATTTTATTTTGTTTCTTAAATTCCTTTGATATGATTGTGGCTGCCTTTTGCACATTTATGACATTGGGTAGGTTGCTGTGGCCACACTATGTGAATCTACAAATAAATGCAGTAGGAAAATAATATGGAAATCCAAAAAGTTAAACAACTGGGGTTAGGGAAATGAATTTAGACAAGAACCGCAGAAGCTCCTTTATGGGGAATGACCCTCAGAGGAACAGCGGAATATTTGGAATATTAGCCCTTGTTCCTGCCCGGGAACTCTTGGCATTTTGTTAGAAATCATGTAGGTTTTTATTATGTCTTTATCGATAGACCTCTTCTCTCGCATCCGGGAAAAAGTTACTGCCTTTCTTCAGTATCTGTGCTTTGGTTCTCATTCATCCAGTCAAACATTTATTAAGTGCCTACTGTATGCTCTGTTCCAGCTGACAGTCTGGTTCTCGCTCCCAAATCTTGCCCCACACCCTGTCCTTCTTCATTCTTCTCCCCCCCCCCCCCCCCCCCCCCCCCGAGGGAACGGGGCATCCTGGCCTGGCCCAGCAAACCAGCCAGACAAGTGAATCATGGGCTGGACCTAGGGGGGAGGGGCGAGACTCAGGCCTGTGCCAGGGAGGGTCCCTGGAGTTCTGGGGAGCACAAGGAACGGTTCCTTTTTACTCACTGGTCTCTCTGTTCCACGTCACCCAAGAGCCAGAGTATTGCCAGCAGAACCCCCACTTGAACGCTTCAGTTCAGAAATTTATGTTCAAATCCCTTAAAAGGGGAAAGTCTTCCCCAATTAAGGCTTTATCTTAAAACAGAGCATTAGGGGCCGGCCCCGTGGCCGAGTGGTTAACTTCTCACACTCGGCGTCGGCGGCCCGGGGTTTCGCCAGTTCGGATCCTGGCGCAGACCTAGCACCGCTCCTCAGGCCACGCTGAGGTGGCGTCCCACACGCCACAACTAGAAGGACCCACAACTAGAATATACAACTATGTGCTGGGGGCTTTGGGGAGAAGAAGGAAAAAAAAGATTGGCAACAGATGTTAGCTCAGATGCCAATCTTTAGGGAAAAAACAGAAAAAACTGAGCATTATATTTCTAATAAAAAATATAAGATGTCAAAATGTGTGCTGTTGCCACTTGTGTATACATCCCTACTCTGTGCCTATCTTTAATATGGGAAATTTCAAACACACACACATAAGTTGAGAAAATAGTATGATCCCCACATTTCAATAATTATCAATTTATAGTCAGTTTGGTTTCATCCACACCCTCTTCATAATTTCATCTGTAAATTTCAATGTGTATTTCTAAACAGGAAGGACTTGTAGAAAAATCCCCAGCCCCACGACCCCATGCAGCCCCTTCTCCTGCGTCTCCTTGCTATCAAATGTCTAACAGCAAATGCTCAAATGAGTCAAGTGCTGTTTGAGTGTGTCCGTCACAATCGGCGTCCAGGTAAGGGCCGCACCTTGCAATTGGTTGAGATGCCTAAGTATCTATATGTCACCATTTTCCTTGTGTTGATCAAGTCCTGTTTAAAATGGTAAAACCATCTGGTGAGTATTATTTAAGATATATTTAGATGTCATGAAATGATCTTTAGAGAAAAATTAAAATTGTTTTATCAAGTTCTGCACATGGTTGAAAACTTAAATCATAGAGAATCGCTTACAATGGAAACAGTCCCCTGCCTCATCGACTTCCCCTCTCAGTCACTCTACGCCCTTTTCTATGTATTTAGTTTTTCTGGTGTTCACATCTGCAAATGTAATTAACATACATGGGTTGCTGATCCACGGACATGACGGACGGACTCCCCATGGTGACAGATGCGGATGAGGATGTCGTGTTCTTACCCTTCCCCCCACCTCCCTCCTCCTGTTTACGTTCTGTTGTTGCTATGGGAGGTGGTGGTGGTTCCCTTTGTCACATTAAATAACTCAAACTTCTGTGTCTTGTGCCACCAATGTTCAGGAGGATCTCCAAGCTTGTCACCATGGAGAGAGAAAGATTGGTCCCCTCTAATTAGCCTCCTTTCTCCTTCTTCTTACATTTCCCAACTTCTGCTAGATGTACCTTTCACTCTTTCTTATGTTCAAGGTAAAAACATTGAGGTTTTTTCCCTATAGCGGTTTCTTCTCCCTGATCTGTCTAGAGGCTAACTCGGAAAGTAGAATCCAATACAGCGTTTCTATTATCTGCAGAAAAAGCTGACCTAGATCCCGTGAACACCGTTCGTGGGAACCCCTCGCTCGTGGTTGAGTGCATCCACTTGACATCCTCGGAATGAGCGCTGGGCAGGCCAGTTTTCTAAATCTTTTCATGTTTGAAAACACTTGATTGACAGTTGGCCTGGGGTAGAAATTCGAGGTCAAAACTATTTTCCCTAAGAACTTTGAAGGCATTTTTCCATTGAAAAAGTAATTTGCAGGGTTAATTTCCTTAGCGATGGTTACTATGGTGCTCACATTTGAGGACCCACCCTTTGAACAGCGCCGCACGCAGTTCCCAGTGTTTTAATGAGATTTAATCCTCAGCCCCATGAGTCTGCAGCGTTATTTTCCACGCTGTACAGACAAGGAAACAAGTTATGAAGCCTGTAGCTTGTCCAGACAGGATTTAACTCCCAGAACCTGGCAACCTTCTTCTACCTAAGGCCACGGCTCCTGTCGAGGACCCCTCTCCACAGCCCCAGCCCTCACAGAATTCCAGAAAGACCACTCACTCCCCTGACCCCTCAGGTCCAGGAGTAACAGCTTCCCAGTGTGGCTGGTCCCCAATGCTTCCCCAGCCCCTGTCGGTTCCCTGTGACCTCTGTGAAGAGCCTGTTTGTTAAGCCCTTTCTTAAATCTTCTGAGCACCCAGCAGGGACCATGACCAATGCAGCCAACGGATGGGAAGCGCCAGGGTCGGGGTCAGCCTGATTCTCTCAGGCTCCAGTACCTGGTATCCAGGAACAGATTTAAGATATAAGAAGACAATAGTTTAGAAGCTGTAGGAGATGAGGATGGAGAAAATTTAGGTTGGTTATTTTAGTTTAATATTGAATATCCCCATTTAAAAAAAAAGCAAACTTGTTCTAATATTGTTATAATTGTTACGCTATTCATTTTGTGACTTTTGTCGATTACTACTTCATATCTGTGCAGTAAAACAGTTGATCTAAGCAATGTATCTTCTCACGAAGGTGTCATATCACTTTAAGTTCTTCTTTTACCATTTCTGAAGTGTTTTGAAAACCAGTGAGGGTCTCCCTGTGGCGCCCTGGGGCGGCCCGTTTCAGCCTCCCCATTGGGTTTTAATTGTCATCGCAGAGGAGATGGTTGTTCTCCAGAGTTTAGACAACTGGTCCATGGTGAAAACATTGTCTCTGAAAGAGTCACCATGACAACCTGCCTCTTCAGGGTAAGCATTTGAATTTTATCAAAATAAAGGACTTGGCTTCGTATTAAGCCGGTCCCCACGGCAGCGTTCATCACAGCGCGCGTGCTCTTATTAGCCACCTTTGCTCCTGTGTACTTGTTTCCTGAGATTCGGGGGCTCAGCTCATGAATGGGCGGCCACCTCCTTGCATCTTGGACTCAGACCAGAAGCTTGATCCCTTCTACGAGACAAGCTCCACCTTCCCCAAATAAAGCAAGCTCTCTGTGGGCTGGACACGGCTCCTCACCACGTAGTTCCTATTTCCTCTTGAAGATAGGCTCTTAGGTTTGGAAAGAAAATTTTGTGCACTGGAACAGCTGCTTGTTCTTTTCTGTCTGGCATCCCTCTCCTCTCTTCCTTCCTCTGGTGACGGTATTTCACTCCTCTCGGTGGACTGGCCCACCGATTAGTCAGTGAATGTCGCCAAGACAACTGGCTTCTCTGCTTTCATGTTATTCACAAAAGTCTGGATGGTTAAAAAGCCTAAAAGTAAAAGAACTATTAAAGTAGCAGAAGAAACATAGAGGCATGGTTGGATAATCAGAGAGAGAGAAAGAAAATAGATCTAGAAGCAAGAGAAGAAAAAAGACAGGACCTAAAAATTTACAACATATACACACAGCCCCATCATAAGGAAAATGAAACAATAAATAACAAAATTGAAAGTGTATTAGTGACATATGGCAAAATGTTAATGTCCATAATGTGTAAAGGACTTCTAAAAATAGAAAAATATATGGTAAGGGGTACTCAAGTTTGTGAATCAAAGAAATATAAATAAAGTAGCACAAATCTCACAGTCACCTATTGGACCAGCTTAAATGCAAAAATCTAGAAAAAAATTCAGAGTTTGTGAGGGTGGGGAGGGCATTTCTGCTCTGTTGATGGGAGTGTAAAGTTGTACCGTCTGTGGCGAGGGCAAAGGTGGCAGTTTTTGTCCATTTAAAGTGCCCATGACTTTCAACCTCCGAATTCCCTTCCTGATAATCCATCCTCCAGAGCGCTCTGACAGATTAGAGCTGAGCGTGTGCAAGAAGGTGTGGGAGTGTGTGCATGAGAGAACAGGGCTGACATCATTGGTAAGTTGGCTCAGTCTCTCCTCTGCTAGAAGCTCCGTGAGGGCAGGGACCTTGTTTCCGTTTACTCCCTTGTCCCTGGCACCAGGGATAGTGCCTGGCACATGGCAGATGCTCAAAGATTTGAATGAGTGAATGTCAGGCAGATGCAATAAGAAAACAAACTGGTATTATGATGTTAATACGTGATATGGACTTGGGCCAATGGACTAATGATACAGAGGGTACGAGTCACGATGAAGATGTTCGTATCACCCACACAGACATAGTAAATTACTGAAGTTGAAACACATAAAATAAAACTAGAGGAAATTAAAGAATAAACTGTTATAAGGAAATCAGAGTGAGACACCGGAACACACCGCTCTCAACCTTTGACAGGTCAAATGGGAAAAACCAAAGAGTTAGAGGCCTTGTGATAAGGCTGACTTACAGATCGTGGGACTTTGCGTCCTGTGTGTAATCACCTTCTTGTCTCAGAACCTAGGAAACTCTCCAGTTCCACACGGCAGGAGCCGTACAGCGCACACTTTCTGACAAAACGTAAAAGAACTAGCAATCAATTACAAAAAGCTTATTTTAAAAATTCAAGGCCTGGAAGATAAACAAATAAGCCTTTTCAGTAACCCTTCTGTTAAGGATTATCTTCCACCACACAGCAATCACGGGTCCCTTCGAAGTTAGGACCCTGGAAAGCATGGAGTGGCACAGCTCCCGAGAGGGGCAGAGCAGGAGAGCGGAGCACTTTCACCATCAGGCAAGAGAGGATGCAAATAAGCAAGCTAACTGTTCAGTACAAAGCTAGGAAGCCAAGAAACTGAAGCCAAGAAAAGTAAAAATGGAACCACTGGAAACAAAATTAGAGAAGAACAAATTAGAGAAAAGAACTAGAGTTGAATTTTTGGGGTTTTGTTTTGTGAGGAAGACTAGCCCTGAGCTAACATCCGTGGCCATCTTCCTCTACTTTATACGTGGGACGCTTGCCACAGCATGGCTTGATAAGTGGTGCCATGTCCGTACCCGGGATCCGAACCGGCGAACCCCAGGCCGCCAAAGCAGAACGTGCAAACTTAACCACTGCGCCACTGGCCGGCCCCTAGAATTGAATTTTTAATACAAGGAATGGTTCTCTGGAAAAAGTCAAAAAGGACAAGTTTTGGCAATGCTATTCAAGAAAAAGAAAGAGAAAGCATTGGTAAATGGTAAAGTGCCTGTAGCCATGGAGATGAGGGCAGTTACAACACGAGCTTCCTTGCGGTCCCCCATTCTCTGCACAGGGCCCGCTCTCCTGGGCATCAGGACACAGTGAGAGCTCTTGAGGCGGCCACCGCTGCTCCCTGGGGAGCGCCACTGATGGATTTGGTAAGGCAAATGCGGAAACTTCGCAGCCTTGTTCTTCTCTCCAGTGGTCGAGGAGCAGATGCTGGCACCAAACTGGTGTGGGTGCAGTCTTTCTCCTGGAAATACATTTAAGACTCCGCGACTCTGGTCAGTCTGGACCATTCCTCTAACTCGAGAATATGCAAACTTGAGAGCTGTGGGATGGCCATTTTTCCCCAAGGCCCAGGAAAGAAAGCCATCTTGGTAAGAAGAGAGTGCAGGCGTGGGGACCAAGGGGTGCGGGGGGGAGAGAGAGAGAGAAAGAGGGGGGGAGGGAGAGAGGGAGAGAGAGAGAGATAGGGGAGAGAGAGAGACAGAGAGAGAGAGAAAGGGAGAGAGAGGGGAAGGTCATGTGGCCCAGAGGGACCCCAAGGTGCGGCTTCCTGGGGAGGCTGAGCAATTCCTCTAGTCCTTGGGTTCTCTGAGACCCTTCCCCCATGCCCCCTTATGTAATGGCATAATTTACAAAAGGTTAAATAATGTATCTCAACAAGAAAAAGAAGAGTGTCAAAGATTTCCTTTAACTCATTAATTAATGAGATGACCATGAAGATGTTGAAACTGGTTCATAGCGCATTTGAGGAACTGGCTGTTTCGAGTAACTTGAAGGAACATTAGGGTGGGATGGCTAGTCTAGGTAAAAAACTGCTTAATCGCCTACAAGGCTGTCACTACGACATCTGGGATTATCTCCAGTGGTCAGAGGTCATCTGCAGGTCTAATGGAAAAAAGTCTCTCAGTTCACCTCTGCCCATACAGAGCTGTCATTAGAGGGTAGTCTCGGGGCAAGGCCAGCATGGCCCAGACAATCTCATCGATCCGTCTGCAAGGTTTGGAGAGCTTTTAGGGTACTTAAAAATGGATCCCCCCTTTAACCTGATCTGAGAGGAGTTTTGGTGCCCAGAGCCTAGAGGTCTGGCGGGAAGGAAGGGGAAGGAGCAGTCGGGAGCCGAGGCCCGGAAGACTTCACGGAGGGGGAGGAGCCCAGCCCCGGAGTGCAGGGCTCCTCTTCGAGCCACCGCTCTAGACCAAGCTCTGCAAGAGGACAGCACTGGGACAAGTATCAGTGGGTTTAGCTCATTGTAAGTTAACCAATCAAACCATCGATCCGCTTGTGTAGTTGAAGTTGAGAGTCGGCTAGAGGATTACAACCAGGTTGGAAATGCACACACACGCGCACACACACACACACGCCCAAGTCCTCGGGGAGCACCCTGCAAGACTTCATCCATGCGAACGAACACACTGAAAGTTTCGTTCCACAGGTGTCACATACATGTTATTTTTTCCTAGAAATCTTTATAATCATAGATGTTATCGTAACTTACGGAGAGAAAAGGAATAGTGTATTTGAACTAGCAGCAATAATTACCAGTAAAAACAAAAATGAGGAAAAGGCACGTTTGTGTCTGGAGGGGTTATTCTTGCTAGTCGCACCCGCTGTCGTGGTTTCTAGCGCCGTAGAGACTCCCTCCTGGGAACTGGGGGTTTGGAGGCGGGTCAGTTGTCAAGCCACCCCTGAACCTAACGCTTGAAAACAGCACTGGCTCATCCTCACAGTGCCGTGGGTGGCTGGGCTCGGCTGGGGGATTTCTCACATGACCAGTTATCCAGCAGCTCGAGGGTCCGGTGGCCTCCTCACGCCTCTGGGGCCTGGTGCTGGCTGTCAGCCGGCTGTCTCGCTCTACTTGGTCCCCATCACTCGACAGTCTGGTGCTGGCTTGCTCACATGGCAGCAGCAACAGTCCAAGAACTGGAAGAGGAAGCTGCACGGCTCCTTCCCGCCTGACCTCACGGTTGCTGATTCTCAGGCAGCCTAGACCCACATGGTGAGGAAATAGACCCTGTCACCTGATACGAGGAGCCACCAAGTCACTTGAAAGGGGGCATGGCCCCGGGGAGGCGTAATTCGCTGGAGGCCTCACTTGTCTCCGCGAAACCATAAGGCGGTTGCTATTTACAAGGTTCAGCATGAAGCGCATTTGGCACTTATGCTACCTGCTTAATTCAGACAGGGCCACACACAGGGGAGGATTTTAATAAACATCTACCGTGTTGAACGGGACTGAATGAATATAGACCCAAAGGGAGTGTTTGCCCTCCTTGCTTTGTAACCTTCACAACCTTACCTTGCAGACTCAATGGACCAAAAGCCCTGGGAATGGTACTTAAAGGATTGAGGAAAAGCCTCTTCAGACTTTTTCCTTCTACTTAATTTTAACAAATAGTATATATATCAGCTAATGAATATTTCAGTCTTTCACGTATGAGCCAAAAATGTAATTATGGATTTGATTTTGCCAACGTGTGCTGCCTGCAGTAGTCAGTGATCACAGATCGCATTAAATGAAAGGTGAACCCATTACACTATCTGGAAAATGGAGCTTAATAAGTTTTGTAATTATGGGGCAAATCTATGCAAATTGCAATTTTTATTAGGCAATTTTCCGTCTTCATCTAGGCTCTAATAGTCTATTAGACTTTGTGGCAGTTCAGTGCTTTTATTAAGGAACTTCTTTTCTGTTTGGTTCTTATAATGAAGAAATTGTATTTGGGGGTAAAATGGTCACAGGCCTGACTTGCTTATCTTTTTCAATCTTGTTACATATAAGAAACGGAATTCTATGTTAGTTATTCAGCTAAAACTCTATAGAGCCAATTTGTGTCCGTCTTATATAAAGACTGAGAACTTCAGTGAATTCTACTCCTCGCTCCCCCCAAAACTGCACAATTGAGATATTTTCCATTTCCTGTACCATGTTGGAATGTTGACCAAAAGAAAAGGACTTAATTTTCAAATCCTATCAGGTCAGTTTTTCATCCTAAGAGTGTTGTTTCACCTATCTGGTGATTATAAAGCTATAAATCATTTTATAAACTTGGAATTCAAAGTTGACACATAAAATTAACCATCACACTACCTTTTCCTGTGCTACTCTTATGGTTGTGGTAAGGTTTTATGGTACATCAGGCCCAGGAATTCTATGTGCAGCAAATTATCAGGTTTTATTGTCAAATGTTTTTAAAAAAATTTATAATATTTTTTCTTTTTAAAGATTGGCACCTGGGCTAACGACTGTTGCCAATCGTTTTTTTTTTCTGCTTTATCTTCCCAACCCCGGCCCCCCCCCCCCCCGGGCCCCGTACACAGTTGTATATCTTAGTTGCATGTCCTTCTAGTTGTAGGATGTGGGAGGCCGCCTCAACGTGGCCTGATGAGTGGTGCCATGTCCATGCCCAGGATCTGAACCCTGGGCCGCCGCAGCGGAGCGCACGAACTTAACCACTCGGCCACGGAGCCGGCCCCAATGTTTTTCAACCATGATTTGGGAAGAAGAAAACAGCCCTGTGTCACTATGTATTAGGAGAAAGACTTGTAGCAGGCTTTCCGCGGTCACCTGGGTGTTTCTGTACGCCGTATTGGAGGTGGCCCAGGTGGGACAGGCTGGGTTTTGCTCCATGCTCAGTTTGAGATTTATAGCATGAACGTGCCTGGAAACAGAAGGCATGACAGATAATGCTGTGAGTAAATCCCAATGCAACAGAACTCGCCTGACTCGGCATGGGAACATGCATATTTTTGGTTTAATTTTAAGAAGGTTTTGCGCCAGGTGCTGAACTCTGTAACATTTCAGGTTTTCAGTGGTGTGACCGTCTCTTTCAACAGACTGCTTCACGTCTTCTCCACGTTGCCCTCCAGACTGAGGAAGCAACCGCCCACCTGTGGGGTGGGGCTTCCCACATAAGTGATGATCCGGGTTTCCTTGGGATCAATGATCTAGTAGAATGACTAAATTCGACGAAGATTTAGAGTTCACCAGTATCCATGTTGTCCCCTCCCACAAGGCAAGACCCCTGGCATCTTTTACTTCCTCATTCCTCTCCTGTTAAGGTCACAGGGAACGTTAGTCTGTTAATTGAAACTTGACTATACATGCATTTGTATCTTTCTTCACTAATGTGGTACCTTTCTCGACTCCTCAAAGTCTGTGTTTGTCACCTGCCCCTTAATTTTGAAAGATAATGAGGCTGGGAATGGTATTCTAGGTGCAGAATAATTGCCCCTCCAGACCTTGCAGAAGTTGCCCTGCTGTGTTTGGGGTTGTCATTGAGAAGCTTACTGATTCTCGCTCCTCGCAGGAAATATTTCTTTGGAAGCTTCTAAGAGTTCTTTCTCTCTCTCTCTCTGGCGTCCTGAGTTTCACACGTTGTGCTCAGTAGGTCTCCTGTGAAAAGGATGATGCTCTGAGGGTACTCGACCAGGGGATTCAGGTCTCTTGAGCTATGGTTACTCTTCCTTCATTTTTTCTTCTTTCCTCCCTTTTCCTCCCGGGTCTTCAGCTGAATTGCTGTCGAAACTCCTGGATCTCTCTCAGGCTCTCTGCCTCCAGTCTCTGCGTGCGTCCAGATCCACACGGGGCTCGCTCAGTGGCTCCTCAGCGCTGTCCATCCTGTTACTTTTCCTAGCCCTTCATTTCTGACATTTTTGCATGTTCTTTTTCATACAGCCCATTCTTGCTCTGTGCATTCCCAGGAACTCATGCTCCTTGCTCCTGCCCACTGCTTGCCATGGCCTGGGGAGCAGACTGGGTGGACCTGCTTGGGGTCACTGTTTCAGTGTCAACCTGGGTGGACACCTCCTGGAGCATGGAGCCCCTCCTGTCCCAGCATCCCAGTGCTCCCACTTTCCAGAGAAGTCCACTCCTGTGCATGTTTTGGGCTGGTGAGTTCTCCTCCAATTCGGGCGCATCTGTCTTCTGAATTTCAAGGATTCCTCAGAATTGCTGGTTCATTGACGACACCTCTTCTTTTTTTCAGCATTGTTGATAGATTAAAAACACACACTCACGTATATGTGTGAGTATGTGTGCATGCCATACTCAGGCACTTGCAGTTAGGGGAGGCTGGACGCACTATCTTGATCTAGTCTCTTTGTGTTGTTCTGAAATTTTTTTCCAATTAAATGATATATTTGTCAAGATCCTAAAGTAGTCTTTGAGAACAAGATTCTTAATGGTTGCATGACATTTTGTTGCATGTATGTAACATTGCTTATTTAACTAATCTCTTATTATTAGAAGATAATTTTTGCTACCATATGCATAATAAGCATCATATACATAATAACTGAGAACTTCTCTCCGGGTGTTACCTCTTCATTTGCAAATCATGTGTTGTTACCATATATCCCATCTCCTGTCTTTTGGGTTACCACCTTTTTTTCCCTTTTGGCATTATAAATCACTTTTTCTAGGAATAATCTTCCATGTGTCTCTTGGGGCATATATGCAAGGTTTCCTATAGATGCATAAGAGTGGGGAATTGCTGGGTCACAGAATATGCGTGTGCTCAATTGTACAAAATTGCTTCATTCTTTTCCAGAGTTGTTTTGGCAGCTCGTACTCCGATCAGCGGTGAGGCAAATTCCTGCTGGTCCACGTGCTCATCTGCTTGTGTGAGGCATCTTAATTTTGGCCAATCAATTGGGTGGAAAATTGTACCTGTCATGGACTGAATTGCCTTCCCCCCAGGTTCATATGTTGGAATCCCAAGCCCCAGAACTTCAGAATGTGACTGTATTGGAGATAAGGTCTTTAAAGAGGTAATTACGTTAAAATGAGGTAGGTAGCGTGGACTCTATCCCAATATGACTGGTGTGCTTATTGAAGGGGAAATTAGGACGCAGTCACGAGTAGCAAAAAGACGATCTGAAGACGAAGGAAGAAGATGGCCACCTGCACGCCAAGGAGGGAAGCGACAGGAGAAACCAACCCTGCTGACACCTTGACTTTGGACTTCTAGCCTCCAACTGTGAGGAAATGAATGTCGTGTAAGCGCCCCAGCCTGTGGGTCCTTTGTTATGGCTGCCCCGAGCAAGCTAATACAGTACCTCACTGTGGGGTCTTCTAAAACTCTCTGTTGTGGATATTTTCAGGTGTATAAGTAGAGAACAGTATAACTGGTCCCATTTCCCCATCCCTCAGCTGAGTATATTTGTGGAAGTATTTTAAGGCGGATCACATACAACACATTCTCTGGGGTCTCCAGTTGCATTTCCCTGATGTTTAAGGAGGTTGAGCAGCATTTTTATGATTATGGGCCATTCTTGTGTGAAAAGACAATTCATGTGCTTTTTTATTTTAGTATTTTGTGTATGTGCTTTTCTTCTATTGGGTTATCGGTGCTTTTTTCTTACTGACTTGTAGCAGTTCTTTACTCTTTGGTTGGTTACGTGTGTTACAAATACTGTCTCCGATGTTTGTGGCTTATCTCTTCGTTTTCTCTCTAGTTTGTTTTAAACTTTTTATTCTGAGATAATTTGAGACTTGTGGAAGAGTTTCAGCACAGTACAGCAAGGTCCTGTGTGCCCTTCCCCGGCTTCCCGGCTGTTAACATCTCACATAACCTGCATGATGGCTTTGGATGAACAGAAGTGTAAATTCTAGTGTACGCATTTGTCAGTATTTTCTTTTACAGTTGGTGCTTTCTGTATCTTGTTAAAGAATTTCTTGTCTACTCAGGGTCATATGTTATCTTATGTTGTCCTCTAGGCATTTTTAAGGTTTTTCCTTTAAGATTGAAACCTTTGTAACTCGTGAGGAATTTTATCCATTGCCCAATTTTATCTTTTTCTATACAGACTGTCCCAATACTATTATTGAATATTCCATCCCATAAAGCCATCTCTGTCACATAGGGTTTACATATTTGCTAATGTGGGAGGTGAGAAGGCATACCTCGGTGTAGGTTTAATGTACATTTCTCTTATGCATTTGGGGCTATCTATTAAATAATATTTTCAAGAGATGAGTTGAGAAGTGGTGGGTGGGAGAGGGAATTAACAATTGCTGAAAACCTGTGATGTGTTGGCACTTCGTGAAGCGCAGATGCTTCGCTTCATTTAATTCTCATGACGGCCTCCTGAGAATAGGGGTCCTTGGCTTCCCCGTTCACGGTGAGGACACTGGGCTCATGGAGCAAGCAAATGGCTGAGCAATGGCTCTGGCTGAGTCTGTGTGGCGCCACAGCTCCGTCCCTGGCAACACTTCAAAATAACCCGTGGGTTAAAGAAGAAGTCTCAAGAGAAATTTAAAGATATTGTCAAATAAATGAAAATGAAAATAAACTTCAAAATTTGTGGGATGCAGTGAAAGTACTGCTTAGAGGGAAATTTATACCAGTAAATGCATATATTGGAAATTTGTCTGAAATTTGTCTAAAATTGTCTAAAACCTAAGCTTCCAAGAAAACTAGAGACAGAAGAGTAATTTAGGCCTAAAGCAATAAGAAGAAAAGAAAGAGTAAAAGTTAGAGCAGAAATCAATGAAAGTGAAAACAAGAAAGTAATGGAGAATAGCACTGAAATCCAATGCTGATTCTTTGAAAAGATCAATAAAACTGATTAATCTCTAGCCAGGCTAACCTAGGAAAAAAGGTGAGAAGACACGAATTATCAATATAAAAAATGAAAGAAGGAGTCATCATTACTGATCTCATAGAAAATAAAAGGATAGCGAAGGAATATTATGAACAACTCTATGCCCACAAATCTGATAACATAGATGAAATGGACCAATTCCTTGAAAGATACAAACTACCAAAACTTACATAAGGAGAAACCTGAACATCCCTATATTTATTAAAGAAATTAAATCAATAATTAATAACCTTCCAAAAACAGAAAGCACCAAGCCCAGATGGTCAAAAATTTCACTGGTGAATTCTACCAAATGTTTAAGAAGAAATAATATCAACTTTCAACAATCTTTTCCAGAATATAGAAGCAGAGGACACACTTCATAATTCATTCTATGAGGCCGACATTAACTTAATAGCAAAACCAGATGAGACATCACAAAACAGGAAAACTACAGGTCAACATCTCTCATGCTCATAGATGCAAAAATCCTCACCACAATATCAGCAAATCAAGGGGCTGGCCTGGCCGTGTAGTGGTTAAGCTTGTGTGCTCTGCTTCGGTGGCCCGGAATTCACAGGTTTGGATCCTGGGCACGGACCTAGCACTGCTCATCAAGCAATGCTGTTGTGGCATCCCACATAAAATAGAGGAGGATTGGCACAGATGTTAGCTCAGCAGCAATCTTCCTCAAGCAAAAAGGGAAAGGTTGGCAAGAGATGTTTGCTCAGGGCCAGTCTTCCTCAGACACACATGCACACACACAAATTAGTAAATCAAATCCAATAGTAAATAAAAAGAATTGTACACCACAACCAAGTGGGATTTATTCAGGTATACAAGACTGGTTCAACATTTGAAAGTAAATCAGTCATCTACCATATCAATAGTCTAAGGAAAAAAAAAAAATATGATCATATCAATTGAGGGAGAAAAATCATTTGACAAACTGTAACACCCGTTCATGATAAAAATTCTCAGCAAACTAGGAATAGAGGGAAACTTCCTCAACTTGATGAAACACGTCTACACAAAACCTATAGATAATATGATATTTATGATACTGGAGAGAATGGACACTTTCCCCTAAAACTGGGAAAAAGGCAAGGATGTCCTCTTTCACCACTCCTATTCAACATCATATTGGAAGTCCTAGCTGGTGCAATCGGACCAAAAAAAAAAAAAAAAAAAAAAAAAGAGAGAGAAAGTATAGAGATTGGAAAGGAAGATATAAGATTACATTTATTCACAGATGATATGATTGTCTATGTAGAAAATCCCACAGAATTTACAAAAAACAATGCAAAACCAAACTTCCTGGAACTAATAAGTGAATATTGCAAAATTGCAAGATACAAGGTTAAGATAAAAAATGCAGTTGCTTTCCTACATACCATTAATGAACAGATTAAATTTGAAATAAAAAATACCATTTATAATAGCACCAAGAATAAGAAAGAAATACTTAGATAATATATACAGGATAACTCTTGGAAAACTACAAAACACTGATGAAAGACATCAAAGAAGATGTAAATAAATGGAGAGATAGTCTATGTTCATGGATCAGAAGACTCAATATTATCAAGATCTCATTTTTTCCTAACTTGATCTATAGATTCAATGCAATCCCAATCAAAATCTCAGTAAGCTATTTGTAGATGTCTTAGTCATCTTGGGCTGGTATAACAAAATACCATAAACTGAATGGCTTAAACAGCAGGCTTTTATCTCTCACAGTTCTGAAGGCTGGGAGGTCCAAGACCAAGAAGCTGGCTGACTTAGTTCTTGATGAGTGCTTTTTTCCTGGTTTGCAGATGACTGCCTTCTTGCTGTGTCCTCATATGGTGGAGAGAAAGATCATCTCTCTTATGTATCTTCTTATAAGGGCACTACTCCCATTCATGAGGACTCTATTTTCATGATCTAATTACCTCCCAAAGGCCCAGCTCCCAAATATCATCACACTGGGGATGAAGGCTTCAATATATGAACTTTGAGGGGACACAAACATTAAGTCCATAGCAGTAGATATGAACAAACTGATTCTCAAGATTATTTGGAAAGGCAAAAGACTTATAGCCAACACAATACTGAAGAGGGAAAAAGTGGGATGACTCACACCACCCAACTCCAAGACTTTCTATAGTGCCACAGTAATCAAGACAGCGTAGTACTGGCAAAAGAATACACACATGGATCAATCTAAAGAGAGCCTGGAAATGGACTCACAGATTTAGTCAACTAATTTTTGACAAAGACACAAAGGCAACTCAACGGAGAAAGGATAATCTTTTCAACAAATATTGCTGGAATATTTGGACATCCATATGCACAACAATGAACCTAGATATAGACCTTATACCTTTCACACATATTAACTCAAATGGCTCAGAGGCCTAAATATAAAACACAAAGTTACAGAATGTCTAGAAGAAAACATAGAGGAAAATCCTCTTGGCCTAGAGTTTGATGATAAGTTTTTAGGAACAACACTAAAGGCACAATCTATGAATGAAAAAATTGATAAGCTGGAATTTACTAAAATTAAAAACTTCTTCTCTCTGTAAGACTCTGTTAAGAAAATGAAAAGGCAAGCCACAGTGTGGGAGAAAATATTATTAACACATATCTGATAAAGGACTCGCATCCAAAATATACAAAGAATTTTTAAAATTCAATGATAAGAAAACAAACAACCAAATTAAAAAATGGACAAAAGATCTGAGCAAAAACTTCATCAAACAAGATTTAGAGATGCAAATAAACATAAGAAAAGATACTCAACATCATTTGTCATTAGGGAAATGGAAGTTAAAACAACAATAAAATACCAGAATACACTTATTAGAATGGCTGAAATGCAAAAAACTGATAATGCCAATTGTTGGCAAGGATGCAGAGCAAGAGGAACTCTTATTCATTGCTGGTGGGAATGCAAAATGGTTCAACCATTTTGGAAGACTGCTTGATGGTTTCTTACGAAGATAAACAGTCTTACCATATGACCCAGCAATCATGCTCCTAGGTATTCACCCAACTGATTTGAAAACTTATGTCCACACAAAACTTGCATACTAATATTTATAGCAGTTGTAATCACAATCTCCCCAAACTGGAAGCAACCCAAATGGAATACTTTCTATTCATCAATAAAAAGGAATGTAATATAAAGCCACACAAAGATATGGATGAATCTTAAATGCATATTGCTAAATGAAAGAAGATAGTCTGAGAAGGCTGTGTACTGTATGATCCCAGTTATATAACTTCTGAAAAAGGTAAAACTATAAAAATGGTAAAGAGATCAGTGATTTCCAGGGGTTTGAGTAGCGGTTTGAGCAGGTGAAGCACAAGGGATTTTCTAGGACAGTGAACTCTTCTGTACGACACTGTAATGGTAGCGGTGGATACAGAACACTACGCATTTATCAAAATCCACTAACTGGTTTCCGTGCACTTCAAAGTTTGAGAAACACAGGTTTACCTTGACCCACGTGCTCAGAGCACCCCACTCCTTTTTTGCAACCCTAAGACAGAGCGAGAGTGGTTCTGTCCCCGGAGTCAGCTGTCTATTCCTCCAGTCTCTGCCACCCCGATTTGGGTCACAGGCATGCCAAGGACAGGAGCTCTCTGGTTGCTCTGTCTAAAGGCCAACTTGTGCTTTTTAGAACTCTTGCATAGGGGTAGCTGGTTGCCGTGTAAGAAGTCCAGCTACACTCAGCCCACCACACTGTGAGAAAGCCCAAGTTAGCCATTTGGAGAGGCCACATGGAGAGAGAGATGTCCCACTGGCTCCAGCCATTCTAGCTGGCCCAGGTGCCAGACGTGTGAATGAAGAAGCCCTCAGATGATTCCAGCACTAGGGGCCATCGGCATGCAACAGCATGAGCCTTGAGAACAGCAGAGCCCGGTCAACCCACAGCACTGTAGGATAGAATAATAAATTGCTGCTCTCTGCTGTTAGGTATTGGGGTGGTTTGTAAGGTCACAACAGACAAGCAGTCCAGAGCTGTAGGGCTTTACCTTGATCTGGGGTCTGCTGCCATGTCGCTTTGCTTCCCTAAAGAGAGAAATGCCTGAAATAGCAGAAGAGAACCGTGCAAAAGCTTTGCAGGCAACATCCCCAAGTCAAGGCAGACTTACTCCAGCTCACTTCTCGCTCCTCTCACCCATTCTCCAGCAGCTGAAGGAGTGAGCAGATATTTCATTATAAACAGTCAATAACTGGTTCTTCACCTCTCTTTCTAAAGGAAGAATTCAAACGATGCCCAGATTATCAGGAAAGAAGGGTGATGGCATCAGGCAATTCTCAGGCAGGCTGAGATAGAGCCACTCCCATGAAATGATGACCGGAAAGGAACCAACGTGGGACTTAGGCCTAGATATTACAAAAATGGGGGCAGGCAGAGCCGATTAAAAATACATTCTTGAACAAGAATTAGATCACGCAATTGAGAAACATTTAGAGAAAACTTCTCCAAACCATCAAAGAAATTAAAGCAAGCCAATGAAGCAAGAGTTCAAACAGGAGGGGCAAGAGGTCAAAGACAAGAGCACTAAACAACAGAAGGAGGGGGAAAGTGCCTCCTGGAGATTGAGTTGAGGGGAAAAGCTTTATAAAATGAAAACCACCTCAGAAGTACCTTGGAATCAATTCTGTACAGTTGCCATGGAGATGAGGTCTGAGGGGAGAACCCATCAAGTGCAAGAGGCAAAGGTGGAGGAGAAATGTGATTGGATGATGGATATGGAAGCCGACAGTAATGATGCAACACAGAGTGGATTTTCCTGAAAAGAACAGAACACATGAAACAAAATCAAATTTCCAGATAAAATAGAAGGGTGCCTGTAATTTGTACACTAAAAGGATTCTCTTACTGTAACAAGACAAATTGGTACAAAGCCATCAGGATGCATGCAAATTCTACAAGCATCAGGGCAGGATAAGGTCTGCTTATCATGGGAAATTTCACGTTGGCTTCAGACTTTCCTCCAAAACTCAAGATGCCAAAAGACAATGGAACAATTATTTGCAGAGTATGGTGGAAGAAAGCCTTTGAGCTAGGAACTCACAAATGCTTCTTAAGTGATATGCATTAGTTGATGGAACACACATTAAAAGAAGAATCAAAATAAAGAACTTATGAATATGAAGAATAAAGTTTGTGGTGAGCCTTGAATCTAAGTAAACAAAATTATTAGGTTAAAATGACCAGCAATTGTGGCCATAAATCAGCATTTACTTATTAAAATGTTATTATTTTTACATTAGGCAGCTTATGCAAGAAATGTAAGGGGTCACAAAAATCACGCCAGTGGCAGCAGGAGTGATGGAAGAAGAGAGGATGGAAAGAATCTTGGCTCTTCATTCTTTCTATGAGAGGAATGTCTTAATCTGTTTGGGCTGCTCTAACAGAATACCACAAACTGGGTGGCTTATAAACAATAGACATTTATTGCTCACAGTTCTGGAGGCTGGAAGTCTGAGATGAGGGTGCCAGCGTGGTTGGGTGAAGGTCTCTTCCGAGTTGCAGACTTCTTGCTGTGTACTCACATGGGGGAAGAGGCTAGGAAGCTCTGAGGGATCTCCTTCTAGGAATCCTGAGGGCTCCGCCTTCATGACCTGATCACCTCCCAAACGTCTCATCTACTAACACCGTCACCTTTGGGGGTTAGGATTACAACATATGAATTTTGGAGGGCACAAACATTCGTACCATAGCAGGGAACCAAGAGATAATATTTTAATTTTAAAGCTAATAAATATATTTTGACCTTTTCAGACCAACCTCTAATTTTAGATAATCACAAACTTAAAAAATTCATTCTATGTATGTATAAATATTATTACTAAATCACTTCTTTATCTTCATAGATATATGTAGTTGACCTGACAGGTTTTTGTGGGGTTTTTTTTTTTTTTTTTGGTGAGGAAGATTGGCCCTGAGCTAACATCTGTTACCAATCTTTCTCTTTTTGCTTGAGGAAGATTGTCCCTGAGCTAACATCTGTGCCCATCTTCCTCTATTTTGTAAGTGGGACACCACCACAGCATGGCTTCATGAGTGGTGCATAGGTCCGTGCCCAGGATCTTTAACCTGAGAAACCTGGGCCACTGAAGAGGAGTGCACGAACTTAACCACTCCACTACCGGGCCAGCCCCAGCCTGACAGGTTTTGAGAGTGGTATGTCTCACTCTACTTCTGTGCTCGTCTCTCTCTCCGTGTATTCCCTATAGTTATTTTTCATACATTCCCAATGCTGTGTTATTTGGTGCATAAAAGTACATAATGTTTATCTTCACTGTGGACTGTAACCTTTATTATTATAAAATGATCCTCTGACTCATTTAATGCTTTTTGCCCATGATTTCTATATTTGATGATAATATTGCTACCCATGCTTTCTTTGGTTTGCATCTGCTTTGTACAGTATATTTTTGTGTGTCCTTTAATTTTGAAATCTGTGGTATTCTTTTGTTTCAGGTATGTCTCGTGTAAACAGCATAGAGCTGGATTTCATTTTTGCACCCATTTTAGAATCTGTTTCACATGATAGATTATTTTATTCCATTTTCATTTATCATAAGAATCAGTAAGACCAGAGGGACAAATCAATAGTATAGACAGGAAAGTTCATAAGTGGACCCCAGTATATAAGGAAATTAATTTTGTGATAAAGGTAGATTTTCAGAGCAGTGTAGTGTCAAAAAGCCACTATGTGTTTAGAAAAATAAGCTGGACCCTCACCTTATTCCTTACATCTAAATAAATCTCAGATAAATAAAAAAAATTGAATGTAAAAAGCAGTGACAAATGATCAATAAATATGAAAGGATGTTTAATTGTACAAGTTAGAGAAATTCAAATTAAAGCAAAGAGATTACTTATTTGTAACCAATTGTCAAGAAATAAAAAGACTGATTATAGCAAGTGCTGGTGAGGACATGAGGAATTGGGCTCCTCGTTTACTACTGAAGAGTTTGCGCATTGGCACTCTGCATTAGGGTTAACAATATCTGTACATTTTTAAAAGTATTGATGCAGGAGGCCGGCCCAGTGGCGCAGCGCTTAAGTTCACACGTTCCGCTTTGGCAGGCCGGGGTTTGTCGGTTCGGATCCCAGGTGCGGACATGGCACCACTTGGCATGCCATGCTGTGGTAGGTGCCCCATATATAAAGTAGAGGAAGATGGGCATGGATGTGAGCTCAGGGCCAGTCTTCCTTAGCGAAAAGAGGAGGATTAGCAGCAGTTAGCTCAGGGCTAATCTTCCTAAAAAAACTAATAAATAAAGTATTGATACATTTTAACAGCATCAATAACTTTTCAAAAGTAGAGAGCAATTCTACTTTTAGGATCATCCTCTTGACATACTCAATCAGGCTCAAAGAACAAGAAAGTTTTTCAAGCATTATTTGCATTAACAAAAGCATTAGAAAAGTTCAAAGGCATCAGTAGGAGATTGGTCAAATAAATTATGGTAAATCTACCAAGGGACAAAATTCCAGTTTGAACAAACTGTTCAAGAAAAGAAGGAAAGGGCCTACCACCCTGCGAGGATCCCCAGGAAGGACTGGAACCTGGGATGTGAAGCCTGCTAAGGTTCTCTCACGCACCTCTGCCTCTGCACGCTGGCTCCATCTTCTCCTGGGCTTCCTTCCCTTGGAGGAGAACATGGACTCAGGTGGCACTGGGTTCACGCATCCACAGCCAGCAATCAGGGCAGTCTTAAAAAATACCTCCTGCTTTGGATCCAGAAGCTCCACCAACAGAGCAGGGAGAGCTCCATGTGCGCTCCATCTCACAGTGAGACCCACCTATGAGAGGTGCGAACGTCCGGCCAGCTCGTCCTGGGTGAAAACAGCAGCATGAAGGAGTAGCAGGCACGGGCAATTCCAATACCAAATCTGTTCCCTCCAAGACTAAAACGTACGACTCATAATAAGCATTACCCCACTTTTAGGTTGCAAGTTTAACTGAGAATTTTACCTGTAAATGAATCTCTAAAGATGAAGATATTCTGCAAAGGCAGCATAGCCTAATGGTTAGGAGCAGACTCTGGAGCCAGGTGTTTGAGTTAGAACCCCAGCTCCAGCGTGTACTAGTTGGGTGACCTTGAACAAATGAATTGCTTGAATTTTCTCACCTGAAAATGGGGTTATAATCATACTTTCTCATAGGCTTTTAGTGAGCAGTAACTCAATTGATACAGCACTTACATGGATTCCTGGCAGAGAAATGACGCTATGTAAACACTAAGTGCAAAAAATACACCAGAGAAGGGGAAGTGGTTGAGTGTCTGGGAGCTTTCCCTTCTTCCCCTCGCTGAAGGCTTTGTTGGCTGTGGTTAGCCTATTGTAACTGAGAGTTCAGTCTCTAATCCCAGTGCCAATCCAAATAATGAGACCAGAGTCTTGGGTGAAGAGAAAAAACAACTTTACTGTCTTTGCCAGGCAGAGGGAGCGAAGCAATGGCTAGTGCCTTAAGAAGTGCTAGCTCTCTCTCAAGCAAGGGGTGAAGGGTTCTAAAGGTTTGCAAGGGATGTGGGGAGGGGGAAGCCTGTAACCTCGCTGGTCTGGTCGGCGTTTTCCCATCAGCCTTTGGCTGCCTGCAGCCCTCAGGGAGATAAGGGATTCCGCAGGCCGTGTCCTTGGCTGTCTGTCTCCGTGGTGGACTCTGGCGCCAGGAAGCCGAGGATTTGGGCCTGTGAAGCTTGGGTTTCTTCATGTTCTCTGGACACGTTTGCCTGTAATAAACTTTAAGGACCTGCGATGAGCCATAGTTTTCGTGTGAGTGTGAGGCCACCTGGGCTTGAACAACTTGTAACTTCCGTTTGGTTGTAAAGCTCAGGGATCAAAGGTTAAAGAGACAGATATTTACACACGATTGTAACTGAAGGAGCAGGGAACGGGGGTGAGTGCTTTTGGTTTTCACCCCATATCTGCTGGGTTCAATGTAGGGGAACCAATATCAGGGTCTGTAACCAACTGAGAGGCTGTAACACTATGACTACTCCATTTTTGTACATTGGGAGGAGGGCAATAACTTTGGAAGTGGGTAGATAACCTGGTGTTTAGTTCTTAACTCTCTGGATGGAGACAGTGCCTCCTTTGACCCAATTTAGAGATTCCTGTGCATCATTCATAGGTCCTTTACACCAGATGCCATGATTGGATGGAACTTTGGGGTTATTTCCCCTGGGGGGAGGTGTGTAAGTATATATTGCTTGTTGAGAAGAAGGGTGAGCTAAATATTTAGCGACAAGAAAGAGAGACTGTGATAATCTTTCGTGTGGTTTGCCAGGATTTCCACTTCTCTCCCTTTCCAGGCACACCATAGGGGGCACTGTGAAGCCCCTGGTGGTTGAGTGGGGCCATAATGCTATTCTGGCCAGTGAGTATTGAGCAGAAGAGACCTGTATCACTTCCAGGTCAGGGCATTTAATTACCCATGCAAGACCCCCAAAAGCCATCTCTTCCTCTGCCATAGCGACCAGAAACACCCCTGACAGGGACAGGCTGCTCCATCAACTGGTCTAGGAAGGGGGACAGCCTGACGGAAAGCCCCAGTCAACCTGCTGGGTATGAAGCAAGAGTGGGAAACAAGCCTTCATCGCTTTAAGCCACTGAGATTTTAGGGCTGTTTGTTTCTACAGCACAGTCAAGCCTATCCTGAAGACACAGAAATTGTAAAGGGAATATTTCAATTGTGTAAAATCACCTTGCTCTCCATCTCCCTGTTTTGGGGCCAAAACCCTTGCCAGAGTGGAATGAGCACAGTACTGAGTGCATCGTGGATCCCCAGCAGGTGGTTCATGATTGATTGGTGAACGTCATATTTTTTCCGCTAGAGATTGGCGTCTTTTGGGCCTATAAGGTCTCCATTAAGCTACCATTAGAACACAAATTGGAGTAGACTGCTTTGTAGTGACAAGAATATAAAAGTTGGTAACCTAGAGGCGCTTCATTGTGAAACCATTTGGACAGCTCACATTCGGGTGTCACGGCAGAGGAATGATAAGGAAAGAGGAGCTTGGAGAAAGCAGACACGGTGAGTGTAAATGCTGCTCAGGAACACTCGGAGGGACCCAGCCGTCTCAGGGTTTACTCCACGATGCATGCTGAAGCGGGGCAGATGCTTTTTAGCACACCGGTGTCTATCGACTTTGTTTTCTTACAGACTAAGGAAGGGGCCCAGTAAGGTCACAGTGTAATAAATCGTTGGGTGTAGAACAGGACAAGTTCAAAGCCATCCATGTCTGGAGTGACTTGACTCCTCTTCATTGTTTTACAAAATGTTTCTTTGCGTGTGCTGTACCATCTTCTTAAAGGATTCACAGTTTAAAGTTTGTCCTCATCTGTCATGTTGACTTTTAACATAGACTGTGCCATTGTTATTGGTCCATTGCCCAGGAGCAGTGGCGAGGTGGGCGATGAGGAGGGGGGGGCAGCACGATCAGGTTTGCATTTTGGAACAGGTCCACAGTGTGGGGAACGGATGGTAGGGCACAGGTGCCAACAGGCAGAAGGCCGCTATGGGACTGCAGGTGAGAGGTGATGACCACTTAGATTAGGTTGTGGTAAAGAGGGAGAAGTGGACAGATACCAGAGATGCAGAGGAAGTAAAGTGGCTTATGGATGTGTCGGGCACTGGGAACAAGCGAAAAGATGGCACAGGGTAGTCATGAGGCTTCCGGCTTGAACAACAGGCTGCATGAAGGTGCCATGCACTGAGCTAGATGTGGTGGGCTGAGTTACGGTCTCCTCAGATGGCCATGTCTCAGAACCTCAGAACCTGTAAATGTGACTTTATTTGGATACAAATTTCTTTGCAGATGTAACTAAGTTAGGATTTCATGAGATCGTCTGGATTTTTCCAGGTCCTTCTAAGATAAAGGCAGACGGAGATCTGAGGCACATAAGGAGAAGAGGAGAAGGCCGTGTGGAGACAGAGGCAGAGACTGAAGTTACGCCGTCACAAGCTAAGAACACCTGGAGCCACCAGAAGCCGGGAGAGGCAAGGAGGGACTCTCCCCGGGACTGACCTTCCGAGGGAGGCTTCATGTCAGAGTCGCGTCTCCAGAACTGTGAGAGAACACATTTCTGTAGTTTTAAGCCACTGAGTTTGTGGGAACTTGTTACAACAGCCATGGGAAACTGACACACCAGAGAACACTGAGAAAGGAACAGGTTTGGTGGAAGACAAAACTGAGTTTGGTTTTGGACATCTTGAGCTTGAACTGCCTTTGAGACATCAAGGAAGACGTGTCAAATGGGCCGGCACGTCCACAAGTCTGCGCTGGAGCCATCAGTTTATGGGTCATTGGTATCAGGTGGCCCCGGAAGCCAGGACATGGAAAGATCATCAAGAGGAGAAAAATGCAGGGTGAGAGGGAAGTCCCAGGCCTGAGCCCCGAGGAGCGCCCACATCAGAAGGGTGAGGAGTAGGGCATGTTCCTGTGCAAGAGCTGGAGAAGCGGAGGCCAGGGAAGCAAGAACCGAACCAGGAGAGCATTGTCTTAAAGGGCACGGGGAGAGCGTGCTGCAGAAAGGATGCCGTGGTCACCAGTGCTTCAAAGGAAGAGAGCACAGGACTAAAACGTGCACCAGAACTCATGAAGTCATTGGTGATACCGGCGAGAACTCCGCTCGTCAAGTAAGCCTGCCGAAAGCTACCTTGGAGTGGATTGAAAAGTGACGACATGCAGCTTTTTGGGGGAGGGGGAGGGCATTTGGACTATTAAATAAAGGAGAGACAGGGCCGGCCCCATGGCCGAGTGGTTAAGTTCACGTGCTCTGCTTAGGTGGCCCAGGGTTTTGCTGGTTTGGATCCTGAGCGTGGACATGGCACTGCTCACCAAGCCATGCTGAGGCAGCGTCCCCCACACGGCACAGCCAGAAGGATCTACAGCTAGAATATACGACTGCGTACTGGGGGGGGCTGTGGGGGAAGGAGGAGGAGGAGGAGGGCCTGAGGGAGGAGGAGGAGAGGGAGGAGGAGGAGGAGGAGGAGGGCGTGAGGGAGGAGGAGGAGAGGAAGGAGGAGGAGAAGAAAGATTGGCCACAGATGTTAGCTTAGGTGCCAATTTTTAAGAAAAAAATAATAAAGGCAAGAAATAGAGAGATACGTGTTGGAAAGAGAGGATGAGTGAGGTTTCAGATTGGTTCGGTTTGTGGTTTTGTTGGTTTGTTTCTGTGAGAAGAGTCACGAGTTCACTGGGAAGCTGATGGGAAAGATCCAGTTGAATCGAGAGACTGACTGTAATGAGGGAGGGATAGTCAATGATGGAAGCATCCTGAGAAGAGGGATCCAAATGGGAACCAAACCACAGGCGGGAGGGCCGCTCCTCTATGGCTCCAGGAGGAAAGGATAAGAGGACAGGGCAGAGCAAGGAGCAGAAGATGAGAAAATCCTCGTGCCACGGCTTCTATTTTCTCTGTCAGAGTGGAAGTGGGGTGTGGCAGGCAGCCTCTAAGACAGCCCCTGGCGATGTCTCCTGATGCTCGTGCCCTTGTGTCATCCCTCGAGTGTGGGCTGGACCTAGTGACTTGCTCCCACCAAATACAACATGGCAGAGAAATGGATGTGATTTCAGATATGAGATAACCTGAAAGGCAGTGGCCCCTGTCTTGGCCCCTCTCTCATGCATGGGCACTTGAGGAAAGCCAGCTGCCATGTTGTGAGCCACACTATGGAAAGGCTCACAGGTGAGGAACTGAGGGAGGCCTCTAGCCAACAGCCTGCAAGGAACAAAATACTGCCAACAACCGTGAAGCGAGTTTGGAAGAGGGTCCTGCGCCAGCTGAGCCTTCCAAGGACACCACTGACAGTGTGGCCGGAACCTAGTGAGAGACCTTGAGCCAGAGGCAGCCCGCTAATCCACACCTGGGTTCCTGAGCCACAGAAGCTATGAGATAATCAATGTTTCTCATGTTTTAAGCCATTAAGTTCTGGGGAAATTTGTTACACAGTAATAGATAACTAATACATGGTTTTATCTACTGAGAGTAGGATGGGGAGGGTGCCAGAGGTTTCAAGACAGGAGAAGATTTGGAATAGTTGTGGAAAGCGAGAAGGAGGGTAAGTCCACCAGCAACACAGTGGGGTTTCTGGGCTGTGTTGAGGGGCCCTGAGCTTAGCACTCTTGACTTAATAGTGGAACCAGCGTGCTTACGTCAGATATAATGGGGCTATCATTGAGTCTCTTCTAATGGAAATTTCTGCTATGTTTTGATGGACCATGGGAAATCTAGCCCTCCTTTAGTCTTTCCATGACATCTTCAGGGACATTTATTCCTCCAGCACATTTGCTGAAGGCCTGTTATATGCCAGACACTCTTTGTTCATTAACAGTTATTTATTATCTAATGGGTGACAGGTGTTCCACTGTTCTAGTGGGGGACATGAAAAATAAATAAGGAACAAGATGGCAACGCAGACTATAAAGAACAGGAAAGCAGAATAAGAGAGAGAGTGCAGGCTGCTCTTTACAGAGGGAGCCCAGGGCGGCCCAATTACAGTGTGACCTGGAAGCAGAAGATAGAGCAGTGGACAAGACAAGGTCCTGGCCTTCCTGAAACATACATTCTAGTGGAGGAGACAGAAAGTCGAACAAGCAGAAATATAATTGTGGGTGCCAACGGAGGATGGTAGGAAGCAGGGTTAGAATGAGTGGGGCAGGGCCTCTCTTAGAAGGTACGATTGGAACAGAGCCGAATGGAGAGAGGCCTGTGGAACTGAGAAGGAAGAGAAGCACAGGCTGAGAGGTGGCCCCTGGAGACACCCGGAGATGGGACCATGCCTGGAATGTTCAAGTAGGGGCCAGTGCTCTCTACTGGGAAGTCAGACTGGCTTTCTGCTGATGGCACAGAGTGTTTCAAAAGGTCATGGAGTAGAAAAAGGGGGCAAGTGTCTATTAATAGAAGGTCTAGTCACATCGGGGGGTAAACATTTTATACCATAGGGTAAAAGGAATAATTACGCAAGCCAAACTCCCTTTTAAGAAGTGTCAAAATTATGTTAACAGCAATAAATATTTATTCGGTGCTTACTTCATGCCCAGTTCTAAGAGCTTTAAATTATTAACTAATTTAATCCTTTCAAAAACCTTATGGGCTGAGACTATCAATTTAATCTATTTACAGTTCAGGAAACTGAGACGGTTTCCTGAGTCCGTGTGTTTCGTGTCCAAGGTCACAGTGCTGGCAAGGGACGATGCTGGGGCAGAACCCAGCCACTGTGCTGCCTTCCTCCAAGCCTCTGGGAAGGACATTGGAAAATGTTAGTAAACAGTGTGCATTACAACCTAAGTTGGATGAAGTGGATCATATACGTGAAAGGAAAATTAATTTTAAGTATCTTAATGTAACAAGTATTGTTAGGTTTTGGTAGTCAGAAAGAAAGCCGCTTAGATTTGACAGAGGACTCACTGTTTCGTGTCAGAATGCTTAAAATATCACTTATGGAGTTTGTACCTTAACCTAAAGCATCACGGAAATATTAATAGGCTAATGATTTACGTTGAAATCTCAGCTGCTAATAAGCTGAATCCTTCAAAATATCGTCAGCCTGGAAAAACTCCACCTGACCATGGAGTAGTTCTTTATGTTTTATAACGTGGCTGTTACACAGCAGGCTCAAATACTCTGCATTTTATTTTCTTTGTTAGTTTGGAGCAAAGTCCGATTTTCATTTCATCAATTTTAAAAAATTAAACTTTATTTTTTAGAGCAGTTTTAGGTTCACAGCAAAATCGAGCAGAACGTACAGAGATTTCCCATATACCCCCTACCCTACCCCACACAGCTTCCCCCACTATCAACATCTCCCACCAGAGTGGTACATTTGTTACAATCGATGAAACCTATGCTGACACATCATTATCACCCGAAATCCATAGTTCACATTAGGGCTCATCCTTGGTGTTGTACGTTCTGCGGGTTTTGACAAATGTATAATAACATACATCCACCATTATGGTATCATACAGAGCACTTCCCCAAAAATCCTGTGTCTTCCTCTTCATCCTTTTTTCCCCACCGGCTTCTGGCAGCCACTGATCTTACTATCTCCATAGTTTTGCTTTTTCCCAGAACATAATATAGTTGGAATCATACAGTAGGTAGCCTTTTCAGACTGGCTTCTTCCACTTAATAATATGCATTTAAGGTTCCTCCACGTCCTCTCGCGGCTTGATAGCTCATCTCACTTTAGCAGTGAGTAACATTCCATTGTCTGGATGTCCCACAGTTTATCCGTTCACCTCCCGAAGGGGCATCTTGGTTGCTTCCAGGTTTTGGCAATTATGAATAAAGCTGCTATAAACATGCGTGTGCAGGTTTTTGTGTGGACATAAGTTTTCAATACATTTGGGTAAATACCAAGGAGCATGACAGCTAGGTCGTAGGAGTTGGAGGCAAAGAGAGGAAGGCACTTCTGGGCGACAGTCCTGCTTTAGGAGCAGAACCCCGGGGGAGGGCGGGTGGCATCAAACCTCTGCCCTTCGTGTTTTCAGTGTTCCATCCCTGAGGTGGAGCCTTGCCAACCTTAAAAATAAAACAGCCAGTTATTTTACCAGCAAAACCAGTTGATTTGGGAATAGCCAAAGAATTGCGATTCGGGGTGTGCGTGCTATGGCAGGCCACAGGCAAATACAACCAAACAGGGAGAGGAAGCTTATTTTGTAGAGGAAAAACGAGGACCTTGGGAGGGGTTGTTTTGAGCAAAAAGTCTGTTGTAGAAAAGCAAGAGTTCAGGGTGGTGATGTTTTCTCATTAGCTGAGTTGCTGGGGTAGTGATTTCTGTTTGGGATGCAATGTACATTTCTTCCTTTAGTTAATGACTCTTTCCTGTTGAGGACTTCTTTCTGTTGAAGTCTGTAATTGACTATTTTCCTGTTAAGGCTTTTTTTCTCTTGGGGTCTGTAAGTGACGGTGTTTCCTGTAATTGACCTCTGAGTGGTACTGTGTGGGAGCTCTCCCCTCTGACCTTCTGACATCATTTTAAATGAGCTTTCCCCTTAATTTTCACAGCCTCCACCCGCTGTAGGTCCTGGGTGGAACAACAGCCCCAAACCTCTTGGCCACACTTGCCTGAAATTCAGTCTCTGCAACATATCGCTGGAGTTGGGAGGTGAGAGATGCTGGTGACCTGCCCCTCCTGGAAAGATACCATAGTCATCAGCTGGGAGCTGGCGGAGAGGGAGCCCTTGCTCTCGCTCTCGCTCTCAGCCATACCTGCCTGGAGTGGAGTTTCTGTCATGCTGAACTGGGAGGGGGGAGAGAGGGTGGGAACAGGTTGTGGTTCAAATGCTGCAGACTCTTACTGTTTTTACCAAGTTTTAATAGATTTCCTTGAATAGATGTTTCTTTGTTTTCTGTATGACCTTAAAATAATTTCCAGAGACTTTAAATGGCTGGCTTTTAAAAATAGTTTTCCCACTTCTGCTTGTTTCACCAGGAAGCAGGTCTACAGAATTCCTCATGCTGCCATTATGGACGGAAGTGGGCTCTCTGGAAAGGTTTTGGATAACAAATTCAATTTTATTAGATAATTTTATATAGCTATTTACCACACTTTGAGAATATATACAGATATAGATCTCTATCTTATATATATTACACATAATTATATATATAGAGAGAGAGAGAGGGAGAGAGAGAATACATATATATATATGGAGAGAGGGAGAGGGCGGGATTGCTTTAGGGTTTACAGTATGCATCTTTATTACAGGATACTGTCAAATAATACTGTATCACTTCAGCTAAAATATAAGAACCTGACAATAGGCGGAGATATGGGTGAAGAAATAAAAGTAAACAGAATGTGTTCTGACAAAGTAGGAAAAATACAACAAAAGTTACAACTGAAAGGAAGAGGAGGGAGGGAGGGAAAAGTGGAGCGTGGTCATTGATTGCTGAATAGGTAACAGGTGAGAATCAGCAGATGCCTTTAAAACTGAGACACTAGATAGGAAAAGTTCAATGAGTTTTTCTCATTTATGCCCAATAGAGAGCATAAAAGGTACAAATTCAAAGGTAACCAGTGAAACAAAATATAAGCTTTCCTAAACACAAAAAATAATTTTAGAAAGAGAGAAGTCAACACGTTACATGAAGAAACACAGTTAATATAATACACACAGTAATTATAACAAAATAATATGAGAGCATTAAGACCAAATATATCAATCAGGAAATGTTAGTGGTCTTAACTTGACTAAACAGCTGTTAAAAAGAGTGAGTAAAATCTTTATGAAAAGATATGGAACAATTTCTAGGACATATTGTTAAGTAAAAAGAGCAAAGTGCAAGAGAATATATATTCATTTTGTGTAAGGAAAAATGGAAAATAAGAAAACATACACACATCTGCTTATTTTTGTGAAAAGAAACAAAGAAAGGATAAATCAGAAACGAATAGAATGGATTATGTCCGGGGGGCAGACTCAGGCAGTGGGACAGGAGAGAGAATGCAGGGGCTGACGCCTCCCTGAGTATGTCTTTTTGATTGTTTTGACTTTTGGAATCATGTTAATGTTCTAAATATTAAAAAAGTTAGATCAGCATGGATGGGAGGAACCCTAAAACTAAATGCAAACATAAACCAGTGGTCCCAACTGTATTTCAACAGAGTAATAACCAGAATGAAGAGCGTTGCAGAATTAATTCATGACGTCTGAACACAGTACTTTGTATTCTCTCAGTTGAAGAAAAAGAAAGAACTACAAACAAATGTTGAATTCTTCTGAGTAGGTTTGATTTTCACACACATTTATAGGGAGAGCAATTCTGAAACTAGTGTGTGATTTTGGGTTGATAATATTGGGAGCCAGCATTCTCAATGTGGAAGTAGGGAAATATAAATTATGGATTTTTTTTTTTTTTTAATTTAGGGAAGGCAAGGAAGAACCCTGTGGAATTGGATTGGCATTGGCTGTATCCGCACAAATTCATGTGCATGTGTATTTATATGTGTACATGTACGTATATATTTGTGTCTACACACATAGATGTATGTAAATTTTCTCATGCTTGCCTATCTGTGTTTGTGCATGTGTAGGTGTGTGTGTGTGTAGTTCTTCATATAGTCCACCGAAAAAGCCTAGAAGCCACAATAGTCAATAGCAATGAGCACACCTAGCATCCAGATTTTGGTTTCTAAATACCACTTCCCATTAAAATGACCAGGGCTCCTCGGAGAAATGGTTGATTACAGGGCTGGGGAAGGGACCATACAAAGTAAGCATGGAATGTCTTGTACCAGGAAGAGAGGAAAGGCTAGGATAAACGATGGTGCATGTAAAAAACAAAACAAAACAACAACACACAAGAGCCAGCTTGAAGGACGTTCACTGCCCAAATCTGAAAGAATGGGAATCATTGAAATAATAATGTCAGGGATGGGTGGTAAATCTAAGGGGAGGAACGAGGATTGATGAACAGGGTTTTTGGTTTCAAAATATCTCCCCACACCACTTACTATTTATCCTTTCATAATTAATAATTATACAGAGGGTAATTGGACACCTTAACTAAATGATCAAAATTAATATCATTGAAAAGGGATATCATGTGCCTCTAGGTGTGATACCTTGAGAAGGACACAACATCATTTGTGTAGTATCAGTGTAGCTACACAATGTGTCTATCCCAGTGTATCTATCAGTGATTTCATTAACATCCAGAGAGACCAAATACTCCTACTAAAAGGAAAAAATTGTCAGATGGAGAAGGAAAAAACCCTAGGATGTCTCTCTCTGCCTCGCTGAGGGGCCACATGGCTTCTTTTTGCTCATTGTTTGTGTCTGCTTCACTCTTTCTGCAGGCTGGCTTTGTCATGCACACAGCTGCTCCAGCCCCATGACTTCACAATTCACATTGCCCCAGACTGATCAGAGTCCCTAAGTCATTTTCCAAATACACAGAGAAGAATCTGATAGCCCACCTTGGGTAAGACAGCTGTGGGCAGGGATCATGAACGTGGTCTCCTGCCTGTGAAGCCGAGGCTCAGAGGACAAACTCTGAGAAGAAAATGTGGGCAACGCAGGTAACACCCCTGCCACAAGTGGGCAGACTATGGGTTTTTCAGACATCTCTCTACATGGCTAATTATTGTAGTCGTGGCAATGGAAAAAATGTTACTTATTGTTTTCATAACTTCTATGGGAAAAATGTTTGTCAAAATAAATCTGTGCATGGATGAAGGTTACATACATGACATCTCTGTCCATTTTAGCTGAGATTTTCAGTGCTCACAATGGCTTCCATGAACAATGGGATTACCAATATGATGGTGTATGCAAAGTACCAAGGACCATGCCAGACCTACAATAGGAACTTGAAAATGCTTTTTTCTCTTGTAGTGGACATGCATTCCCAGCATCTATTCCCATCTTCTCCCTTCCCAATAATATTTTGGTTTTCCTAGCCATATGATTTACATGGCTTGGTCTCACATTCAGTTCCAGAGGGAGAAACTGACTGGCCTAAGTTGTCAACATAAGCCATCACCACAGTCTCAGTGACCAGCTCTAAGATGGACACATGAACCATGTCAGGTCAGAATGTCTCCATTCTTGGACCTTTGAGCTATCTGGGAAGTATACTCTCTTCCCTCTGGACCTGGACCATGGGCATATAGACCTTGAGAGCACTGGCAGCTGTTCTAGAAACAGGAACAGAAATATGAGAATGGAGGCAATATGTTAATATGAATCGAAGTAGAGCAGTAAAGTGGGCACAGAGGCAACTTCCTGGACGCGCCATTGATTAAGCCTCTTGAACTTAACGTGGCCAATTCATAACTCTTTATTCCTGCTTCTGCAAAAGGCCTACTTCTTCCTAGTACGTCAGGTCAGGATAGTCAAGACAGTGGTGCAATAACAAACAGCCCTGAATCTCAGCAACTTAATCACAACAAAAGTTTACATCTTAAACTACACATTGAACACAAGTTGGCAGGCAGCTCTGTTCCACACCACACTTATTCCAGGATCCAGGCTGATGGAGCAGCAGCCACCATTGGGGAGAGAGAGTTCTTAAGAATTTTGCACTCAAAGTTAAATGTTCTGACCCAGAACTGATACATCCCATTGGCTAGAACTGGTCGCAAGGCCACACCCAACCAAAAGGGGGACAGGAAAAGGGGAGAACCAGAAATATTTGTTGAACACCAATAATGACTATCCTACCAATCTTTTCCACCTCAAGAAAAGGCACTACCATCATAGACTGAGTCAAAAAAAAATCTAGGCATTACCCTTGACCTCTCTTTCCCTTATTCTGGATGCACAATCCACCAGCAAGTCCTATCAACCCTACTTCTCTTCCTTCTCCACCACCACCATTCTGTTCCCCAAACCAGCACGTTTTACTTGGACTTCTGAAATATCCTTAATACTGGTCTCCTGCTTCAGTCTCACCCTCTGTGCACTCAAGTCTAATTTCCACATAGCATCTGTGGTACGCTGACTAATGCGCCCCCTCCATCTTTACTTCCTCATTTCCAGAGCCTGTGAATATGTCCTGTCACTTGGCAGAAGGGCCTCAGCAGATGTGATTACCAACCTCAAGATGGGGAGATTAGCCTATATTTTCTGGTGGGTCCGATCTAATGCCACGAGCCCTTAAAAGTGGAGAACATTTCCCACCTGAAGTCATAAGGTCGCAGCAGAGGAGGTAGAAGAGATGCAGCAGGGTGAGGATCCGACGTCCTGTCGCCTGGTCCTGAGATGTAGAGGGCTATGAGCAAGGACCACAGAGAGGCCTCTAGGACCTAAGGGTGGTCCTCAGCTGAGAGCCAGCCAAGAAATGAGAACTTCAGTTCTGCAAACATATGGCGCTGAATTCTGCCATCAACCTGAGTCAGGCTGGAAATGGACTCATCCCAAGAGCCCTCAGAAAGGAGCCTAGATGCATCCGCATGAGACGCTGAGCAGAGGAAGCAGCTGAGCCATGCTGACTTCCGACCACAAAACTGAGAAACAATATATCTGTAATGTTTTCAGCAAAGAAGTTTTGGTAATTATTGAATTACCAAACGGCTGCAATAGAAAACTAACAGAGCATCCATAGACACCTGTTTTTGAAATACAAATTAGATAATGTCACTCCCCTGCTCGAAATCCTCCAGCGTTTTCCATCACACACAGAGTGAAACTCAAGCTCTTTACTGTGGCGAGTGGTCTGCCTTCTGCATGCTTCCACTACTCTCTCCCTTCCCTGTGTTCTTCTTTCTGAGCCTCAGTTGCACCAAGCTCCTCCCACCTACTGCAACCCTTCTTGCCTCCAGTCTTAGCCTGATGGCTTCCTTCTTGTCAAACTGTAGCCTAAATGTCATCTCCTTGGAGAACCTGAGCACTTAAAACCAAGCAGCCACTCAATTACACTCTATCACAGCACCTTGTTTTAATTCTCTTCAAACATTTGGCGTTTTCTTATATTTTCTTATCTGCTCTCTGTATCATCCACTAAAATGTAAGTTCAACGGGACTATCAACCTTGTCTGTCTTGTACACTAATGTGTACAGGTCCCAATACATATCAACTGAATGGATTTAATCACTAAGACATTAGATTAAGCCTTTCCTAAAGGCCTAAGAAATAGTTAAATGTGCTAAAAAATTTATTTTATGGTTTAAACCAATTTGTGTTAGGTCTTCTGTAACTCCCAGGACGAAATTTCCTCACTGGCACACCCTTTGTTTTCCCTTAGAGTTTTTATAGCTCTGTCTATAGCACCTCATCACAACCATTTTTATTCAGTACACGAACAGGGTCTTTTTTATTCATGTTTCTATCATAGGCCCTTCCCTATCCTCAGGTCTCACCCTGTCACAGAGCAGGTGTTCAGTAAGTTCTCAGGGAAAGAATCCTTGAGCTGAATGATGGCAAAGGGAAGGCTGTGTTCATGTTGTTCATAACCCACCAGGCTCTTAGAGATACTCAAATCCTGAAACATCTTCTATTAAACAAACAAAAATGCCCACAAAGAGCAAAATAACTGTCCAGTAGGTCCCCAACAACGGTCTTGTCTATTTGTACTACACCATTAATTATCAATAATCCCAAAGTACTTTCCTCACCAGAGAATCTAGTATGAGATCAGGTGTTGTAAAAGCCTCATTAACTGCAGTGCACGCTAAATGAGCACACTTATGTAAATAATCTTAATAGCAACGATAAGAGAGATAATTGTTCACAGGTGTCATTTCCTGAGGAAAAAAATCTACCTTTTCTTGTAAGAGAAAATGCTAATAGTTTCATTAAATTTATGAACCTTAATTAGCACACTGCTGTTCTAATTACTGTTCGAGTCCTGAAATCATTTCCTTCACTCCTTTCCCTCTCTTAAGCGGATTCATACGCAAGCAGACACTTGGACCTGCTGTAGGAATTCGAGCATCTTGGCAGGGCTTTGACATGAACCTTCAACAATGAGGATGCCTCTTCCAAAAACAAGCAATCAGCCAGCCTCTCTGTCTTTGTCTACAGCTGTTTCTATCTCCCATACACACACACACACACACACACAACACACACGCACACACCACAACCCCTCACCTTGTGATGCAAATACATACCTCAGAGATTACCAAGAAGTTGGTTTTCTTACAAACTGCTCTTGTTAATCTCCTAAATCCCGAGAGTTTTTTTTTTGCAAGATGTTTCCTACAGCAAAAATAGGTCACACAAAATCTCTAAGGGCTCTTTAGTATCTGTCTGACTCACATAACTTTGTTCTTCATACTCTTCTCCTTGACATTCTAATGTTGATGATGATGATAACATGCTGTAGTTCCCACCTATTGTCCTTACCATGTGCAAAGTATTGGGCCGAGTGCTTTAAATGTCACCTCATTTAATCCACACAATGACCCTATAGGTAGATTATTATTACACCTCCATTTATGAAAAAACAAACTGAAGCTGAGAGTATAAATAGCTTGCTCAAAGTCATATAGGCCTAATTTCTTTCCTCTCCTTGTGGGACTTCAGTTCCACTTACAGGATAAAGTGGAATGTTCTAATATGCATCTCATGCTCTTTCCTTTTTCATCTCCCTCCTCCCATGTTTTAGTCTGGATATTTTCTTCTAGGCTATCATCTAGTTGATCAATTCTCTCTTCAGCTGTGTCTAACTCGCTATTTAATCCATCATCGAATACTTAATTTATTACATTTTTCAGTTCTAGTCTATTTTGTCCTTTCTTATAGTTTTCAGTTCACCTAAATTCTCCATCTTCTTAAGTATAATATGCAGAGTTATTTTAAAGTCTATTTTTTAAACTCCATTACCTGGTTGAACTGTAGCTCTGTTTCTATTTCAATTCTGTTTAAGTCTTGCTTTTCATTATTCCTAGTTATTTTCAATTGAGTGCTAGATATTGTGTATAAAAAATATAGGTAATTTGAGGCCATGGATAAGGTTATTATCCTTCACAGTGGATTCACATTTGCTTTTGACAGGCAGTTAGGATAACAGCCTTTACTCCTAGGATAGGGTATTGCTTTTCTGGGGTCTTAACTGAATGGCTGGAGAGGGGGATTCACCATGGTCACCCATACTAGCTGGACCCTCAGCACTGTGTAATCTCTGAGATCTCTGTTCAGTTCTCTGCCACTTATCAGATGTTCTCTGCTAAGCCGCCCATGTGCAGGTTAGGAATCGACCAAGGACTCAAATGGAACTTTGCAGGTTTTCTTTTCTGCAGCTCTCTCCTCTCCTGTGCTGTGCCCCTGCAACTCCTACCAAATCCCAGACACCTTAGCAGCCATGAACTCCAATCCATGTCCTCAGTAAGAGCCATTCTCTGCTTGAGCTCCATTTCCCTGTGCCATGGTTTGGAAAAGACCCTAAGGGAGAAAGCCAGAGTAAGATTGGGACTCAACTTCTGTGCTTCCCTTCTCTCAAAGTTTATAGCCCTGTGTTAGTTGCTGCCAAATACTCGGTTTTGGCCAGACCCTAATTTTCTTTTTAACCTATCTGTGGTAAACAGAATTCTAAGATGGTCCCCCAGATTCCTGACCCTGGTGAACACATCCTCTCCTTGAGTGTGGGTAGGTCCTGGGAATATGATGGGTGTCACTCCCATGAGTATGTTATGCTACATGGCAAAGGTGAAGGGATTTTGTTGAAATAATTCGGGTCCCAAGTCAGTTGCTTTTTGGAGCTAATGGCCTCAGTCCTGCAACCACAACTAACTGAATTCTGCCACCATCTTGTATGAGCTTGGAAGAGGACTCCAACTCCAGAGGAGCCAGCAGCCTGGCTGACACCTTGATTGAAGGTTTGTGAGACCCAGCTAAGCTGTGCTCAGACTCCTGACCCATGGAAACTTCGAGATAAGAAATGTATGTTGTTTTAAGCTTTAGTTTGTGGCAATTTGTTATGTAGCATTAGAAAACTAATACACTATCTGTGTTGAGTTCTGGTATAAAACTGGACTATTTTCCTAAAAGAAATTTGGACACTTTCCTTATTTTTCTATGGCTCAGATTAAATAAACTTGGAGTCATCCTTTCTCTAAAAGTTAGAAAGAATTTGGCTGTGTGCCTTTGTTGTTCAAGTGTCCTTTGCAACCTCTGAATCTCTTTCCAGATCTTGTATGGTTCTTTTCAAGTTTTCATCTTTTTGTTTTGTTTTGTTTTGTTTTTTTGAGGAAGACTAGCCCTGAGCTAACATCTGCTGCCAATCCTCCTCTTTTTGCTGAGGAAGACTAGCCCTGAGCTAACATCCGTGCCCATCTTCCTCTACTTTATATGTGGGACGCCTGCCACAGCATGGCTTGCCAAGTGGTGCCACGTCTGCACCCAGGATCCGAACCAGTGAACCCCAGGCTGCCGAATTGGAATGTACGCACTTAATTGCTGTGCCATCGGGCCAGCCCCTTGGGTCATTTTGACAATTCCTATTTTGTTAGGAAATCATCCATTTCCTGTAGGGTTTCAATTTATCTTTTGCCACAGAATTGTATACATCATTTCATATAATTCTTCTTACCTTTCTTGATTCCGGGATTACGTCTTTCACATTCCAAAATCTTGTATATTTTTGCCCTTTTCCTTAATTGGGTTTACCAGGTGTTTATTTCATTAGTCTTTAAAAAAGACCCAGCTTTTAAAATCCAGCTGTTTTCGGGGGATTTATTTATCCTTCCTAATATTTCCCTAGTTGATTGATTTCAGTTTTGTATCTTTTAAATTTTAATCTTCCTAGTTTTCTGGTTTAATTTAATTTGTTAATTTTAATTGGTTCTAATTTCTCTTTGCTCATTACAAAGAATTCCAAACTAGCTTAAACTATAGCAACTCATGGTCAGTCCTGTTTCATCTATACACCCCACAAGATTATTTTAATGCAAACTCTGTACAGTGGTCCCCCTTTATCCACAGGGGATATGCTCCAGGACCCCCAGTGTTTGCTTGAAACTATGGATAGTACTGAACCCTACATAAATATACTATGTTTTTTCCTATATGTACATACCTATGATAAAATTTAATTTATAAATTTGGCACAGTAAGACATTAACAATAATAAAATAGAACAATTTTAGCAATATACCGTAATAAAAGCTACTGTAGATCTTAGCAACCTCAGCATATGATTTTTTTCCTTTCCTTATTGAGAACTTTCACCTTTCCAGTTGAAGGAAGCACTTTACGTCTTCTCCTTGGCACATCCAAATTGCCAGCATCACTACTCTTGTGCTTTAGGGTCACTATTAAGTAGAATAAGAGTTACTTGACCTCAAGTACTAGGATACTGCCAACAGTCAGTGTGACAACCGAGACGACTAAGTGACTAATGGCATGACACAGCGTGGATCCACTGGACAAAGCGATGAGTCACGTTCTGGCTGAGATGGAGCAGGAGAGAGTTCATCATGCTACTCAGAGTGGTGCACAATTTAAAACTTATGAATTGCTTATTTCTAGAATTTTCCATTTAATATTTTTGGACTGTAGCTGACCGTGGGTAACTGAAACCAAGGAAAGTGAAAGTGCACATAAGGGGGGACTATTGTACATGTAATACCATCTGCGAATATTTCAGCATCTATTTTCTAAAAGATAAGGACTCTAAAAAATAACAATGTCCACATCACACCTAAAAATGTATATCAATTCTTTAATATCATCACTGTTCAAAGGGTTCTGCTAAAGTAGAGTTAGGGGACAAGGACAGTCAAGTTTAAGCTGCCATCCTTCCAGAGCCTCCCTGCTGTAAGGACGTGGCTTTCAAACTCTGACTATAACTCCCAGTAAGAAATACATTTTATACTGCACCCACCACACTAATACCTACATGTATAACTGAAACAAACATTTCACAAAACTATACTTACATTTCCCACATGGCCTGTCCGCTCTCTCCCTGCCCTGCCCCTCCCCCATCCCCACGTTTTTCTGTCTCTTTCAATCTTTTAATGTTGACTGCAACCCACTAAATTGATTTCATATTACACTATAGTATCTACACTTTGGAAAACAATGCTATAAGGCCAACGTCTATATATTAAATTAACTGAGGTCTGAGATGAGTTTCATACCTTTCCTCAAAGGAGGGGCAGAGGAACAGCCTTTCGCCCCCACGTGCCTGGTGTCCCATGTTGGACCACCACACGCTCAGCTCACTCAGGCCCTGGATCTCTCAGGTATCCCTGTTGTTTGTGACTCTTCCCCCAGCAGAGTGCTCTTAAGAGCTTAAGTGCGAGTAGAGCTAACTGTGTGCTGACAGGCACAGGATCCTGGAGACCCCACGGCCAGTTTTTCTCTACTAGGAGCTGTACCGGTCTCCCCGACCATTCCTGCTTGGAATTTCAGTACCTGCTTTGAACAATGTTAACACTGAAGCACACCTGTTATCTAGATGCTATTATCAAAAATGTGGACTATGAGCCATCTCCCTGAATTACTAAAGATTGAGAATTTAATCAAGAGGTAAAAACAATTCCAAAGGTCAAAGCAAACAGCATCTATGTCTTTGGGGATAAATTCTGCTGATAGCAGCCTTCTCTTTAGAAATCTAAACTACAACCTTGAATTCAGGTGAGGCAGATAAGCAGCTATCAAACCAAATCCTGGGAACAGACGAACCCCTCCGTCATTAGCAATCCCAACTAAGACCCTGCCGCGCCCATCCTCAGACACTACACTCTATTTGGCACATACTTCATACACTTCAATACGCTGCTTCCTTGGATTTCTGACCTTCAAAGAAATGAAAGACACTCATCTTGTGTAACTTAAGAGAGCTTTATTTAGTAGGTAATCTCCACACAATTCAGTACAACAAATTATAAAAGCTCTTTGTAAGATTTTAGTCCAGAGGATGTTAAATACAGAAAATTAATGCCACAAGAAAGTAAGCCACTCTTTCGTCTTAAGTTTTCTTTCCCATGAACAAACAAGCACTTTCTTCTAGGCCAAAAGTTTGTAATATGTAAAGCATTTGGGAGCATATTAACCAAGATACATGATCTGAAAACATTGCAGTATCTTCCTATTAATTCTCAGGTTTCAATGAAATTTTAAAAATGGAACATTTCTATGTTAATTCAGGTAGGTTTTGGCCAAAGATGAACTAAAATTGTTACATCTTAGACAAAGTTTATGTGGAATCAGAATAAACCTTTTTTTAGTTAATTGTGAAGTAAAAATGCAGACCAGATATCTACATATGTCCTTGCCACCCGGGGGCACCCACCCACACAACACACGTTTATCTAGGTGATCTCACAGAGGTCAGGAAAATCATCTTCGAGGGGATAACAAACCCCTAGATAACAACTACGCTTCTGGCTAGCACAGCTGAAATGAGGCCCTATTTTTTAAGTCTGTAATAAAAGAGACTGGAGCCTTTCAACTGCAGTAGAATCTCTCTTAGCCACTGTGATCAGTATCAGCAGTTGGTCATTTAATGGAGTAGGCAGGTTACAGTAGGGAACCTTACCTTTAAATGCGTAATGTACATTCGTTGGCTCATCTTTTGATGTAAAGCCAAGGCCTTTCCTTCGCACAAGGGTCCAACGACTGTAGTTCTATTCTTGAATAAATCATACCAATAATATGATTTGGGTACATTTTAAGACCTTCTGATCAGTCTAGATTTTTTAAAGGTGGAATGAATACTTAAATAAATCTATGAAGCAATATAAGCTCAGAAATTTTCCTGAATTTTATGTTTTCCTAGTATTTTATAATTTCCCCAACCACACCTAATTAAAAGCAATTTTTATTAGCAACTCGACCTTTATCAAATCTTACCAAAACATTCAAGTTAATCTTGGCAGAAATAACCCTTTCTTTTTACAGCCACATTTCCTAGGTGTGTGTTGAATTGTGTACTTACAGTCAGAAGTGGAACTGGCACAGAGAAATCTGGTAGGGGCACAGCACTCACGGGAGGGGGCAGAAGCTTGTGAGAACAACAGGGAGCAGCCCCAGTGTGCTAGGCAGACAGTCAGCTTACAAGAGGGATGGAGACTGCCAAGGGCTCTGAGGAGTCACGGAAGCAGAGGCTAATTAAGAGCACTTATTGTACTTCGAGGTTCTTCTGAATGCCAGCTCGGAAGCAAAATCAAGTGGTTATTCTATCCATCAACAACAGCCACAATTTGAGGCTATCACCGAATCTGAATACAGCCCCCAAGAGCTGTGATCTGTGTGGCGGGAGCTGAGGCCGCAGTCCCTTGCTTTGGCTTGGTAGAGAGCCAGGAGTCAGTCGCTTTCCCTCCTTCCTTCCGTGTACTCCAATGAGAAGGTCATAAGAGAGAATACTGACGAGTAATAAAAATATTTAACATGACTCATTGAGAGATTTGGTCATTAGGAAATAAAAATGTCTACTATACATGGTCACAGTGTCTTGGAAAGTATGCGTGGATTCTGTCTTGCAAGATTTTTTTGGCACTTTATATTTTTCACTAAAGACTGAACACTCAGTGTTTTGGCAACAATGGCACCTAAACATGAAAAATGGTTACTGGATCCCATCAATGCGGTCAGGAAAAGAATCAAAATTTAACTACATCTTCCCTGTATATTGAGACTCCAAATACCCAAATGCTTAGATTAGTGCATATAGGAACATTTCAAATAAACTGAAGTATATCTGAGAAAGTAACAGGGCATTTTAAAAACGAAACAACACAGTCTGACGGGTTGTACCTTACATGTGCTTGCTTTCCTTTGGAGTAAGGCACTGGCTGAGGACGTACTGACCCATGCTGTCAGCAACAACAGGCATGCATCGTTGGACTGGCTTCATTACAGTTCTAGTGCTGATTAAAATGTCTGATTATTATACGATCCTAAACTGCAGTGGTCTCCAACCTTATTAAGGGATGCAGGAAAGACATAATTCAGGAGTTTCAGTTGTATAATTTAATAACCCAGCTACCGTCAATTTTTTCATTCAAATAAGTTTTGATAAAAGCCAACTATCCTTGAGTCCAACATGACACGACAATGTAAAATTTCTTTTTGAATACTGCTTACTAAGTAGTAACTGGATATAAAGTCATTTGAACATGTGATATATCCATCTTGATGCCTATGGTAATTTACTTCAATACAACTTCAAGGAGAAACATTTAAATCATTTCCAACTGGCAAGAAGAGGGGAGGAAGTCAATTTCATTAGCCATCTTGATTTAATTAAATGCACAATATGCTCTTATCAGCAACTTTTACATGTTCCCATCATTAGAAATTAATTATAAAAGCAATTATCAAAAATTTTTGAGGAGGTACACACAACCTTCTTTGTTGTTTACACATCAGCATGACCCAGAGGCACTTGGTTACTGTTTAGTAAGGAAAAGAATGACGCCACCAGGGCCCTCACAGGAAGACTGGAGACCACAAATCAAACTTGGTATGAAAATGCTCTCTGCCAAAAATAGTGTATTAGTGAATTAGTTAAGATACAACATTTAAAAAATATTCAGACTTTACAAGGTTCTAGGCTGTAAAAAATACAAAGGCTAAAAACAAAAAGTTTACAAAATTCTGCAAACCCAGTAAATTTAAATGAGTTAAGAAATAAAGAAAAATTTTCTTACTTGCAGGATAGGTTAAATAGTATCAATAGGTTTTAAAATAATACTAAACAGTAACAAATTCTACTTGGCTGCATAACATTTCTGTTCCTTTAAGGACTTACAGTATGGAACTTGTAACATTTTTCTGTGTCTAGCAATAAAACATGCCCGCACATGCACATGTACACACACACACACACAATACATGACACATACTACTGAAGTACTACATGTTACAGTTCAGACAGAGCACAACAAAAAGTTTTAGATACATACAAAGACCTGACATGATTTTTTGAAATATTAAAAGTGTGACACTTGGAAAATATTATAAAATTTTTAGGTGAAACAGGACAATAAAAAGCTTTTTTTTAAAAAAGCCAGCACATGGTCTTCATTAGTGAAATAATATTAAATAATTTAATTATGCATCCCCTCAATAAGATTCAACCATAGCTGTCTTACGTCAACTGAAAATTAAAAGTATTTCAAGTCCTGAACAGGCTCTGGATTTTCAACATGATACGTGGCTGTTCAGACTACCTACAGAACACTTACTGTTCCCCCCAACACAAAATCACAGATCACTCTTAGAAAGCTGAGAACATTCAGGCTAAAGAACATTCATGAGACAAGACGAGAAAGACTTAGCTTGTATAAGCTGCTTCCAAGGGTACTAACACTGGGGTAAACCTCTGTAGAACTCACTGCATCACAGCGTTAAGGTTCAGCCACCTAACCACGGCTAAAATGTCACCTGCTGAGTTCCATTACGACGGAGTTTCAGGTATCAGAATGGAGACTGCACAGAAAGCTCTGTCACTTGCTTCTGGACAGCCTGTAAACGTGGAACGTTTTGTTCTGAAACACTCTCGTGAAGTATGCTGTGTAGGGAGGCAGGTTTCTTTTTATCTCTTCACAGAAGCGAGGGTGGCCGGCAAGTTTCAAATCAGGATCATTCTCTCCTGGGCCATCCATCATCTAAAGACAAAAAAGAACCGAATACCATTTGGGGGCAAAAAAATCAATTATAAGAGACAATGGAAGTAGGATAAGGGATAGGGCTTTTTAAGAACGATGCGTTAGTGAACCTAAATTCTAGCATTTCAGTGTCGATGGCTACCTGCAGATGGGGAGTCTATCCTTCCCCCGAGAATTGTAACCCAGGCTGAGGGGGAGTTCATGCCACACAGTGATCGCCTTATTGGCAAAGCTGCAACTAGAACGCAGATCTCCTGGGGTTTAGAAACGCACTACACTTCTCTCAGAGAAATCAAACACAGAGAAGGATTACGACGACCAGAGAAGACTCGCCAACTCATCAGACGGCCTCGTCTGAAACACTCACATGTGGAGCAGACTGTAAACGCATGCTGCCTTTGGCTCGCGTCTCCTCAGAATTCGAGCCAGTTATTAACGGTAATCACCACGTTGTACATATGTCCCCAGAACTAATTCCCCTGTAACTGCAGTGTTGTCCCTTTGGCCACACAGATGTGTTAGTTAGCTTGGTGGTGGTACTCATTTCAGCATGTATGTATACATGAAACCGTCGGTGGTACACCTGAAATGTATACGATTTTATTTGCCAGTTATGCCTCAATAAAGCTGCAGGAAAAAAAGAGTATGAGATCCAGATTTTTGTCCACGGCAAATAAGTGTCATAACACATATAGCGTATACTTAAAATTTGCTAACAGAGGACATCGTAAGTGTTCTGAATCTCAAATTCTGTATAGTCAAGTGTTTTCACATTTAGGCTGGGTTTACCCTTTTTTCCAACTCATTTATAACTCTCTGTCGTCTTGTATGCCAACAAGAGCAGCACACACCATCTCTGCAGGGTGAGCACCACCTGCCTGCTCTATCTGAGAGCCTGTTAGGTCTCCAAGAGCATCTTCCTCGGAAGGGAGAAAGGAGAGAGAGCGCTGGAGAGCATACTTGGTCACAGAAAGCAATCTCTGGAAGTGTGCCAGGGGACAAAGGGGCCACCCACCAAGAGGGAATGGCAGAGCAGCAGGAGCCCACCACCATGGCCGGGAGGGGACTGGCACTGCCAGCACAGCAGTCCATGCCGAGCCCAAATGGTGCTTTGGAGCAGTGGTCTTAAAGGCTGAGGTTTGGAGCCAGCCCTGATGGCCTAGTAGTTAAAGTTCTGTGCGCTCCACCTCAGTGGCCCAGGCTCGTTTCCTTGGTCATGGAACCACACCACCTGTCTGTCAGTTGCCACGCTGCAGCCATGGCTCACATAGAAGAACTAGAAGGACTCACAAGTAGGATAAACAACCATGCACTGGGGCTTTGGGGAGGAAAAAAACCCAGGATGATTGGCAATAGATGTTAGCTTAGGGCGAATCTTTCCCTGCAAGAAAAAAAAAAAAAAAAAGGAAATTGTAATTTAAAAAAGGTTGAGGCTTTGCTTTTGATTTTAGCAGCAAAATCCTTAAAAAATAAATTTTATGTGGAGCCTCGTGATTCAAAGCAGCTAAAGCCAGAGCTGCTGTTTGACAGGGAGTGGGAGACCTGGAGCTCCCGTCGACCTTCCTTCGCCCGGCCCGTGGCAGTCACTAACGTGCTGGGGAGGGAGTTCTGCAGAACGCAAGAGAAAAAGGAATGCTTGATTTGTAACATAACTCTATAATAAAGTAGACAAATATTTACATCGCTTAGGATTCCAAGTGGAATCTCCCCGCACGCGGCGAGATGGCGAGCTTACGTGTCCATTGGCAATGTCCAGCAGGTCCCGCAGACGGCAGCCCCGGCGGTGCCTTCGCTCGTGGCAGATGCTGTCTTCCAGGATTACGTAGTCGGTGCCAAAGGACGTCAGGAGGGCGTGCACTTCCTCTGCAGACCTCTTCGCGTATATCTGATAAACCTTCAAAATAAGACAAAAACACTGGTCAATGCCAGGAAGTGAGCCGAGGAAGAGCTAAGGATGTAACCTCCCACAGGGGTTGAACCTGAGACCTCGACACCAGCTCCCCTCGCTCTTCCACGCAGGCCCCTGCTGCAGGCCCCCCCTGCAGCTCTGGAGTGCGGGGGACATCTCAAAAGAACAGTGTATCCCTCAGCCTTGGGAAGAGGGGGAGGGAGTCCTGCTGATGCACTTGGACTCAGACACCAAAGAGAGGCGGACTTAGAATGTCTTACTTCAAGTTACGAGTATATTCCTCAGCAGAGGCCAATTCTACGACCGCTTCCCCGAGGTAAACCACACAGCTGAGTAAGTAAGACACAGTCTCCACCTTTAGACTAAAAGGGTCCATTGGGGTGATGGTCATTTGGGGGCACACATACTTGTCAGGAGACCCAGCTTCTGATAACAGCAGTCAGGGAAAAGGCCCCCCACAGGGTCCCTGGTCCCAGGCTGGGCAGCACTCATTGCTTTACCGCTGCTATGCTGCACCTGCTTGACCAGAAGGAGACCCTACACTTGTCGCTCTCTCATCCCTCCCGGAGGAAGAGCAACTTGAAGCCCCCAGCGGCAGTTCAACAGGAGGCACTGCCTTCCCATTTGTCAGCAGCATCACACACACGAAGTGAAGACACAGACGGGAAGCGGCCTATCTTTTGGGACTTGGCACTGGGAAAAGGATGTGCGTTGCGTGTGTGTGTGTGTGTGCAGGGGGGGCGGTAATGAAGAGAGCTGCGGCTTCCTTTGCTGCCCACTGACTTCTAATGATATGTTTCTGACTAAGAGACTGGGTTCCGAGAACCTAAGTCAGTGCGTCTGCACAAATGGGTGAAGTGCCAGGGAGGTTAGCTGCTTCCACTGCTAAAACTGCGAGGTCATCCCACCTACAGTCTAGCACCAGGCCCTTCAGGATGTCAGCTTTCAGGGCATAAAAGTCAGTACCTAGACAGCGACAGGATCTTGGAGACAGTGGAGCACTGAGGGCTCCCCATGCGCCTGACACGTCTTTTCTGCGTCTCTTGTGTCTAAGCAGTATAGCCCACTCTGGGCTGAACTCGGGGCTATCTGGAACACTTGGGCCAAACGAAAAATTCCCCTTTTAGCAGGATTCTAAGTTCAGACAATTCTCATAAAAATAGGGGATTTAGTAAAAATCATTTGCTTTTAAGCTAGTTAAAAATCTCACCCCCAAACAAGAGTTTTCAACAAGTTTTCCAGCTACCAGGATTAAGAAAGGACTGATAGAAAACATTAAAAAGTTTGAAACTACTGCTGGTGAGGACTAAGGGAAACAGGCACTCTTGCGCAGTGTTGGCTAGAAGGTAAACTGCCATAATCAGCAGGGAGGGTGACTCGGTAATACAGTATCATCCATCTCAGTCACAAACGCCCACACCTCCTGGCCCAGCAACTCCACCTGTGAGAATCGGATGCACATACACACACCTGTGTCTGCGCAAGCGATGCATATAAAAGTTCATTATTTGGAGCATTGTTTACATATTTGCAAAAGACAGGGAAACAACCTAAATAAATATTGAACCAAATAAAATATGCTATATCCACATAACAAAATATCACGCAGCTTTAAAAATAACAAGGAAGCAATTAATATACTGATAGGGAATGATCTCTGAAATATCTTAAGAGCCCAAAAAAGGGGCAAGATGTAGTATGTTACTTCTTTTGTAAAAAAGAGGGAAAATGATAGGAATATGTGTGTATATAGACAGCTGTATATGCACAGACTACCCGTGGAAGCACACACCAGAAACTGGTAACACTTGTCTCCTGGGAGGGTCACCAGCAGCTGGAGACAGGGCTGGGATGTTCCCTTTCGTATGTTCTGAACTTTGAACTACCTGGCTGTATTACCTACACACACACACACACACAAATGTGGCCACTATGCCTCTACTCCTTTTCCTTCTCTCTCCGGTTCAAAAGCTCTGAGGGCTTTGTTCTCAAATGCCCTTTTCTGTACGTCTCAAGGTGTTTTTTCCTCAGTAATTCTTTTGACCGAGAGGAACGTACGGCCCGAACAGCACACCTTAACGGACGTGGGGCAGGCCAAAGTCTAGACTCAGGAGAGGCAGTGCCTCAAAGTTCTGCCGTCCCTCATCGGCTACAAGCAGCACAAGCCCCACTTTACCAAACAAGGGAAGCGCACTGCTGGGGCACAAGAGGGAGGAAAGGCACAGGCGGGCCTCACCGCTCTGGTCCGCTCTCTCAGGCTGTTGTCTTCGTAGTGCGGGTGGTTGGTTAAGGTCCTTCCCGTGCACAGCTTCACTCCGGCCAGCAACTGCATGCTTCCAGCAAACACAGCCTTTCTTGGAGTGTTAGAGCTAAAAGATTTTTGAGTCTGAATTAACCCCACTGCTAAGACTTCCTCACAGACAACAATGAAGACAATATCACACTCTCAGCCCCACCCGGCTTCATGAGGGAGGGCTCAGAGTGGGGAAAAGCACAGGAGGCTGCCTGAGATTCCTTTTTTTTGAGGAAGATTAGCCCTGAGCTAACTACTGCCAATCCTCCTCTTTTTGCTGAGGAAGACTGGCCCTGAGCTAACATCCATGCCCATCTTCCTCTACTTTATAAGTGGGATGCCTACCACAGCACGGCTTGCCAAGCGGTGCCATGTCCACACCCGGGATACGAGCCGGCGAACCCTGGGCCACTGAGCAGCAGAATGCGTGCACTTAACCGCTGTGCCACTGGGCCGGCCCCGCTGCCTGAGATTCTGATCTGCACTCAAACAATTTTATGAAACTTCTGTATCTGTTTTTGGCAATGGTTGGGAAGCTTCTAATTTCCTGTTTTGATGGGTTTCCTCTTACATCGGCTTGTCTCAGGATGTGGGCATCTCCTGAATCTGAGTCTTCTGGGCTAGAGTCCACACTCCTTCCTCGCGCGCCCCACAGGGGCAGATTCTACCAGAGAGCCCAGGAGACTGCCACGGCTCCTGTATTACCACGGACTAAAGGGCCGCCTCGAGGAGAAGCACAGATTATACAGCCAGGAGCTATGGCTGATGGTGAGTCAATTCCAAGTGTGGTTGTTTCAAACAAGAAAAAAGATCACAGATATCATTATAAACTACTTTTCAGGAAAAAAAAAAGAGGAATTAGTAAAAAACAAAAGAACATGAAAAGAAGACTCTGAAATAGCCAATATCTCATTACTCAATAATACAATACATTCCCTTCTGTTAGTCCTGACTATGAAAGTTGACCTCACGGAACACAGGGCACTCTAAGAGTAAACTACGATTTCACTTTCCCGCCACCACCAAGCTGCGGCTCTCCACCTCCCCATGGCGTGTTGGGGACGACAACGAAAGACCAAGGAAAGACTCCCTGATTATATGAAAGCACTTTTCCTTTTCCTCTTCCATTCTTTGGAAACCTGGGAGTCACCTGCAGATCGATGAGGTGTCATTTTATTGTGCAGAACGTAACAGGACTATGGGTTCTCCTCAATGCAGAATCTCAGAGAGGCCCACTGGGAATACTACAAGATACATTTCTCCTTCTTGTGTTAAGAAAGAGGAGTCTATGCTTGCTGCACTGAGTTAAAATGATGGAGACAGTTTTGAGAAGTCTAACTGAAATCGTTAGACTCAGCTCCTGGAGGACTGCTTGGAAGACGGCGGCGTAGGCGGACTGTGAACTCACCTCCTGCCACGGACACAACAAGTTTATAACTACTCTGGGAACAACTACCCCTGAGAGGGAACTGGAAACTGGATAAAAAGAAGCCCCACAATAAGGGACAGTGTTGACTGAAGTGGAAGACGCATAAATTCCTTTCTAGAGAGAAAAAAGCCACACTCTAGCCACAGTGCTTCACGGCCAGGAGAAATCTTAAGGCACGAAGCCTTCCCTGGAGTAGCAGGGGATCTGAGTGGGAGAGCTTCGCCACAATAAGCAGCTTTGAACTCAGTACATCTGACATGTCTGTCATAATATCTGGCTTTGTTGACTATCAACAATGGGGAAACCCCCCAGAAAAGCTATGGGACATAAGGGAAAAAAAAGCCTGCTCTTCAAGGGCCCACACACAAATTTACCCATTTCAGAAAGCAACCTAAAATCACCACAAAGGTGCACAGTCCTTTGGTGAAAGAGACTCACTGGGTGGGCTCTGGGTGCATCTCAGCAAGGCAGGAGGTGGCTGGGACCACCTCCTCAGGGACTGAGACATGGCAGCAACCATTATTGTGACCTAGTACAGGGTGCTGACACAGACGCTGGCAGATGCCACTGGATTTCTTCCCCTGGCCTGTTAGCGCAGGGGTCTGCCCCACCCACTAGAGCACTGATTTAATCTAGCCAGGGCAGGCAGCCTGCACCAGGGACAGGCCCCACCCAACAGCAAGCCCTCAGGCATAGCTGGGGTGTGTAGGGCCTCTGCAGTGGAGTGAGTGGGTCCACTTCAGTGGGCTGAGGGGTGCACATGGGGCAGGACTGCACTGATAGGGTGTGTGGACCTGTGGGCAGTGGGGCTTGTCAGCTGCAGCAGACTTGTGCTTCTCAAACAGCCATATAGGGAAAGCCCCACCTCCCAATGCCTAAAACAATTGTATGCGGCCATGCCTGGGGCTGGCCCCACCCAGCTGCACTACTGAGAGAGCCCAACAACAGCCTTGCAGGCCAGAGGCCTACACCAATTGTAAGCCCTGAGCCTAGCAACCAGTCACACTGAGGCCCTACTCACTTAACAGAAAAACTGCAATATGAATGTACTATTAGACCTTGCAGCCAACTGTGCTGGGACTCCCCATGCCTGATAAAGTGACTGAAGGGACTGTGGCAATTGACCATTACAACCAGCTGGCCAAGGGGACAGCCTAGCTTCATCATGCACCCACAGTAAGAGCAACCCTACCACAAGAGAAGGACACACAGAGCCCACATAGGGGACACTACTGGAACATTTGGAACTGGTGACAAGAGGTAAGCACACTGTTGGGCCTCATAAGGAATCTCTTACATAAGGCCATTTCTCCAAATTCAGGAGACATAGTTGATTTACCAAATACATACACATAAGTACAGAAAAAGAGGCAAAATGAGGAGACAAAGGAATATGTTCCAAATAAGGCAACAGGACAAATCCTCAGAAAAAGAACTAAACGAAACAGAGATAAACAATCTACCTGATAAAGAGGACAAACTAATAGTCATACAGATGCTCATGGATCTTGGGAGAAGAATGGATGAACTCAGTGAGGATTTCAATGAAGAATTGGAAAATATAAAAAAGAACCAATTAGAACTGAAGAATACAGTAATGGAAATGAAAAATTCACTAGAAGGAATCAACAGAGTAGATGACACAGAAGAAGGGATCAGCGAGCTGGATGAAAGACTAGAGGAAATCACCCAAGCTGAACAGAAAAAAGAATTAAAAAGAACAACAACAGTCTAAGGGACCTCTGAGATAACATCAAGCTCACTAACATCCATAGTATAGGTGACCCTGAAGGAGAAGAGAGAGACAAAGGGGCAGGAAACCTCTTAGAAGAAATAATAGCTGAAAACTTGCCTAACCTAAGGAAGGAAACAGGCATCCACGTACAAGAAGCACACAGAGCACCAAACAAGATGAACCCAAAGAAGCCCACACCAAGACACATTATGTTTAAAATGTCAACAATTAAAAATAAAGAGAGAATCCTAAAAGCCACAAGAGAAAGGCAACAAATTACATAAAAGGATACGCCATAAAGCTATCAGCTGACTTCTCAGTAGAAACCTTACAGGCTAGAAGGGATTGGCATGATATATTTAAAGTGCTGAAAGGAAAAAACCTACAGCCAAGAATACTCTACCCAGCAAGGTTATCATTCAGAATGGAAGGAGAGAGAAAGAATTTCCCAGACAAGCAAAAATGAAAGGAGTTTATCACCAATAAACTAGCCTTAAAAGAAATGCTAAAGGGACTTATTTAAGTGGAAAAGACAAGACCACAAATAGGAATAAGAAAATTATCACAAAAAAAACCCATAACAAAACAATAAAATCACTGGTAAAGACAAATATACAGTAAAGGTAGCAGATCAATGACCTATGAAACCAATATGAAGGTCAAAAGACAGTATTACTAAGATTATCTATTTCCATGATAAGAGAGTAACAGATACACATGCACAGAAAACAGGTTAAGTATATCAAAACATAAAATATGGGAGGAAGGGAGTAAAAGAGTAGAGGTCAAACTTCAGAGACCATCAACTTAATATAGATTGCTATATATAAAAGTTATTATATATGAACCTCATGGTAATCACAAACCAGAAACCTATAATAAATACACAAAAAATTAAGAGAAAGGAACACAAACATACTACTAAAGAAAGCCATCAAACCACAGGGGAAGAGAACAAGAGAAGAAAGAAAAAGAGAAGAACTACTAAAACACCCAGAAAAAAGGTAACAAAATGGCAGTAAGCACATTCTTACCAATAGCTACTTTAAATGTCAATGGACTATATGTCAATCAAAAGACACAGGGTGGCTGACTGGATTAAAAAAACAACACTCATATATATGCTGCATACAAGAGACACTCTTCAGACCTAAAGACACACACAAACTGGAATTCAAGGGGTGGAAAAAGATACTCCATGCAAATGGCCAAGGTGAGGTAGCAATGAATATATCAGACAAGAAAGACTTTAAAACAAAAATTGTAACAAGAGACAAAGAAAAACACTACACAATGATAAAGGGAACAACCCAACAAGAGGATATAACACTTGTAAATATCTATGCATCCAACATAGGAGCACCTAAATATGTAAAGCAATTATTAACAGACATAAAAGAGAAATAGATAGCAACACAATAATAGTATGAGGCTTTACCACTCCACTTACACCAATGGATAGATAATCCACACAGAAGATCAATAAGGAAGCATTGGCCTTAAATGACACATTAGACCAGATGGACTTGGTAGATATATACAGAACATTCCATCCAAAATCCACAAAATACACATTCTTCTCCAATGCACACAGAACATTCTCTAGGGCAGATTACATATTAGGCCACAAAATGACTGAAATGATTAAAATTCAAAATACTCTGCAGAGAAAGCTAGAGCAGACATTCTCCTCAATGTTTTTGGAGACCACGGCATGAAATTTGCTCTGGTGCTAAAGTTTCTAAGAGAAGCCCCATCATATTCACATAGCCCCCCTGAGGGTGTTCTATTTATTCCTATTTAATGCTAAGACTACAGTATGAATGCCATCCAACAAAAGCCGTAGGATGTCTATGAGCAAGACATTCTACAGTTCAAGTTGTAACATTTAAGAATAATTTACTTTTGAAACATTCAAGATTTTCTGACAAGGACACTCTCATTCCCCTGAATTCCAATGAGCTTTCTTAAGTGATGAAAACAAGTGGATGGAATCACAGCGAGTACAGAGGGAATGAGACATCATCCACATCCTGCCTTACTCAGGTCAGAGCCCAGACAGGGATGACAACAGGGAAAAGTTTACGTGAGTTCGGCTGTGCTTGTCAGGTTGTCACCATTCTGAGAACCAGATCCAGGAACACAAGAACAAATCAATGTTTGCTCTTTCCCCCCGAACCAGCAATTTACAAGGAATTCTCGACATCTGTCCTACGTGGCTGGGGAAGAGGAGGATTATATGGAGACTGTGAAGGTGCACAGTGTTCCTTAGTGAAAAGTTTTCAAAAATCCAGTTTAATTCAATCAATACTTACTAAACACTTAGTCTGTGCCATATATATGTATGCTATGCTGCCCTCACTTACAAGTGCACTGTAACTGCTAAAGAGAATAAATAGGGACGAACGTTAATTAAAGAAAATGCCATCATTTTTCCAAGCCAGTCTTCCTTTTGTATACTCTTAACTGGATAAACCACTCCACTCCAATAAATGATACAATAACATCACATATTAATGCCAAAAAGTGGCTGTCCGTGTATCCTACGAAGTGAACAGACTTGGAATACAGGAAGAAAACGAGTCTGGTCTCCATGTCTGGCAGTGCATGAGGTGGAGGCGAGTGCTAAGGGGGATGAAGTATCCTGGTCTGTGCAGTCCTACTGCCTAAAGAGTGCCAAACTTTCTACTCTGAAGACAAACCCAGCAGCTGAGCAGGTAAGATCCCCTCAAATTGTAAGGCTGTCGTAGCCTCACCGTTTTGAACATGTAACAGGATCAGTATCAGGGCGATACACAGCTGTTTGCAGCACATATGTGATAAGTGGGCAGAGATGGATGACTGGCTCATTATCTATTCATGGGTAACAACCACAGTTTCCTCCTCCTTGCTGGACTATGATCACAGTACTTTGAAGAACTACATAGTTCACAAAGGCTTAAAAATGTCAGAAGTCCCAAACTGCTCGATGGGGAGTGATAAAGTTATTCTCTGTTTGGTCAAAAAAATATTACTGAGGGGTTACTACGTGCTAGGCTGGCAAACCTGGTAGGCTAAGGCATCTTAAAGAAGCTTACTAGCTAACAGAGCCAGGCTCAGCTCCTGTTACAGGTGGATGCTTCAGAATAAACCAGTAAGTCATCCTTCACATCTTCACTACCGCGTCCTGTGGGCCTTCAGCAGTGCTGGAGACGAAACACATCAGACAAGGTAGGACACGGCAAACACGGCCTCTCTCCTCGGCATGCTAGGAGAGCACATGAGTGCCCCCTGCCCCCAGCGAGTGAGTCCCCAGGGCGGCTGCCGCCATCACCAGGCAGAGCACGGCGACCTGTCAAATGACTGCTTAGAGGAGTTGACAAAAACATGGAAGAAAGCTCATTTATTTGTGACATGTTTTAATGTTTGGCCTCATTAGTAAAGAGTCAGAAAGTGTCAAAGAAATGTAATCTGTTTCAACTGCTGCTGCAACAATCCTCTGAATTGTTCACAGTCTTCCATTAAGGTCGCTGGTTTTATATTAAAGTAGCAAAATACAAGCACTTAATGCCTATGAAACGAACTAGCAATAATACATCTCTGACAACTACTGACTTCGGAGCACAGCAGAGACCACGTTCGCTCACTTCACTCTCCTTGACTTGGCCTTCTATGCTAGCCCCACGGTAAACCTGGGACATTTCACTGCTACTTTACATATGTAAGCTTACCCGTAAAGCACATGCAGAAGTAAAACAAACAAGCAAAGTGGAACAAAAGGAAACATAAGCACACGTTTTTGAGGCTTCAGACACCTGGTTCCCTGTATCCTATGTTTTCTGTGGTAAACTGAGGAGGCAGCGGAAGCAGGGCCTCTGTCCTCAGCGCACACTGTGCACTGTGACATGTCATGCTGGGCACCCCTCCCGTATGAACACTGTGCCGACAGTCTGCAGTCTGTGGCCAAGACGGCTAAGGCACTTTTCACCACTGAGTGACACTTCTCTATTACAGAGAAACAAAGCAGTTTTTACCAATGTTTGAACAAATGATGTATAAAATGAAAGGATAATTTGTTTTTATAGCTCTCTGTCAAGTTCCATAGCAGGCTGCCCAACCTGCAAACAATTTATTCTGTAAGAAATGTCACTAAATAATGACAAGGACTCAGGTCAAACGGATTTACATTATATAATTTAAATGTCATTCTGGGAAGACCTGATGGCATTTTGAACAAATAATCTCATTTATTTTTGAAGCTCTAAACTTCAACAAGTTAATTACTGTTGAACTAATGGGTAAACTGAGCATTATAATGAGTGAACATGTCGTTTATCTACTTTAAAAATTTATAGAATTATGCAAGTACTACAAAATCATTCCTTAGATATAAAAGAGGCTTATAGGCATTTAAGGTCTGAACTTAACCTACATCATATTTAAAATACACAGTAACTCTTTCTGCTTTGATTAAATGTGTAGAAGGTTTGATCCATGTTCTTAGTCCCATTGAGAAAATACTGTACATGCAGGCTTCATCACGGGAAAGAAATTATTTCTAGTGAAAATCTCCTAAAGCCAAGTAGTTAAAATGTCACACCTCAAAATATTCACATCTACAGGTCTATCTTGTTTGCACAATGTCAAAGGAAAACTTTCAGGAACCAAAAGTGAAACACTCTAAGGACACAAAGAAATGAGGCACAAACCACCAACTGCTGTGACATTTGGCCTTGCTGAAGTAAATGTGCTTTCTAACCATACATAATAAAAGTACCACCTGGGTTTTGCTGAAAGAGTACCAGAAAAACAAACGACTGGCTTTTAATCTTTGTAAGCAGGAAACATTATCAGCAAAAAGGGCTAAATATGAACATAGGCAGTGGAAATCTGCGGGAAACGGCGTGCGGCCCTCAGTGTGACCGGAGGGCAGGCAGCAGGGGAGCACACAGGTTGGGCCGTGAGGGCGCGGGACAGCCGACCTCTAGTCCTCACAGGGTCACTCTGGGGCTTGATTTCGACAAAATGACCGTGCAGGTTACTAAGAAACCTAATCCTGAAGCAGTCTTGGTTTTATACTGAAATTTAAATCTCTAAGGAACTAAAGATAGGAAAGCATTAAACATCATTTTCTCTTACTAAAAATTAGAACTCTCAAAAAATTTCCACGAACAGCTGTTAAGTCTCTAAAATTAGTCTTCAAGTGGAATCAACAATAAGAATGTGGAAGAAAAAAATGAAGACAACCGTGCTGAGAGGAGGTTCGATGTTTACTCCAGTGAAGCAGTGAAAATCAACTGTCACCCCATGTGTACACATGTAATGCAGTGTCCTGTATGTACGCAGTTGGTGCTCAATAAATACCTGTTAAATTATATTAATGAGTATACCTCAGACATGAAATAACTCTCTATATTAAGGCTTTCAATGCCTTCACAGAAACCTAATCCCTTTGGCATGACCCCTCTCATATGGATAAGTGTTACCCTAAAGGAATGTGCTTTATGTTCCCTCGAGGCTGTCTGCTTAGCCCATCAAAGGTCATAACTGAGCCCCTCAAAAAGAAAAGAAAATAACTCACTCCTGCTGAGCTGAAGGAGTCTTTCAATGCACCCTCCATGTGGAGAAGCCCTCAGTGACTACTTGGAAAGAGCGAATCTCCACGTGAAGCTCAGGGGCCTCAGAGCACAAGAGCGATGCTGAGGCAGTGTGTGGTTTGTCCCAGCTTCGAGTCTGCGAAGCAGAGACCAGGAGATGGCAGGTACGCTTCTTCTCAACGCTTCCCCTGAGAGCTGCCCTGTGCCACAACGGAGGGTCACTTCAGGGGGCCCCTACGGTTTCTGCAGGTCATCGTCTCTCATCCTGACTTATCCCGAGGGCAGCCACCCTGTAATCGAAGCCGTGTCCCCATGCTAAAAGATGCTGTCATGACTGCCTTGACAAAGGACAGACATGAGTGTTTCCACTCTGGCCATTTGAGAATAGAAGCAGACGGGATGGAGGGAAGGAGGTGTCCCTCAGACAGGGCTGGGACCCCACCAGAGGTCTGGCACCTGCCTTCAGACAGTGTCCAACAGACTGTCAGATATGCTCCACGTATCCTTAGGCCACAGCCTTCTCCAGCACAGCTCAGACCTACTAATATCACGAACGCTGCGTGACTAATGAAAGCAGTGAGGTGAAAGTTGAAGGTCCTACTCTCTGTTTCAGAAACAGAAGTGAGGGCAGGTTAGAAGAACACTGAGTACATTCACTTGTGTTTGCAATGAAGCCTACGGACCAGAGCGGATTTAAATATTGATTTAAACAAATACATTTTGTGTCTAAATAGACTCTATTTTGGCATACATTCATCATCACTTAAGCTTATTTCGCAACATGCCTAGCAGCTATTTTTGCAAAAACAATAATTTAGATGTGAAGAATTTTAAGGGAAAACAGGAAAGATTAGATCACAATGGAACCAATTTTTTTGGAACAATATAAATCCGTCAGCTGCTGAGAACTTAAAAAAAAAGTAAAAAGAGTGTGTCTACACACAGGCAGAGGAACTGTCAGTAAAAGGAGGAAGTGAGGAACAAAGACACGTCCCCAAACGCAAGCAATAAGAGACTGACTGCCTCCCTCACACCGGGAAGGATCTCTCATCCACAGTTTCTCGAACCAGAACATTAAACAACTTCTGAGGAAAGCACGAAAGTAAAGGCACGACAATGAGTACATCCAGGCTAACACAGCCAAAGGCTACTTGGGGTTCCGCTGGAATAAGTCTTTAATCATGCTATAATTAATTCCTAAAAGACTGGGGAGTGGAGCTGGGATGTTTACAATGCTGATCCAGGTAGATGCGGAAGATCTCAGGATTCCACCAGAGAGCGAGTGCCCTGTACCATGCACATCCACGGCGTCACTGTGAAAGAGATCTCAGGCTCCCCTTCAGCTGCACATGCCACTAATTTCCAGGTGACTATAGTTAATGCAAAGTAATTAGCTTTTCTTTATATAAATAACCCTCTTTTCCCATACACAATAAACACTGAAGTAGTTATTTACTCTGCAATTGTCTGCCATGATTTAAAGTTAAATAAACAAACAAAGACAGAGCACTGCCTAGTATGCTCAGCACTGAAAATACATGAAAAATTCTACTTGCTGCATCTACTCAAACCCAGGGCGACACTGGGACCAAAGCCACACACATATTTTAAACATAAATCTCTATAAAATCCATGTATCGCACTCAAGAGACCTAAGCTATCAAACATTTACCATCTCTTAACACGCGTGGTGCTAACCTGTACTGGTTGGTAAGCATCAGTCATGAGCAAGTGCCAATAAGGCTACTACAATTCTAAGTGATGGAGACAATACAGTCGAGGCTTTCAGAACATGTCACACAAGATTTGCAACACCTGTTTACGTGTGAATAATTACACCGCAGCTTTTTGGTTGTAAAGTAAGGAAACACAGCATTATGGGGCACAGGAATGCTGCTCTGGGTAGAAAAGTTGATTTCTGCTGGTGGGAGGCAGGTTCATTACCAAAGCTTTGAAACATGAAGTTCATTCTGATGCTGAATGCTGACATAAAGCAACAAAGTGCAGGCAAAAGTAAGAACCAATATAATGCTCAGGCATCACGATGTTTGTAGGAGGAAAACTTCTATTTTTGTATTTTAAATTTTCTCTAGGCCTAGGCGTGGGCAATGTGATTAGTTAAAAAGAAACCTGCACTGAGCTGCTATGACTCTAATTAACCACAGCTTACCGTATAATTTTTAAATGATTAACAAGGAAAGAATACTTGTATGTGTCAGTATTAATAGAAAATTTGATGAAAGAAATCATAAAGATCAAATTGGAAGAGAGCGTAGAACTTTATTCCCACTGCCGTCACGGGTTAGAAGCGTGCCCTCCGAGGCTGCTTCCCTCTCCGTGTGGCTATTTCCCTTCTTCATGGGATTATGGTTGCAGACAGTGTTTTTTGAATGGAAAGAAATTATTTCCAATATAGCATTTTAAAGAAAAACTTGAGACTGAACGTATCTTTACAATTAATTCAGAAAAAACAAAAAAAACCCCAAAACCAAAAACCAAATGAGGTCTACAGTGACTCTTAAAAGGCACTTTAAATTTCAAAGGTTAAAAAAAATCCTCTTACTTAATCCAGTTCATCAGCTCCACTGTATCTGGATCATAGAATTCTCTCAACTCGGAGAGTTCATCCATCATTCCTGGCCAGAACTGAAATTAAAAACAAAACAAAACAAAAACAAAATCCACCCCACACCCACGACTAGCACTAAGATTAGAGCGAAGAAGGAGAAACTGCACATAACTCGAGAACTAACAAACACGGTGACTGAAGACAGGACCTCCTAGCCTCTGCAGTCGACCCTCCCGGCAGAAGTGAGCTGAACTCAGAAGTTTCCAAAACTACTTTGATCCGAAGTGAATCAGGACTACAGGTGTCGTCAACTTTTAAGATGAGCTTTTATTTTACTCTAATAACAATCTATTGTATGTGGTGTCAATACCTAGTAAACCATTAATTTGGATATGACAGGAATAACAACCAGGAGAAAGTTCACAGCATATGAGAAAACTGTAACTAACACCATGCAACACCCCTTTAAATGCACAGTGCACTTGTGGACGACAGCAGCCCTTTAGAGCTGCAAAAATGCTCTGGAATAGAGAAATTTCACTCCATCCTCACAAGGACCAGAGAAAGATGATGCAGAAGGCATCATCACTATCGTATTTATTTTCCACTTTACTAGTACGGAGACTTTGGCTCAGAGACAGAACCTGATGTGACCAGGTCATAAAGTGGCAAAGCCATGACCTGAAACCTGGCTCTAGATTCAGCCCCGCTTTCATTGCACAACATGGTGATTATATTTTTTGTACTAAAAGTCTGGACACATCGTTTGATATACACTAATATAAGTACAGGTACAATGGAATAAAAGAATATTTGAAAGTAGGACTCTCCAGGAAAATGTGGTACATTTAAATACTCTATTTATGCCACTGGTGCTTCTTACTCAACTTGAGTAACTTAAGGATATGCAGATATAATGTAAAAATGACACTCCGAGTCTACTGCTTTCCTAATATAATTTGTTTAATTTAACAACTAATTAAATGTTAATTGTTTTATCAAATGACAATTGGCTGAACATACTTGATCATCTACATCTTAACGTGCACTGCAGAATTCATCTCAATACTGGAATGGAAGGCCAATGACAATCTATCTATGCTTCACTGATGTTGAAAATATAATAATTTTATTTAAGAACCACTACTGGAACCAAAATGGCCCCTGGCCGGTCTACAGCTGCGCTTCAGCCTTGTCACTGTCCTATCTCGCCATCTTGTCTTTGCTGCTCTTTTACATCTTGTCTCCCAGGTGGTGAACGAGGAAAACTGCTTGTGATGGAAAATCAGGTGTCAGTGCTACTGGTTCTGGGTTTTAGAAGAGATGTAATAAAAGCAAGTAATTAAATGATACCTTTGTAATATTTCAATTATCCATTATCTCTACTAATTCTGGTAATCACTAAACTACCAACTTTTTAATGATATGTTCTAAGTCGTTTGGTATAAAACATATTTTGAAAGCTGTGAATTCAATCAATATTAGATATTTTTCCAGTTTGAAAGTTGCTGTTAATTCTGAAAATGTTAAAATCTAGTCTAGTGGTAAACTCCTTAAATAATGTGAAAATAAGTGCTGAATTAACTAAATGCTGCTTCTAAATGACCAGCAGTCGTTTATGAGATTTCAGCAACCCAAGTTAGTTAATCAACACGAGGGTAATAATTTTACTAAACTCTTGATTTTAGACTGGAGACTAGTATAAGCTTTTCACTTTTAAACAGGATTATCCTAAAAAGACACAAAGCAAAACTGGTACTATGAACAGGAAATTTTGAAATCCTCATTACAATCACTGAGTAAAATTCAAATCAGGCTTTGAAACATAGGAGTTCGTATTACTTACAGATAAATCTGTTCAATAGTTGGAAAACGGATTTAGGGTAACTCCTAATATACATAATACCTTTATTTTCTTTGTGATTTTATATTTCACAAGTTTGAGAAGCTGAAATATATAAACTATTTTATACAGTGAAAGCTGGATGCAGTAGGATTTCTCCTAAAGTCCAGGACTTTAGGAGAGGCTTTGTCAATGGTCTTTGGAAGCATTCTTTAGAATTACTCACTCACTCAGGGACTATCTCCAAAGATTTCCTGGAAATGATAGCTTTTTCACTGGTTCTTCTATAGCAGTGGTTCTCGAGGGGCAGGGGAAAGAGATTTTGTCTTACCCCAAGGGGGATGTTTTTGAAGGTCACAACGGGAGAGAGGTGCTATTGGCATCTAGTGGGTAGAAAGCAGAGATGCTGCTCAACATCCCACAATGCACAGGACAGCCCTGTATGACAGAGAATTATCTGGTCACAGCGTCAATAGTGCCGGGAATAATGCTGAGAAACCCTGTTTGACGCAGGGGTTTCTTAAACTTGATGGTGCACTGGCACCACCTGGAGGGCTGGTTAAATCTCTGGACTCCACTCCCAGAGTCTCTGACTCAGTAGGTCTGGAGAGGGACCCAAACATCTGTATTTCTAACAAGTTCCCAGGCGATGCTGATGTTGCTTGACTGGGGACCACACTTTGAGAGTCAATGTTCTACAGCCTAATTTATTTCTTCTATGAGGTCTTTCCTCAATTTTATCAAGTGTAAGTGACTTGAGTCCTCAAATGGCTTAAAAAAATCAATAAAATTTCAAATAAATAGCTGAGACATACTTCTACATACACAGAGACAGTGGGAAAGACTGCTGTAGTGTGTGTACATCTTTGGTGAGACAAGAATGATGTCTCTCTTCTGTGAAGAGGACGTTCATCCCTTAGAATCAATGTGGAAAGGTAAAGTTACCTCATTCATTATTAAACGTGCACTCTCTTTTATCCTTAGTTGTTGGCTTTCCAGGTATTTTTAAGAAGTGTCATTTATTTACATTAGAGCAATGAGATTCCCAGAGGCAGGGTGGCAGAAAAAATCTATTTCTGTTTCCCACTGTCTAGGAGATAGCACGGTGCTCTGCCCACAACAGTAAATGTTTTGATAGGTAGGGACATGATTGAATAGACTTTGTGAAGTATTTACAATAGAATCATCCAACATAATGATTATCAAACTTTTTTTCAGTCTAAAGCTTTTGCTTCAAATAAAATCTTACATGAAAATATAAGCAAACAAAACGAAAAGCTGAGCTGCTATAGCCGGTCCTCTCTGGGGGTGAGCC